>NC_134234.1:275311426-275614456 GCF_965152275.1 Natator depressus
AACACAAAAGGACAATTTTTCTTTTTTCTATAGAAAGTATTAACAGAATAAGCCATGGCAAAACAAGCTAAATCATCACTGTTCTTCCTAAGATGATGGTGGCGTCTCAGGGTCAGACTCAGCTATCCTCCACGTGATTCACTTTAAGAGGACCAGAAGGATGTATTTGGCAACAGGATGTGGTCAGAGTTTCAGCTGATGGGACACTTCCCAGTAAAGTGTATGAACATCCATGGGGTATCTAGCCTCCCCACATCGCCCATTTTTATGGGTTTATTGGACAGCTTTAGGTGCATACTAGGTGCATACCCGACCTGCTTGTCACAGGGCCATGGTTGGAACCAGATGGAGCAGGGAGGGACCAGGGGTCCCCTACCGCTGACCCTAAAGACTCTCACCACCAGGTGATACAGCCACAGACACTTGCCACTAAGCAATACAGCTGGATGCAGACCCAACCCCCCACCAACACAAGGTCAAACTGCAACAACAGAGTATAGCGTACTGGTATTCTACCAGGAATTACACGATACAAAAAGTATTCAGATTCCCCACCCTGGCCTTCTCCACCAACTCATCCAACTGCAGCAAAAGTCAAGATGGGGGTTGGGAGGACAGAATAAAAACCCACAATACAAATACCCTTACAATCTTCAAAGCTCTTTAAAAAGGGAAACTTGTTAAGAAAGCTCACTGTTGGCTTTACCAAGCTAGGCAACGACACTTTAAAGGGTCCCCTACAGTACAGGCCATTAATGACAAGAACCTAGAATAAAAGATGATACAGGATACAGAAATAGCTATACATGAATATATAACAAATATAGTTCAGCTTAACTGCCACAAAATCACCAAATTCACCAATGAGTACTCTTCCTCTTCCACTTTTGGGGCAAACAGTCAAGTGCTTCAAAATATTTTGTTGAGTGCTGGTATTTGGAAAAAAAACGGTTACTAACCTGTTCAGTAACTGTTGTTCTGGACATGTTGCACATGTCCAATCCAACCTTGGTGCCTGTCTGCCCAGCGCATAGCCATTGGAAACTTTTCCCCTCAGTAGTACCCATTGAGTAGCTTGAGTTCCTCCTGCTGACACACACCACTGCATGCAGGTATAAAGGACAGAGCGGCTCCCTGTTCCCCCTCAGTTTCATCTTGCCAAATCTCCGACATAGAGGGTTAGGAGGACGGGTCATGATTGGAGAACAACTTGCTCAACTCTAGCATTGTCTCTCGAGCCCTGAACAACACCACAATGGGAAGCAAATGTGTTGATTGAGGACCAGGCTGTCAATCTACAAATGTGGCTTCGGGCAGAATGCAGGTAGGTACATTGGCTGGCTGATATGGAAAGATGATACCACCTTTGGGAAAACTTCAGATGAGGCTGCAAGTAAACCTTGTTCTTAAAGAAGACTGTATAGAGAGGCCCATCCATTAAGTCATGCAGCTCTCCTACTCTTCTGGCCAAGGTGATGGCAACCAAAAATGCCATTTTCATTCATTGATGTAGCCAAAGGCTCAAACAGAGGGACCCATAAGTCTTAAAGGTGCTAAATTTAGATCGCTTGGGAGAAGGTGGTCTTGCAACCAAGGATACAATTTGACTAGCCCTTTCAAAAACCCTATAAACATGTTGTTAGAGAAAACAGACCAATTATCTACTTTGGGGTGGAATGCTTACTCCTGGGGGAGTTCTGCACCACTGTGCAATGCAGAATTTGCACAGAAGTAATGTTCTCCACAGAATTTCATTTCTTCCCACAGAACTGGTGCTGCAGAGCTGCTGCTAGGGACTGCTGGACCTGACAAAGCCCACCTCCCCAAATCGCAATGCACCACTGCAAGAGGCGTGGACGGGCTGCAGTTCCCAGCATGCCCTGAACAAAGGAGATGGCATGTGGGCCAGGGCTGCACAATAAGCAGAGTGCCCGGAACACAGGGTCACATGCCCCCCCAGATTTCTGCCACAGTTTGCTGACCCTGCTCAGTCACGTGGAGTGTTCAAGTTCCCTCCCTGAGCAACAGCTGCTGGAGCTGGCAAGCTGCACCCTTCAGGGAGAGGCAGAAGCAACAGCTGAAAGCTGCAGGGAGGGGCCACTGCTTTCCAGGAGGGTTAAGGGGGGGCCCCTTCCCAGAAGGGGGCGTGACTCGACCTGTTCCAGGAGGCAACCAAATCTTTAAATTTTGCCTCCCCCATGAGCAGATACAGGTCATTTCTGCCCAGTAGGACAATAACAAAAGCTGTGTGGAGTGGTGCCTGAACCTGGGCTCTGGAGGGAGGGGGTGCAGGTGTCTGGCCCCACAGCTGAACTCTGGGGGGGGGGAAAGGGGTACAGGTGTCTGGGCTGGGGGGCCCTGTGCAGCCAACTCCAGCACCCCCCCCAAATATCCCCTTCAGCACCCCTCAAATGTACTCCTGCACCTCCCTCTCACCCCGGCAGTGTTCTCTATTTGGGAACTTGAAATATAGTAATCTACGGGGGCACGGTGAAAAAAACCAGAATTGACTAAAAGACTGGAGGGGCAGAGTTTTCCCCGAAGATGTGCCCAGCTGGCATGTGTGAAACACCTAGACTGAGGTGCCCGACAAAAGCAGAACAGAGAAACAGGAACTGGGTTGTCATAAGGGTTTCTTTAATTTTCTACTCATGGGGGAATCTTTTTGTTCTCTGTATTGTTACAGACATACTTGCTGACAGGTATTTTGAAATAAATTACCAAAATAATTGAAACTGGCACGATTGTATTGTGTTATTTTGACAAATAAAATATTCAGAATTTTGCAGCATTTAAAATATTGTACACAGAGTTTTTAATTTTTTTGGTGCCAAATTTTTTATTTTTTGGTGCAGAATTCCCCCAGGAGTAAACGCTGGAAAGCTGCCTGATATACCTTCACAGAACTAGCAGTCAAACCTCAGTGTTTTAGGTACAATAAGCTATCTAGTAGCTGTTGAACTGAAGAAAGGAACGGTGATGCTGCCTGCCTGATCACAGTAGTAAGAATGCGTTGTTCAGGGAACCCAGGCTGTGATCTTGTAGGGAACAGAACTGCTGACACTTTCTGTTGATCCTTCTCGCAAATAGGTTTATTTGCGGAAACCCCCACCAATGGAAGATGTATCTGACCAGATGTGGACAACAAGACCAATCGTGGTGTCTTGTAAATGATCTGCTCAGGTGATCTGCCAGATTGTTTTGGACCCTGGTAGATAAGAAGCTTCTAGACCTATTGAGTTGGCAGTGCAAAGCTCACAAAGCAGCGTAGCCTCTTGACAGAGCGGGCTCCTCCCTGCTTGCTGAGGTAGAACATTGCTGCTGTGTTCTCTGTGAGGACTAAAAGGATGTTTCCTTTGATCTGTAGCAGAAAAACTTGGCAGGCCAATCTAACAGTTTTCAACTCTCTGACATTGATGTGGAAAGCCAAGTCCTCTGCGGACCTAAACTCTGAGTCGGCACAGAATCCAGATGGGTCCTCCAGCCAAAGGCAGACACATTGATCACGAACATGAGCATCATCTGCAGGGAGGCAAAAGGACTCCCACACATACATTAGCTGGAACTGTCCATCAAGCTAGGGAGGTGAGGGCATCAGAGGGCACCTTCACTACCGAGTCCAGATGGTGACAGCACGCTGAGTAGCCAACCCTGTAGAATTATGAGGTGCAGTCTGGCATATTGAACCACATAGGTGCACAAGGCCACATGCCCCAGGAGCCTCAAACAGTTTCATGCTGTTGTGACTGGGTGAGCTTTGCAATCTAAAGCAATAGACAGTCATCTGAAACCTCAAGTTCAGATCATATCTGTCTACTGCTATGCCACAATGGTGCCACTTTGGCACCAGAGAGGGCATCATCAAGTCCAGCACCAGGAGTCTACTGTACTGATTTAGGCACTGATTTGGAGGAGAAATGCTTGGATTTCAGATGTACTCTACTCAAATCCTTCTCACCCCTCTTTTCAGGTTTTGAGGGTGGATATCTTCCCCTGGTTGGCACCTCTTTATTGCTAGGCACAAGTGAAGGAGATGAGTGCTGGGACTCTGACAACGTTGGAGACGTACTTTCACTCAAGCTGCAGCACTCAGCACCAAGTTGGAGCAGGTCACCTCAAGCATAGTCCGAGTGCCACCTCCATCAGCAGGAACTTCAGCCTAGCCTTCCTATCCTTGTTTGTTTTAGGCTTGAATTTACAGCAAATCTGGCACTGGTCTTTCATATGTGCATTGCCCTTAAGACAACTACTGTGCAGGTCACTCACTAGCATAGGTTTTGAGCAACAAGCACCTGGCTTGAAGCCCAGCAACTGAGGCATTCCTCAGTGTTGGGGGTAGAACCCCAAAACATGGAAAACAATAAAAAAATTTGAACATAACTAAACTTATTAACCAACTACAATTATACTTTATACACAGAGCAGAGAGAAAACTTCTGGTAATGAACAGGGGTTCCAATGACTGTTGTGGGAGGTAAGAAGGAACTGAAAGGGGCGTGGGAATAGCTCTGCCCTTTTTTCCTTGCATGCAGCAGTGATCAGAGCAGAAGATGCTCAAGCCACCCAATGGGTACCGTTAAGGGAAAAAGTTTCTGATGGCCATGTGTCAAAAAGTGTCCATTTTCTGACTGAAATTGAGTTTTTAAATTATGGGAGGAAAAGAGGTAGGAAGTTAGGGCACTGGCTTGGGATGTGGGAGAGCCAGGTTCAAGTGTTTGCTCTGCATGAACCAAAGTGGAGTTTTTCCATCCCAGATCACATATAATCAGGGAGAACAGGGACTTGAACCTGGCTCTCCCACATCTCCAGCCAAATGTCTTAACCACCCAGTTACGGTCTCAGTCAGTCATGCTTTCCTTCCCCTCCTCTCCAGATTTCCCAACAAAAACTTAGTTGAAACAGATATGTCTGCACAAAACATTTTGACTTTGAGCACATCTTTAACATTTTGACCTTGAGCACATCTCAAGGAAATTTAATTTAGCCAAAAATGTTCCAACCAGTTCTAATGCAGACCAATGTTAAACTTCCAGTATGTTACTTACCAGCCCTCCAAAGGATGTTTTTGACCTAGCACTGCTCTCCTAGCTTGTAAGTCAGAAAGGGGTACCTGGCTGACCAAAAGGACAGTAACCCCAAGTATTTCCTGTAAAACAGCCAAGAAATGCAACAGGCATGTGCCATGGGAGCAGACACAATGGAAACTGAAGATGATGAGAAAGCAGAAAAGGAGATAGGAGAAAAGCAGTCAATATTTAGAGTGGCTTTAAGCTGAGGTCCCTGTATCTAAAATCTCCTTTGGGGAGTGGAGTAGAGTGGAAGGTATAAAAAAGGGTGTGCATTTTAAAGTGACTTTTAGTGTTTATGAAACACTGAAGAGACAAAGGAGTTTGCTGTCAAGTGTTATCAAAGAGAAGACACAGCAAGGAAAACAACATTCTCTTGCCTATGGAGTCTTTCAATACATGTTCCTCATCTGAGCTGTGGCCATTCTGGGACAGAATCCAAGGGTATGTCTACACTACGAAATTAGGTCGAATTTATAGAAGCCGGTTTTGTAGAAAGCGGTTTTATACAGTTGATTGTGTGTGTCCCCACACAAGAGCTCTAAGTGCATGTAGTCGGCGGAGTGTGACCACAGTTCCAAGGCAACCGTCGACTTCCAGAGCGTTGCACCGTGGGTGGCTATCCCACAGTTCCCGCAGTCTCCGCCGCCCATCTGAATTCTGGGTAGAAATCCCAGTGCCTGATGGGGCTAAAACATTGTCGCGGGTGGTTCTGGGTACATATCGTCAGGCCCCCGTTCCCTCCCTCCCTCCATGAAAGCAGGGGCAGACAATCGTTTTGCGCCTTTTTTCTTGAGTTACCTTTGAATATGCCATACCATGGCAAGCATGGAGCTCGCTCAGCAAACCGTCACCGTATGTCTCCTGGGTGCTGGCAGACGTGGTACTGCATTGCTACACAGCAGCAGTTAATTGCCTTTTGGCAGCAGACAGCGCAGTATGACTGGTAGCCGTCATCGACGTAGTCCAGGGTGCTCTTTTAACTGACCTCGATGAGGTCAGGGGTGCCTGGGCAAACATGGGAGTGACTCAGCCAGGTCATTTCCCTTTTAAGTTTCGTCTCGTTGCGATTCAGTCCTACCGGCAGTGCACTGTCTTTTAACCTCCAGCCAGCAGAAGATGATGGCTAGTCATACTGTACCGTCATACTGCACTGTCTTCTGCTGAGCACCCAGGAGATGATGACGGCTAGCGGTCATACTGCACAGTCTGCTGCCAGCAAGATGTATAAAGATAGATGAAGTGGCTCAAAACAAGAAATAGACCAGATTTGTTTTGTATTCATTTTCTCCTCCTTCCCTCTGTGAAATCAACGGCCTGCCAAACCCAGTTTTGAGTTCTATCCTTGAGGGGGCCATTCAGTTTCTCGCAAAGCCACCCCCTTTGTTGATTTTAATTCCCTGTAAGCCATGTCGTCAGTTGCCCCTCTCTCCATCAGGGCAACGGCAGACAATCGTTCCGCGCCTTTTTTCTGTGCAGACGCGATACCATGGCAAGCATGGAGCCCGCTCAGATCACTTTGGAAATTAGGAGCACATTAAACACCACGCACATTATCCAGCAGTATATGCAGCACCGGAACCTGGCAAATCGATACTGGGTGAATAGGCGACGTCAGCGCGGTAACGTGAGTGATGAGGACATGGACACAGACTTCTCTCAAAGCAGGGGCCCTGACAATGTGGGCATCATGGTGCTAATGGGCCAGGTTCATGCGGTGGAACGCCGATTCTGGGCTCCGGAAACAAGCACAGACTGGTGGGACCGCATAGTGTTGCGGTCAAGGGTAGTGACCCTGGGAAATGTGCAGGTCATAGTGGATGGCTTTGCTGCAATGGGATTCACTAACTGTGGTGGGGCCATAGACGGAACCCATATCCCTATCTTGGCAACGGAGCACCAAGCCGGCGAGTACATAAACCGCAAGGGGTACTTTTCAATAGTGCTGCAAGCACTGGTGGATCACAAGGGACGTTTCACCAACATCAACGTGGGATGGCCAGGAAAGGTACATGACGCTCGCATCTTCAGGAACTCTGGTCTGTTTCAAAAGCTGCAAGAAGGGACTTTATTCCCAGACCAGAAAATAACCGTTGGGGACGTTGAAATGCCTATATGTATCCTTGGGGACCCAGCCTACCCCTTAATGCCATGGCTCATGAAGCCATACACAGGCAGCCTGGACAGTAGTCAGGAGCTGTTCAACTACAGGCTGAGCAAGTGCAGAATGGTGGCAGAATGTGCATTTGGACGTTTAAAAGCACGCTGGCGCAGTTTACTGACTCGGTTAGACCTCAGCGAAACCAATATTCCCACTGTTATTACTGCTTGATGTGCGCTCCATAATATCTGTGAGAGTAAGGGGGAGATGTTTATGGTTTTGCACAGCCAGACACCAGGGCGGTTAGAAGAGCACAGGAGGGCGCGGTGAGCATCAGAGAAGCTTTGAAAACCAGTTTCATGACTGGACAGGCTACGGTGTGAAAGTTCTGTTTGTTTCTCCATGATGAAACCCACCACCCCTTGGTTCACTCTGCTTCCCTGTAAGCTAACCACCCTCCCCTCCTCCCTTCGATCACCGCTGTCAGAGGCAATAAAGTCATTGTTGCTTCACATTCATGCATTCTTTATTCATTTATCACACAAATAGGGGGATAACTACCAAGGTAGCCCGGGAGGGGTGGTGGAGAAGAGAAGCAGCAGGAGGGGTGGTGGAGGAGGGAAGGACAAGGCCACACAGCACTTTAAAAGTTTAAAACTTTAAAACTTATTGAATGCCAGCCTTCTGTTGCTTGGGCAATCCTCTGGGGTGGAGTGGCCGGGTGGCCGGAGGCCCCCCCACCGCATTCTTGGGCGTCTGGGTGAGGAGGCTATGGAACTTGGGGAGGAGGGCGGCTGGTTACACAGGGGCTGTAGCAGCGGTCTGTGCTCCTGCTGCCTTTCCTGCAGCTCAACCATACGCTGGAGCATATTGGTTTGATCCTCCAGCAGCCTCAGCATTGAATCCTGCCTCCTCTCATCACGCTGCCGCCGCATTTGAGCTTCAGCCCTCTCTTCAGCCCACCACTTACTCTCTTCAGCCCGCCACCTCTCCTCCCAGTCATATTGTGCTTTCCTACACTCTGACATTGTCTGCCTCCACGCAGTAGTCTGTGCTATGTCAGTGTGGGAGGACACCATGAGCTCAGAGAACATTTCATCACGAGTGCGTTTTTTTCGCCTTCTAATCTTCACTAGCCTCTGGAAAGGAGAAGATCCTGTGATCATTGAAACACATGCAGCTGGTGGAGAAAAAAAAAAGAGGCAGTGGTATTTAAAAAGACACATTTTCTAGAACAATGGCTACACTCTTTCATGGTAAACCTTGCTGTTAACATTACATACACAGCACATGTGCTTTCATTCCAAGGTCGCATTTTGCCTCCCCCCACCATGTGGCTAGCCCCTCACAAGCTAACAGCGGGGAACATTTCTGTTCAGCCACAGGCAAACAGCCCAGCAGGAACGGGCACCTCTCCATGTCCCCTTAAGAAAAGCACCCTATTTCAACCAGGTGACCATGAATGATATCACTCTCCTGAGGATAACACAGAGAGATAAAGAACGGATGTTGTTTGAATGCCAGCAAACATACACTGAAATGCTTTGTTCTACAACGATTCCTGAGTACGTGCTACTGGCCTGGTTTGGTAAAGTGTCCTACCATGGTGGGTGGAATAAGGCTGCCCTCCCCAGAAACCTTTTGCAAAGGCTTTGGGAGTACATCCAGGAGAGCTGCAAATGCCAGGGCAAATTAATCATTAAACATGCTTGCTTTTAAACCATGTATAGTATTTTAAAAGGTACACTCACCAGAGGTCCCTTCTCCGCCTGGCGGGTCCGGGAGGCAGCCTTGGGTGAGTCCGGGGGGGGACTGCCTCCAGGTCCAGGGTGAGAAACAGTTCCTGGCTGTCGGGAAAACCGGTTTCTCCGCTTGCTTGCTGTGAGCTATCTTCCTCATCCCCAAAACCTGCTTCTGTGTTGCCTCCATCTCCATTGAAGGAGTCAAACACGGCTGAGGTTGTGGTGGCTGAACCCCCTAAAATGGCATGCAGCTCATCATAGAAGCGGCATGTTTGGGGCTCTGACCCGGAGCGGCCGTTTGCCTCTCTGGGTTTCTGGTAGGCTTGCCTCAGCTCCTTAAGTTTCACGCGGCATTGCTTTGGGTCCCTGTTATGGCCTCTGTCCTTCATGCCCTGGGAGATTTTGACAAATGTTTTGGCATTTCGAAAACTGGAACGGAGTTCTGATAGCACGGATTCCTCTCCCCATACAACAATCAGATCCCGTACCTCCCGTTCGGTCCATGCTGGAGCTCTTTTGCGATTCTGGGACTCCATCATGGTCACCTCTGCTGATGAGCTCTGCATGGTCACCTCTGCTGATGAGCTCTGGTCAGCGTGGCAAGCTGCAGGTGACCATGCAACAGGAAATTAAAATTCAAAAGTTCACGGACCTTTTCCTGTCTACCTGGCCAGTGCATCTAAGTTGAGAGTGCTCTCCAGAGCGGTCACAATAGAGCACTCTGGGATAGCTCCCGGAGGCCAATACCATCTAATTGCATCCACAGTACCCCAAATTCAACCCGGCAAGGCCGATTTAAGCGCTAATCCACTTGTCAGAGGTGGATTAAGGAAATCGATTTTAAGAGCCCTTTAAGTCGAAAAAAAGGGCTTCATCGTGTGGACGGGTGCAGGTTTACATCGATTTAACGCTGCTAAATTCGACCTAAACTCCTAGTGTAGACCAGGGCTAAGTAACCTTTTCCATACAAACCACACTTTCAGACAACAGAAGGGCTCTTGCTTTAGTAGGATGAGGAAACAATCATTCTAAACCTAACAATTTGCAAATGCTGCTTTAGGCTGAGCCAGCTAGACAATGAAGCAGCAAGCGGTCATTGCTTCATCCTCCTAGAAATCAAGCATGTAATTCTGTGACACTGAAGACCTCCACGGAATCAGGAGGAAGTCGGAGACATGGCAGTGTTCTCTTGCATCACAGGAATTAGACTTGTTCTTATGCTGGCAAATAAGAAACATGGCAAAGAAGGCTGCCATTAAGGAAAAAAAGCAGTATAGAGGGTTTTTTTAAGCCTTTTGTACCAGGTGAGTTGAGTGCTCCCGTATTAGTGTTGCAGGGTAAAGTGAGAGATTCCTAAAAATCAACATCAGAGACCGCCATGCTGTTCTACTCTCATCCTCCTTACTTTATGTGCCACTGCTATTTAGGTCTTTCCCAAAAAATAATAGTTTGCCCTTCTCAACAGTTTTCATGTAAGGCAGCTCCTCTTAATTATAAGACACCTTGTAAGTTTTGACTTGCTTACTTTACCACAATATTTCCTAAAGTCTTGGCCTTCACTGGTTGCTTGTTGTCATCCAGAACCATCACTGCAAAGTAAAGAAAGAGATCATTTTTTTCCCTTGCAAATGGTACTTTTCAGATGGACAAGGACAATTTCTAAAAAGCTTGTCTACCTGGGGAGTTAGTGCAAGGCAAGCCAGGGTGAGAAGCTACAATGCACTAACCGGCTAGGTAGACCCTGATACAGAGCACTATGGAACATCTAATGTGCAGTAACAGGGTCTACGCAGGAAGCTAGTATGTAGTAGATTCATACCCTGGCTTGCAGCACACTAATTCACTCAGTCTATAAACCTTAATTTGATGAATGCCCACTTATGTCACACTCAGTTTCGAGCAGGAACAGACAACAAAAGGAATTATAGAATTTCTGGGTACCAAAATAGAGGAGTTAAAGATTTCTATTAGCATCCCAGCCACAAATACCCTACGCCTTAAACTAACGACACACAAACTGAGAGGGAGAAGCACCTGGTTGAATGAAAAAAAAACAACCCCAAACTAAAAATTAAAAGAAAAAAAATCTCCAGACAGCGAAATCTGAATCTTCAGTTAAGAAAAGCCCTTTCAGAAGTAGGGCAGTGAGCCCACGAAAAAGAGCCCACAAGAAATATTAGTAAGTGATAACTAAGATTATTAGAGATTGACCTAAAACTCTCTGTTTTTCAAATGCACAAGATCTGTCTCTGATTTGTCAGACTCTGCATAGTCAAACCACCATCCCAACAGGGAAGGATTGTGTTTTTCATACTACAGAGAGGTGAGGTGAAGTGACTTCTGATTTGCCCAAACTCACACAGTGGCATAGCTGGGAACAGAATCCAGAGACCAACTCCAGTGCCCTTTTCAATGGTCCACACAACCTTTGTTACAATCTTCAGTAATTCGGTTATATTTCAATAGAGGACATTTAGGTTTCCATGGACAGAGCCTGGAACCTCCTCTTGGATACAGTCTTTATCTCGGAAATCTATTAGAATCAAATCCTTGCTGCCCGGGAACAAAGGAAGGATGACAAAACTTGTTGTCCAGGGCTGTGGTACCCTTATCTGTACTAACTACTCAGAGGCATGGCTTATAATAGCTAGAGATACCTCATTAAGAATGGTTGATGCATGTGAACAGCAAGTGGAGGTAGGGAGGAGAGGCATAGTAAGCCTTTTAAATCATAAGCTTTTTGAGTGTGGCCAAGCAGAGGAGGTAACTAACAGATACGGCAATTTCCTGCAATATCCTTAAAAAACCTTATTGAATTAAGTTTATTTGGAGTCCATTATATTAAACACAAAGGTAATGTATTATTGTGTGCCCTGGGAAATGTTATGAACTTCAAAGGACAATGGGCCAGACAAGAATGGACTTTTGGACAGTGTCAAGTGGTTTGCCTGGGGAATCTCAACGGGGAGGTTGAATGCAGCCTTTCGAAGCAATGCCATGAGGAGGAAATCATTGTCTACTGCTTACCCATTCCCAGAATCTGAAGATCAAAGATCCAAGATATCTAAAGAAAGGACTCACCATTTTATGGGGATGCTTGTTCTGAACTACAGGTGTTTTAACCACAGGAAAATCCCTTGGCGGGGTTTGAAGGACTGACTCCTACCAGTCTTTGCTGAAGTTGGGGTGATCTCTGTCAAGCTTATTAGCACGCGTGTAGACTCTTTTACTGTTTTTAATGTTTTCTCTGTAATGCTTTTCACTTGAATAAATGTGCTTGATTAGGAAGAGCTGTGTAGTAATTTATACGTATGGGCAATTATGCTGTTTACGGCCTCTGAAAAGAAAGCAAAGAGTAAACGCTGGCCTATTTAGGCAGTCTGGCTTGCCAGGAATAACACAATGTAGGCAGGGAACTATGCAGCCTGGAAAACCCTGACCACGACTGGAGGGAACAAGATGTGGGTCTCTGCCCAAGAGAGGTGACAGCTGAGGAACAGGGAGCCTAAAAGCGGGTGCCCTTGCTGGAGCCCATAGGGGAATACAGGGTTGACCTGACCTGCAATAGTAACATCCAGCTAGGTCTATCCTGCTACAACAACCTTGGACAATATGAAAGAAAGTTGAGGTGAGAGCAGAAATACCCACATCTGCCAACAGACCTTTGAAGTATCATTGGGCTTACCTAATACACAGACTCCAGGACTGCTGCAATTTGATCTTTGCTGTCTGAAACCACTCCTTCAGAAAGGACACTGATTTTAACACCTGCATAGCCTGTCACAGACAATGGGTCAGACGCTTGGCATCAGGACAGATACAGGCCCAAGAATTCGAAGGGTTAATTAGACAGTCAAAAGGTAAGCTCAGAAAGGTTCTGGGAAGGACGAATAGGAACTCAGAAGTCATCCTGTGCCCTCTATTTGAGGGAGGGCGAGTTTGGGATGCTAACAAGAAGCTTCCATTCTCCTGGGCAATGACTACAAATTCTGTAAACACTATTTGTTGCTTGTACCTGATCAAGTAACATAAGAAAATCCATCAAGCTAGATTTGGAGAACTTGGACTCATATAGTAGGAGGAGATAGTCTTACTCATACCACAATTTCAACAACTTACTTTTTTTTTGATGCATTAGAGTCCTCAGTTTAATGTAATTTGTTTATCAAGGCGCTAACATCAGTTTTTCATATTAGATTTTGTTTCCTGAAAGCTATGTACTTAGGTTTCCAAGATTTTTAGAATTTTTTTTTTTAAAAAGAACAGAAGTTTAGGGGTACTCCTGAACTACATGGCTACCAACCTATATTCAGGGTATTTACCTCCCTCAAATCCAGGACTTGCTGTATCTTGTCTTGGATCAATAACAAACAAACTTATAGACTAAGGGACCAATACCAAACAGCAGGTCAGATTTCAGAAAATGTCAGAGCTAGAAATGAATGAAGTATATTATTAAAAAATTAATTCAGGTTTAAATTAGTTTTCCAGTAGTATGCAGCATTCATAGCCTGGCCTCGTCACCCAACACTGAATCTTGAATCGTTTACCCCAATGTAAAGTTGGAGTCACTTCACACAATTTACTTTACTCTGTATTTACAATGGTATAACAGGAAAGAATTTGGCCATTTGGGGGGAAAAGGCATTTGTTCCAATTTTACTTCCCCAAATCCAATTTAAATGTATCACGACTTCAGCAACCATTGTCCAGAGAACTACTAATGCACTTGTATACCATCAAAAAGCACACAGCCCATCTCTTAAATGGCATAAAACATTTATCTCAAACTAGTAGCTAAAGTAGCAGCAGCTAGAGTCATAACACAACTGAAGTGAGGAAAAGTGAGATAGTAATCAGAAGTGATTTCAAGGTCCTGTATTTCATTAACAGCAGGGTTACAGGATTTGTAAACTTTTCCAGTAAGTGGTCCTGAACCATTTGTTAGAAAGGAAATGTGACTGTTCCCTTACAGAATATACCTGAACGTGTGTCCATTTCGTCGTCCATTTTAAAGTACAGTAGAACCTCAGAGTTACGAACATCTCAGAAATGGAGGTTGTTCACAACTCTGAATAAAACGTTATGGTTGTTCTTTTAAAAGTTTACAACTGAATATTGACTTAATGCAGCTTTGAAACTTTCCTATGCAGAAGCAATATGCTGCTTTCCCTTTATTTTTTTTAGTAGTTTACATTTAACGTAGTACTGTGCTGTATTTGGGTTTTTTTGGTTTTCTGGTTTGGGTCTCTGCTGCTGCCTGATTGCATACTTCCAGTTCCAAATGAGGTGTCTGGTTCACTGATCAGTTCGTAACTCTGATATTCGTAAGTCTGAGGTTCTACTGTAATTCCCTCTGATCCATTTAGAAGAAAGCTTTTAGATACTCTAACATCAGGTTTTGCAGAGTTCATTTAAAATCTCTGTATATGTGCTTCCCACATATTCTTGCTAAGCCTGACTACCAGAGCTTTGTGAACAGGTTTCATGCAATTAAATTCTGCAATTGTTCCCTGATTATTAGAGCTGTGGTCAAACTTTAAGCCTTTTCTCTAACTTCCTCTTTCATTCATTGTTTGTCTTCATACAATAACTACTAGGGCCAAAGTCTAGGGCAGCTGAAAAGGTTTTGTTTTTTTTATGTTCATATTCACTTCTACTTGTTAGAAGAAAAGTCAGCCAACCGCTCCTTCCCAAGAATGTGAGCACTCCTCCTGTAGATGGCTTGACCTAAAAAAAAAATCTAATTATGTGTCCTTCTTGAAGTAATTCCTGAACACTCTGGGTCATAATCAGAGTTCCCAGGTATAAAAATATTTTAGAATTCTTAATCTCATGGCTGCGTACTCTGCATGCACATACCTTCCAAATAACAAAAGCTCTCACTTTTTATGCCCTATGCTGGTTCACAGCCTACAGTTTTGTACAGCTAGAAATAAAAATGCTACACAAGTACTGTTAGGATATAATGACAGGTTTCAGAGTAGCAGCCGTAAAAAGAAAAGGAGTACTTGTGGCACTTTAGAGACTAACAAATTTATTAGAGCATAAGCTTTCATGAGCTATCCGATAAAGTGAGCTGTAGCTCACGAAAGCTTATGCTCTAATAAATTTGTTAGTCTCTAAGGTGCCACAAGTACTCCTTTTCTTGTTAGGATATAGATATTCAGGCCTGCCTGTAAAGGCCTATACTCTAAGAATTTAGGTGTATTCATATCACTTAGCTAGTTACGGAGGTATAAAAGAAAGAATCAAAATCACTGTCTGCCAGTGTAAAAGCCTTCTCTTACTGTGACAGTCTGAGGCCCTGTTCTTAGGCTAAGATCGTTGGCTAAGCAGGAGAAGCAGCCATAAGCTATTGGGCTGTTAGGAATACAATCCTGTCCTGAAAATGCCTATCACCTCCAGAGAAAGGGAAGTGCCTAGAAAACGTAAAAGGAAACTTAGTTTGATAGCATCCTGTCTGGCAAGAACTCACTTATCGATAGCTGGGATGTGAAATCCTCATTTCTGTGTTGTTCTATTATTGTAGTCCCCATTTCCCTATTGTTTGTCTGTATAATCTCTGTCTGGTTCTGTGATTGTTTCTGTCTGCTGTATAATTAATTTTGCTGCGTGTAAACTAATTAAGGTGGTGGGATATAATTGGTTAAATAATCATGTTACAATATATTAGGATTGGTTAGTCAAATTTCAGGAAAATGATTGGTTAAGGTATAGCTAAGCAAAACTCAAGTTTTACTATATAGTCTGCAGTCAGTCAGGAAGTAAGGGGGGCAATGGGAACAGGGAATGGGGGTGGGGAAATTGGAATAATGTTTGGCTAAGGGGGGGAATGGGAACAGGGACACAGGTAAGGCTCTGTGGTGTCAGAGCTGGGAAGGAGGACACTGTGGTAGGAAACTGGAATCATGCTTGCTTGAAGTTCAACCCAATAAACATTGAATTTTTTGCAAAATTTGGACTTCGGGTATTGTTGCTCTCTGTTCATGCAAGAAGGACCAGGGAAGTAAGCGGGTGAAGGAATAAGCCCCCTAACAAGTACGGAAACGTAACGTGTTTAACAACTCTCTCAAATATGAGCCCCTGTACAAGTCTGAACACAAACACTGTCTTCTTTGATAAAACGAATGGGGATGTGAGGCAGGTACAAATAGCCAGGATTTATACCCTTACTGTGTTGCTTTTTAGTTCATCATTACATATTTGTAGAGGTCACAGACTTCACAAGAAGAATCATCTTTATACACTTAAAATCAGGTGAGTTTTTATATTGAATTGTTGTGGAGAAAAAGATCAGATCAGTGTGTTTCTCAAACATATATGTACAATGTATATGGCTAACAAGCAAAACCATTTAGCCTCTGAACAACACATGAAGTCATAGATGTAAGCTACAGGTATGATAATACATTCTTAAAGCACTATTTAGCTACATAGTCTAGCTACTATTCCCTCTCCACCAATTATAAAGGTGATCACTATTAACACTATTTTTCCTAACCGCTAAAAAACAATGTCACTGCTGGTTATGATTTAACACGAGATTACTGCAGATTATGGTTTGAAGCTCTGAGCGTTTCATAATATCCATTGCTCGTTTGTATGCAGGCATTCCAAACCTTCAGACTCAACAGTACAATGACAACTGCAATAGCCAATTCCTTGTGCACTTTCAAATCTCACTGTATGCCAGAGAAATTTTGGGTGCACAAGGAATGCGTCAGACTAACAACTGAAAGATGGAAAGGAATTTTTGCTAACAGGGCAGACTGCTAAGGATCTGACCTTGTGAGTTTTTGAGCACTTCCTGAAAAATGCAAGCATCTTCAAGGAATACAGGATAAATTAAAACCCACATGATTAAGTGGTTGCTGTAATTTTAATTGTACTGGATACTGGAGCCTGATTGTAAGAACTGATGCCTCTGCACCTGACATGGGTCAAAAAGTTGCATGTGTGCATGTGAGAGAGAGAGAGAGAAAATGGCTTTAGGTCAATCCTGAGGGCACTGGGCTGGTTCCAGGGGGCAACATGGAATAGCATCAGGTCTGCTCTAAACTGCGCCAATTGGTAACATACACAATTGGATCTCCTGGATGTGTCAGCTCCGAAATCATGTTTTCTTCCCCAGCCAAACTGGGGAGGAAGGAAAAATAAAGAAATGTTGGTGAGGAACTACTATGTTGACCCAACGTCACATGGACATTCACCCAGTTAAGTAGCCAGTTAAGCCAGAGAGGTGCAAAACTGACGGAGGAGAGGCCAATTTTGGCCCTAGATAACTGCAATCTTAAGGTCCAATCTTGTGAGGTGCTGAGCTCTCACTCAGAAGTGCAAGCAACCTCCTCTCCTATTGATATACACTGCACACTCTTACCATTGTATCCTGGCACTGGTTTTCCTGCCTGTCCTGGTGGAGGAGTTGTTGAGTTTCCCAAACCAATGCAGGAAGCAGTAATTGCAGACCCAGTTTCTGTTATGTAATAGAAGGAAAAATTGTCAGTTAAGGCTTGTACTTAGTGTCATTAAGTACTTAGTGGTGCCAAGCTTTGTTTCTAGTTCAGCACATCAAAAATACATTCCCAGATGAGCAATGAAAGAAAGATTCATATAGAATATGGAATGAATGCAAATTTTCACCACAGAAATCAGAGTGTACCAAAAGGCCACGTTTCCATTCAATAACAGATAATTAAAAAAAAAAGTCCGTATTGCACTAAGAAAAAAGGAACCTGTAGCTTATTCTGCTGTGGACCTAGGGGAGTCAGAGAACAATAAAATTACACATTTGCAAGAAACCTATAGATGATAGGACTGCTACATAAGATTATTTTATATATGTATTTTAAGAGTTGTCCCGTCAACCAGAATCAAGAGGAACAATCTCTAGAAAACACACCAGCCTTGTCTTATTATTATTCTTCCTCTCTGTTTAGACTGTCCTAGTGCTTTCTGTGTAAGGTGGTTGCACGTAGCTTTAGTAGGCCAAGCTGACCACACACACCGGCATTCCTCCATTTCACTCCATGAGCTCCCAGGGTGCCATCCTCCCATCCCCCTTTATTTCAGGGATTCCCTGTAACTTACCCCACCCACTCCCTCATGCCTGGGGCTCTATGTGTCCCCATTCCTCCCTCCCCTCCATGCAAATGGCTCTGTGTGCCCTCATCCCCCGTCCACGTCAGAAACTCTGTGATCCCCCCACCCATTTCCCCTCATGGCAGGGACTCTGTGTACATCCTCATTTCCCCTATACCAGGGTCCCCCAAATTACCTCCCACCATGGATTCGGTTTCATTCCCTCCCTTATACCAGTGTTCTTCCATTCCAAGAGCTCTGTGTATGCTCCCATCCCTCATTTCCTTTTCCTCATCATTTTTATTTCCATCTTTGAGATAAGTAATTCAGGGTGTCAACATGTTAAACTACTGGAAGGATGAGCAGAGATGGGATGGGATGGGATATTGTTATACTGGAAGATATTAATGGGTGCCTTCAACCAGTTTGATTTATAGACAATTGTAGAGAAAGTGGAAGCTGCTGTTGTCCTAAACAGATGGCAGGGGCTCCATGTTCCCCATTTTCCTCCTTTCAGTTTTTCCAGTTTCCCCTGTATCAGTACAGTGATGCCTAGAATATTCCCTGGAATTGGTCAGATGTGGTATTTAAAATTTATGGTGTTACATACAGACAGAGGAATGCAGTTGTGCAAAGCCTTCGCAAGGTCAACAGAATTCTATTTTGGGGCTGAGAAATTCTATCCCTTGAGATGCTCAGAAAGCAGACAAATGCAATATTTCCCAATTTCATGCTGCTGGGCAGGAAGACCAGAGAGTAGTCTCTGTTATGAAGCAATGGATCACTACTTTATCTGGAACTACTGCAAATAGTTCAGGAATATCTATTTTATAACTCCTGGGGTTCTCATGGAGATACCACTTTGGGAACTATTTGCAGGTACACAGTGAAGAGGAAAGGAAAAATAAAGTAATATAAAGAATGCCGTAGTAGCAGTATAAAGTAAGCATGACTATGCTGCAGTCATGAGGTTCTAGATTAAAGCTAGCTCAGGTACATTCACACAAGTTGCAATCAAATCCCATGTTTCCATGTAGACTTCCTGGGAGTGCTGCGAGCAAGGGAGTCATTCATTCAGTATTGCCAGCCCCAAGCATTCAACAAATCATGAGTCAAACCCCCAAAACCATGAGATTTGACAAGCAACACACTGAGGTGTTTTTTCTATTTACTTGCTTTCTGGCTTGTGAATCTTTAGTGCTCAGATATTCAAGCTTATCTCCACACCCAGGATGGCTAGGAATTTACCTTCATTAAAATGAAAGCTGAGGTTCTGATGCGCTCATATAACTCCAGGGTCTGTGAGGAGGGTTAATGGAAATAATTACAATATTCACAATAAAACTGTGAGGGTTGTCTGTGTTTATAGGAGTATTGCTCTACAGCAGCCTTACTTCCTTCTGGAAGGAAGCTAAGTCTGTATTCTTGCTACAGAGGCTTTTCATGTTGGCAGATTCTTACAAGAGTTAACCAGTCAGTGGTGACAATACAGAAAATGTAACAGGGTCCTTATTCAGTCTACTGGCTTTATCACGTATGCAGGGCCCAAAATGGGCTGGTGTGTAGTAGTTTTGGCCAGTGACACTGATGGCCTTACTGGAATTTCAACTCATCCATTTTTCAAGCTAAGCAAGCCAGTGCAGAACCAGACATGGCCCTTGAACTTGCCCAGCAAGAGAAGCATGCCAAGTTATGAAAAAAATCCCACCTTAAAACAGCCGGTCTCAGATGCTGGCTGCAGGAGGCAGATAAGAGCTACACTTAGAAGAGCCACAGAGGTCACAGATAGAACAGGGGAAAGGCAGTGGACGCAGCTGCTGGCAGCTTGAACTGGAACCGCAGGGATCTCCAGTGGGAGGAGGCTGAAACTGGTCTGACCAGGAGCCTTGAGGGTTAAAGGGAAAGTAGGAAAGAGAAAAACAAATGGAGACAACTAACTGAGGGAGAAGAGATTGGGAGAAAGTAAGACTGAGGGCTGCACCTAGGCTGAGAGAAAATCTGTGTGGGGGCGGGGCAGGCACAGATTCACAGTAGAAAACAGAAAGGGGGGAGAAAATGGTTCAGAGTTATAATGAGAAAAGGAGGAAAGAAAGAGTAGAATAAATGATGTGTGAAAACTAGAAAAAACAATAAGGATACAGTGTTGCTATACCTCTGAGCCATAGATTAGATAAAAAAGTAAGGGTTATGGCAAAGATTAATAACATCACAATATGGGACTATTTCCTTCAGAGAGAGAGACTCTTATTTTGCAGGCAGAAAAAGGGCAAGGGGTTCCTGCTTCCCTATGATGTAAAAGAAAGGAGCCGCGTCCCATTTAACAATACGTGTGAGGATATTTGCCAGGGTCCTCTTGTAGTAGAAGCAGGGAGGCAGTAGCAGAAGGTAACGGAGCTACAGAAACAGAAACCCTGAAAGATGTTATTCAGCAGGTCTGAAACTGAATTTTCCCCAAAACACAGATATCGGGCTATTATGGACCCTGACCTTTTCTTCCCCATTCATTTTTTTTAAACAGAATGAAGTCATATTGAAAATGAAGGGCAGATACACTTAAATACACCAAATTTCTACATAGTTTGTATTTCCATGGGGGGGGGGGTAAGGAATCAGAAAGCAAGGGGGAGGGGAGAATCTTCCAGCTGATTGCAGGAGTTGCAGGGAGGAGGCTGCCAAACCTACAGCAACAGGTCTGTTGAGAAAGGACTGGTGTACACTACTAAATTATGCCAGCATAACCATGTCATGTAGGAATGTGAAAAATTCACACCTTCTAGGCCAGTGGTGGGCCTGCGGACAGTCAATGTAAACAAAAAGAAAAGGAGGACTTGTGGCACCTTAGAGACTAACCAATTTATTTGAGCATGAGCTGTAGCTCACGAAAGCTTATGCTCAAATAAATTGGTTAGTCTCTAAGGTGCCACAAGTACTCCTGTTCTTTTTGCGAATACAGACTAACACGGCTGCTACTCTGAAACCTGCCAATGTAAACACTGTCTCGCAGCCCACCAGCAGATTACCCTGATGGGCCACAGGTTGCCCACCACTGCTGTAGGCAGTCTAGCTATGCCAGCGGAATGGAGTAGTGTAGAGGCAACCAGGCCGACCGAAGAGCCTGTCTGTTAGCTTAGCTAAAATCATTCAGGGTTGATGTGCTACTACTGCAGCAGCAGAACTCCTTCAGTCAGCACGAGCACCGTCTACACTAGCAGTCTATGCCAGCATAGCTTTACTGAAACAGACTCTTGCAGTGCAGACATGGCCAAAAGTGGTATGTGGCTTTGGCTTTGAGATCAGAGCTGAGAAGAGGAAATCATAGGCCACAGTCAGTCTCCTTTCAGATGACCAGGACTGATCATTTGTTTGTGGACATCACTTGTCAGTGTATTTAAAATTTAAACTTCTGACAAGCTGATGCCCAACTACCTGCTGCTGCAGTAGGTGGTACTGAGGAAAAAGCTCCCCTTCCAAACACCACTCTTCAGCCTGTTAACATTCTCCCTGTGAGGTCCTCCAGCTTATCCTCTCCGCTTCAGTATACTCCAAACAACTGCTACTGTATACAGTTCCTTTCTCTCGTGCCTCCTGTTCCCTTAGATGAGGTCACATTCACTGCTGAGGAGTCAGGTGCAACTCCATTAACTTCAGCTTAGACCAGTGATGGATATAGGCCCAGGCACCGAACAAATGTGTGTGTGTGGGGGAGATGACACAGGAGGGAAGTAGGAGGATAGCCATGGGCAGCTAGGAACTTAGGGCTGGGAAATCCAGGGCCCGAGACAGTATCCCACCCTTATAACACAACAGCCATCACAAATCTCCTCTTAGGGCAACCTGGGCCTCCTCCATTCCCCCGCATCTTCAGGAAACCTGGGGTTTGTTCCAGAAGAGAGGATTCAGCATTTACCCACCTAAGCAAAGGACTTTGTGGGAGTCAGATTAGCTCTGCTGACATCATCCCAATGGAGTGACTGCACCCAAGAGAGCCACAAACATAATGACCCCTGCTATGATAATGGTGGAAAACCTCCCCACACCCATGTTGGATTCCCAAATCAGGGAGGACATGTAGGACTGGTCTAGGTTGCAGGAAGAATATACTCAGTGTCAGGTCTGGGACTGGGAAGCGTGGAAGAGTCTGGTCATGGAGATTCTGGAAAATTCTTGATTTTAGAACTCATTTTGTCTTTATTCCACTCCTAAAAGTTGGCATGAGACTGCTAAATTCAGTTCACATGGGCTGCAAAGTAGTTGTGTCACTGAAAATTGTTACGGTACCTATCAACCTAAGCCACATTTGAACTTGTAACAGTCAGACATCGCCAAAAGGCTGAATGTCTCATTATGAGTTTCATGAAACCATCCAATATATGACTTTATCACTGTTTTAATGCAATGTTCTGGATGTGACAGTCTGTAACTCAGCAAACCAATTTATATTTCTTACTCACAACATTGTCAAGTACAGAAATATTAATAAATTCTACCATTGTAGACAGCAGTTTGTGAACTCCAGCCAATTTCTGTTTATACACAAGTTGACAGGAATAGGGAATGCCTTTGACAAGGCAAATTACTACAGCTGCAAAGCAATGATTCTGTCAAAAAAATGGAATGAGCATAGAACATTACAGTAACCTAATCCACAGATATGATTAGTGTGCACTAGGAACTGACATAAATTTGTCACTGCAGTCCTCCTGTTCAAAGGTCTTGGAGAGAGGGGAGATTTGTGAAGTCTTCAAGGATAAGTTAGGATCCACTTGGTGCTTTTTATGCACCATCTACAGAACTAACAATGTGAACTAAAAGTGAACCATGCTATTATATTGATTTATATTTCTGCACTTACTTGCTACACAATAAAAAATATAAAAAGACTGAACTGTGTTCCATCTCTTCTAAATAAGGAATATATATTTCTAATACAGTAGATATGCAATTTCAGTAGCAACTACTTTGTGATACTGTCTTGATAGTTACCACCGTGAATGTAACATTTTTAGTATCTACCCTACCACAGAGTCAAATGCTGGTCCCTGATGTGCATACATGTTTCACATGAGACAGTGGGAACCTAACAAACAGCCCTGTATCTTGGCCCAATTAGCCCTGTATCCTGTCTTTCAACAGTGGCCAGTGCCAAAGGGAATGAAGATAACAGCAAGTTTGCAGATGACACTAAACTGGGAGGAGAGGTAGATAAGCTGGAGGGCAGGGATAGGAAACAGAGGGACCTAGACAGATTAGAGGATTGGCCCAAAAGAAATCTGATGAGGTTCAACAAGGACAAGTGCAGAGTCCTGCACTTAGGACGGAAGAATCCCATGCACTGCTACAGACTAGGGACCGAATGGCTAGGCAGCAGTTCTGCAGAAAAGGACCTAAGGGTTACAGTGGACGAGAAGCTGGATATGAGTCAACAGTGTGCCCTTGTTGCCAAGAAGGCCAATGGCATTTGGGGCTGTATAAGTAGGGACACTGCCAGCAGATCAAGGGACGTGATCATTCCCCTCTATTCGACATTGGTGAGGCCTCACCTGGAGTACTGTGTCCAGTTTTGGGCCCCACACTACAAGAAGGATGTGGAAAAATTGGAAAGCGTCCAGCAGAGGGCAACAAAAATTAGGGGACTGGAATACATGATTTATGAGGAGAGGCTGAGGGAACTGGGATTGTTTAGTCTGTGGAAGAGAAGAATGAGGGGGGATTTGGTAGCTGCTTTCAACTACCTGAAAGGGGGTTCCAAAGAGGATGGATCTAGACTGTTCTCAGTGGTACCAGATGACAGAGCAAGGAATAATGGTCTCAAGTTGCAGTGTGGGAGGTTTAGATTTGATATTAGGAAAAACTTTTTCACCAGGAGGGTGGTGAAGCACTGGAACGTGTTACCTAGGGAGATGGTGGAATCTCCTTCCTTTGAGATTTTTAAGATCAGACTTCACAAAGCCCTGGCTGAGATGATTTAGTTGGGGATTGGTCCTGCTTTGTGCAGGGGGTTGGACTAGATGACCTCCTGAGGTCCCTTCCAACCCTGATATTCTATGATTCGAGGGCAACTATTATCCAGTCCCAGCTTCTAGAACTCAGAGGTTTAAAAAGACAGACCATGAGGCTGTTTTCCATGACTATCTTGGCTAATAGCCATTGATGGACCTAACCCCCATAAAACTATCTACTTCTTTTTTGAACCCAGTTATACTTTTGGCCTTCACAACATCCCCTCGCAACTAGTTTCATGGATTGCCTGTGTATTGTGTAAAGAACTTCCTTTGTGTTTGTTTTAAACCTGCGGGCTATTAAATTAATTGGGTGACATCTGGTTCTTGTGCTATGTTAAGGGATAAACAACACGCCTGTATTCACTGTCTCGACATCATTCATGATTATACACCCCTATAACCTCCCCCCTTAATTATATCTTTCCTAAAATGAATAGCCCCAGTCTTTTTAATCTCTCCTCATGAGGAAGCTGTTTCATACCCCTCATCATTTTTGTTATCTTTCTCTGCACCTTTTCCAATTCTAACATATCTTTTTTGAGATGGAACAACCAGATCTCCACACAGTATTCAAGGTGTGGGCGTAACATGCATTTATATAGTGATATTGCGATAGTTACAGTCTTATTATCTATCCCTTTCCTAATGGTACCTCACATTATTAGCTTTTTTGACGGCTGCCGCACATTGAGATGTTTTCAGAGAATTATCCACAGTGACTCCAAGATCTCTTTCTTGAGTGGTAGCAGCTGATTTAGACCCCATCATTTTGTATGTGTAACTGAGATTATTTTTTCCAATATACATAACTTTTGTATTCATCAACATTGAATTACACCTGCCATTTTTTTGCCCTCTCACACAATTTTGTGAGATCTCTTTGTCACTTCTCACAGTCAGCTTTGGACTTATCTTGACTACTGTTGTATCATTTGCAAATGTGCTACCTCACGGTTTACCCCTTTTTCCAGAGAACTGATGAATATAGTGAATGGCACAGGTTCCAATACAGATCCTTGGGCAACCTCACTATTTACCACTTTCCACTGTTCCTTTATTCCTACTCTTTGTTTCCTTTTAACCAGTTATTGATCCATGAGAGGACTTTCCCTCTTATCCCATGATTGCCTACTTTCCTTATGAGCTTTTGGTGAGGGACCTTGTCAAAGGCTTTCTCAAAGTCCAAGTACACTATACCCAATGGATCACTCTTGTCCACATGCTTGCTGACATTCTTAAAGAATTCTAATACATTGGGGAGGCATGATTTCCCTTTACAAAAACTGTACTGACTCTTCCCCACCATATTGTGTTCATGTGTGTGATAATTCTGTTCTTTACTATAATTTCGACCAATTTGCCTTGTACTAAAATTAGGGTTACTGGCCTATATAATCTCTATATAGTGATTATATAGGCCAGTAATATAATATAATGCCAGGATCACTATATAATAATAATGCCAGGATCACTTCTGAAGGCTTTAAAAAAAAAACCATCAGTGTTACATTAGCTATCCTCATTAGCTATTAGTCATCTACTACAGAGGCTGATTTAAGTGACAGGTTACATACCACAGTTTGTAGTTCTGTAATTTCATATTTGAGTTTCTTCAGAATTCTTGAGTGAATACCATCTGGTCCTAGGGACTTATTACAGTTTAATTTATCAATTTGTTCCAAAACCAATTTTTTCACACAACGTAAAGTCAACCTGTGGAACTCCTTGCCAGAGGATGTTGTGAAGGCCAAGACTATAACAGGGTTGAAAAAATAACTAGGTAAGTTCATGAAAGACAGGTCCATCAATGGCTATTAGCCAGGACTGGCAGAGATGGTTTTCCTAGCCTCTGTTTGCCAGAAACTGGGAATGGGCGACAGGAGATGGATCACCTGTCTGTTCATTCCCTTTTGAGCACCTGGCATACTGGCGGACAGGATACTGGGCTAGACAGACCTTTGGTCTGACCCAGTATGGCCATTCTTACGTTAACCTCCTCTATTGACACTTCAATCTTGCACAGTTCCTCAGACCTGTCACCTAAAAGAATGGTTCAGGTGTGGGAATCTCCCTCACATCCTCTGCAGTGACAAGTGATGCAAAGTATTCATGTAGGGCTTGTCTACACTATCACTTTTGTCAGTGCAACTTAAGTCACACAGGAGTGTGAAAAAACACACCCCTGTACAACGTAAGTTACACCAACGGAAGCACCGGGGTGGACAGCGCTATGTCAGTGGGAGATCTTCTCCTGCCAACATAGCTACCGCTGCTCATGGAGGAGGTTTTATTATGTGAACAGGAGAGCTCTCTCACATCGGCATAGAGAGGCTACATGAGCGACCTTACGCAGCACAGCTGCATTGGTACAGCTGTGCCACTGTTAGTTCACTAGTGTAGACATGGCCTTAGCTTCCCCATAACAGTTTTGTCTTCCTTCAGTGCTCCTTTAGCACCTTGACTGCACTGTGGCCCCACTGATTGTTTGGCAGGCTTCCTGCATCTGATGCACTTTTAAAAAAAAAAAAAATTGCTGTTTGTATGTTTTGTTGGTTGCTCTTCAAATTTTTTTTTGACCTGCCTTATTATGCTTTTACACTTGCCAGAATTTATGTTCATTTTCATTTTCCTCTGTAGGGTTTGGCTTCCAATTTTTAAAGGATGCCTTTCTCCCCTCTAAACACCTCTTTTACTCTGCTGTTTAGTCATAGTGGGAGTTTTTTGCAGTTTTCAAATAGTTTCCATGCAGCTTGCAGGCATTTCAGTTGTGAAAGGGGAGGGAAAATTAGGGAAACAGTAACAAAGACATACATTCATATAGGTCATCTACTAACCTGTGACTAGCCACTTTACTACCAGGAAAACAGCTAGTGAACAATTACACTTAGGAAAAGCTATTTACAGTTTGGTGCCTACCACTGTGAGAAGTTCTTCATCCCATCCTCTGCCCCTCTTCACACTGCTCAGTGGGTCAGCAAATGAAGTAAAATTTACTGGCAAAGATTCAATTTTCTGAAAGGCTAAACTCCATTCTAGCATACTGAACAGGGTGTTGCTGCAAGGAAGACCAACAAGATTAAGTGCAGCAAGAGAGAAACAAACACAGAAGAATTTGGAGGAACATAACACCTTGAAAGATCCTTTTCCTGTCAGAAAGCCAGTCTGCAATTAAACACAATTTACACATTAGACACTATTAAAGGAGGTGAGGTAAGGACATACTTTCATTCTTACCTCTGAATTTCTTTTCTATTTATGTTTCTTTGAACTGTGATAATTGTGTCAAAGGCAATTTTATATTTAATTCCAGACTATTTATGAGATTTGGTATACACAGATCAAAGGATTTTGAAAGCTGCTAGTTATATCCTTTTTTCTCCACCTACGTCCTCTTATTTATTAGATATGCAAAGTGCCAACATGGTGCTAGGTGCCAATGGTCTGCCAAAATAGGATTACATCCACTACAAAGTCAGAAAGAGTAAGCAGCAGGATTCTGACCTTATAGGAAGAGTCACCATAAATACTACATTTAAGGCAATACTCAAGTTGATTGTTCATTTGATTTTAAATCATCTTTCTGGTGGAGACTCCTTTCATTAGTTTGTCGTGATCTTTTTAAAATTTCTTTAAAAAGAAATATCATAAAGGTAGGACAAAGTTTTTCCAACATACACAGAATATCCAGCAGTGAGACTAAAACCCACCCAGAAAAAGACAGCCCTTTTCCCCTTTCTGCTCTGGTATCCTGTAGTCAGTGAAAGAGAGACTGCCATACACTAAGTGATTTTGTCTGAAGACAACCTGGAAAACTTTTGATAGTGAGAATTATTTGACTCTTGCCAAGTGGAGAGTCTGCATTCACCATGCTGCCCATTATTCAGAATGGATCTACTTGCCAGAGAAACAGAACAGAAATGTTGTCATCTTCAGGCTGGATTATGGCAATGCACTCTACTTTGGACTATGTTTGAAAGGCACCATGAAGTTTCAGCTATGTACAATGTGGATGACTGGCTTTTAAGTGGGTTAGGCTAAGAGGAGCACACAACTCTTGTGCTCCGCCCTGATTTCCTATCTATTTCCAGGTGCACTTCAAGGAGATGATTCTCTATAAACCAGCAAAGGAATAGGATAACTTGGTCACCTCAGTCCAGACTGTTGCAATGTACCTGCCCTAATACTACCTTTAAAGAACCCTAGGAAGGTTCAGCTAGTGCAGAATGTGGCCACATGGCATTTAAGTAGCTTAGGTTGACATGACACCAGATCTCTATGCTAAGGGCTCTACCAGGGCTCCACACTGTTTTTATCCTACCTTGAGTCTACAAAGAAAATGCTTTACAGAAGCACAGCATTAGGCTCATGAACAGAAGTTTTGATCATTCCAAGTTTTTTCCCCACACAAAACTGAAACTGGAATTTGACCTGCCTTCATTGGGATGAACTGTATGTAACATCTTAAAAGGCACCCGATTTATTTGCAAAGATTATCCTGATTATCGCCATTCAGAAACTGAAACATAGAAATTTTAACCTATAAAACAAAGAAAAGATGCAGAGGAAAGGTGATGTATAACGTAGAATGGAAAAGAGGAAAGATACAAAACAAGAAAGAGCAGAAACAAACAACGATGCGGGGGCTAAAGACAGAGAAACTGGAAAGTCTTCAGTACCAAAGAGATTCCTTGATACACATACACTCTCACAGTACAATCCAGTCCCTTGCACAAAGTCTGTGTGTAATATTCCTGCTGGCTATGGCCACATTTGCTGTTCATTGTCCACTCCTACTCAGAGCTCTGTAGTATCATTATTAATTTGTATCATGGTAGCATGCAGAGGTCTTAGTAAGAATCAGATCCACCTCCCCCTTGTACTAGTTGCTGTACAGTCACAGAGTAAGAGCTTACATCCTAAAAAAATACTTAAAAATAAGACAGATGGGACAAAGGGATTGTGACATGACATAACCCATACGGGTGGCTGCCACTGTTTCCTTTATAAGAGTAAGGATGACCTTGAAGTTAAAGTGCTAAATTGGAACCTTCTGTCACAGATTCCCAGTGTGATCTTCAAGCCTTAGTTAAGATGAGGATACTATTACTTCCTCTTTCCCAATTTTGGTTCATCTAGTCTATTTAGTCCCATTAAGGAAAGCACTTAACTTATAAGCCCTGTGTTTAAATCTTACTGAAGTCAATGGGACTTAAGCACATGCTTAAGTGCTTTCCTGAACAGAGATGCTTTTCTGAATCAGAACCTCAGATTGCAAACTCCCTGAGACACAAGCTGTCTTTCTGAACTCATCTATACACAGTTTTTGTACTGATTTAACTATATCTGTTTCTAAACCAATAGTTAAACTCGGTATAACCCCCTAGTGGGTACGCAATTATTTGAATATGAGAGTATTTATAGCATCATTGCTTAGTTTGGTAAATAAGCTACACCAATACAAGCACTTATAAATTGGTATAACTGCACCCACACTGGGAGATGCACCGATATAACTATAATAGCTTTTAAACCAATATACTTAAATCAGTACAAACGCTGTAGACAAACAAGCCCTTATTATGTGCTTTTACAATACGTAGTACAAAGGGGCCTCAGTTTGACTATGGCTTCTTGGTACTACCATAATAAAAATAAACTTGATCTTGGACTCTGGAGCCACAACCAGCGTTTCTGTAACAACTGGTAACCCTGATAACACTACTTCTATCACTTCTTGCAAGTATACAAAATCCAGAGGAAGTCACAAGACCAGTTAAAATATTTAAAAGATGATTTTGTCTGGAGAAACGGTGCTGGTTTCTTTATAAAATTATAAAAACTCAAGTCCATTCAGAGAATTTGTGTTTCTTTTTTAAATGTAGTTACATGAGAAAAAAACTCCTTTTTCTTCCTATCGCATCAATAGTCACCGCACACCTGCTTTCATGAACATATTTCATTTGTAAAAACCACTCTCTCATGGTAATATAGTTGTTCTATTCAATTCAATCATAAAAATATATAATTCTCAAGATCTTTGTCCAACTCTCTCAGTCTAGTGTGTAAACAGTATAATGTAAAAGCTTTGTTATCGGCATGTTGGGGGGAATGGGGGGTGCCAGTTAATCAAAAATTCTGGTTAACTAAGAGTTATACTTACCAATGGAATACCAAATTTCAAAGAATTAGAATACAATAAAATGAATAAAGTATAAAATAGTAAACAGGTACTCACCAATCCAGCAGTAGTACTGCACTGCAGAGCGGTTGGTTTCTTGAAGCAATTATGTGTATACAGGTAAAGTTTTCTACACAGCAGGTTATCTTATGACACTACATATCACTATGGGCAGTGCATGGCGTACACCCAGATCACTAAAAATACACTTAACACTAAAACTATACTGAACATAATTCAGAAGGCACTTCAGGATCTTGCAGTGCCTCAGGGTCATCATTACCAACATCAATTATCATTGTAGATGTAGAAGGTGGTGTAGGAGATAGGGTCATTACAGATTCAGCCCAATGACACCCTGGAAGCTGCTTTTTTGAATAAATCCCTGATACGAGCTTGCTTACTTGTCTTTTGCCTCAAGGGCAGAATGTGCAATTGCATAACCTCCTGGGCATTATACTAGTCCTGGTTACTAGACTGAAGATTTATATTAGGAGATATCAGAAATGCCAGTTAACAGAGCTTTCTGGTTGATAAAGTGTCAGATAACACAGCTTTTTCTGTATATTTATATACTGTATTGCGCACAACATACACACACACCTGCCCGCTTCTGGGGTTTCAAAGAACACCCAAACCTGGCAAACTTCAGAAGTGTGGCTGCAATTAACTGAGCTTATTGGGAAACACTCATTAGCTTAACTGGAATTTGGTTGCCTATGACAAGGGTTGAAATGGAAGTCCAGTGATCTTGTAGTGCTCCAAGTTAGTCACAGTGCAGCTGAAGTTTATAGAGGGAATTTGCAAGTGTACCACTTTCCTCTGCCTCAGAGTATTAGTTGATATAGTATATTTGTTAAATAGACAAGAGCAGAGTGATTGCTGAGATATTCAGACATAAGGAGTAGGCAATGCTTTCGGTCTTAGTTTGAAGATTTCAGATACTAGGACTAAAGATTTAAAGATGCATAAAATAATGCAATGCATATGTATTTTCATGCTTTAATTGAAACCCATTTTTTTATTCTCTTCTGGTTGTAATACTATAACTGATACATGATGAAATACTTAATAGACAGAAATGGATGTGATAAAAAGTAATTACACATCTCAGTGCTAACCATTTACTGTTTAATCATTTTGAGAAAGCTTTATATATTTTACGCAGAGTTATACTATAACGATGGAAGAGGATGATTAGATTATTACTGTGTAATTTAGGCAAATTTATCTGCAGCAGGGATTAACATTTTATAAATTGTTTCTCTCCCTCTCTCTCTCTCTTCAGGAAAATCTTCATCAAGGCTGCCTTAAATCTTGCAAAGGATTACTCTTCCCATAAACTAGATTCACAGAGCTTAACTCTGGAATTGCTATTCTCAAATCATCAGTAAAATTGTCTACTTGACACTAATGAGGACTCTGTTCTATGAACTGGGGGGGGGGGGAACAGTTGCCAAGCAACAAGAATGACATCAGCAACCTGTAACATTTTCACACAAATATACAAACTGGGGGCGCTGTCACAGCCGTTTTCACTCACACAGCTGAGACTGCATTAGACTTAACTCACTGTTTCTTACACAAACGCCCCCCTCCCGCCCCTAAATTCTCCTATCTAATGCATGCTAAAAATAGCTCAGAGATGAGCTCCATGACTGAAGATCACTTTACAATTCCTTTATTTCCAACCATCACAACTGCATAAAGGAAATTTTAAAAGGGGTGGACATTTATAATGCTTTATTCTTACTACTGCAGGTCCCTTCACTGCATGTGGAAAAACAGCTGGAAATTACTTAGATTAAACAGCACAGAGAAACTAAAATCAGACGGAAACAAAAAAGCTTAAAATATGCTAAACTGATACAGAATGTCAGGGTAGGTAACAAATTGGATACAATAAATTAGAATGCAGAATTATAGAGAAGCGGAGGTGACCACTGTAAGGAAACCAGTAAATCTGTGCAATTTAGAGAGCACAAGCTGTTTGTGCTTTAATTTACTGGAGCAGACCCTAGTACTGGCTCTCTGAACCCATAGGCAAACCTTTATCATTTCTAAAAATAAAAACAAAGGGATTAGAAGCTTTTTCAAGACACAGCTTTCCTTCCCTCGGTCACAGAACCTGCACCATCTTTGCTGCCTGGAGCACTTCCCATGATGCAGAGGAGGACTGATCATCTGTCAAATGCATATTTGAAGTAATTCATATGGGATCATCTTTGTAGGAAAATATAGAAGCCACATCCAGCAAGATGATGAGATGGATCAGAGTGAGTAGCACCTTTATGCAGTTGTGATGGTTGGAAATAAAGGAATTGTAAATAGCTAAACTGGCCACATCCAGCAAGATGATGAGATGGATCAGAGTGAGTAGCACCAGGGCAAATTTAGGTAGCTGTAACACTTTTATTCCAACTAAGATGATCGTTTTAAAGAACAAACATAATTAAAGCAAACATTCTTGAGTGCCCACTGCAGAATGTGGAAATGAATTAAAATTTTTCTGCAGGAAAATAATCTTCAAATCTGAGTACATTAATGAAGCAGATGCCAGCTAAGTGTCTGGATTAGAATCTTCTGCATCCGGAGAAAAGCCTCAGAAATCCCATGAGGATACAAGATTAGAGTAGGAATGTAGACGATGGTGACTCCGAATGACTACAGGTAGCAGAAAGATCAGGCCTAGTGGCCAGTTTAAGTAAAGCACATCACCAGCCAAAATGTGAAGGATATGCTAGACTTCATTAATAAGGTGATAGATATACTATTACCATTATATAAATCAATGGTTACCATACAATAAAAATTACAAGGGCTATCAATCCTTAGACCTCAGGGGAAAAACTGGTTACCAGATGGAATCAGGAAGAGCTCCCCAGTCACGACCCAATGTTTGCATAAATAGATAGGAAAAAACCCCAAAATTTTAAAAGTTACAATGTTCCTTTCTCTGAAATATTTTGATTGGCCACAGTAGAGGATGGGATACCCAGCTAGCCAGACTATTAGTTAGATACGGTCATGGCAATGACTATCGTCCCTATGAAAAACTGCTTAAAGTAAAGAGGCCACAGATAATGTTGTGTACTTCTAAGTGGATGAGGTTAGACTACTAACCCCTTCAAAAATAACTTCTTAAGTAAGATAGTAACTTACCTGTCCTATCCCCTATATGAAAGTTGGAGACAAGTCCAGATTTTGCAAAACATGAGTTCAGTGACCCAAGCATTTCACTGCTATGGTATTTTCTGCAGAATTCACCCCCTTCTTCCAGAGTTTTGCTGCAGAATCTCAGCTTCCAATTTAAAAAGAAAAGCCTTTTTTGCTGCAGAGAAAAATCTCAAAAGTATGAATAGACTGTAAACTGAAACAATAGCTCTGAGACATGTGTCTTGCTTCACTCATCGCAGTCAGGACCCTGTAGGCTTCATAATTTCACAACTGCATAATTTGGCATTTTCTGAAGATTCTATGAAATTCACAATTTTACTGCAATCAGAAACCCAACATTATTTTGTCTCCCTGTCCTGATTGGACCTGTTGTCAGCTGCCTCTTGCTCTGCTAGAGAGGGAATTAATTGGATTACAATGCATACTCCCTGCACTGTTCAATGGAGCTAGGTAGCAGTGGTTGGAAAGACAGAACTGGAATCCAATGCCATCATCCCTGACACATATGGAGAGAAGAAGGATCTGAGACAGGTCACATGGGCATTATGGGAGTTGAAGCCTATGGGCTGTATGTATGGAATATGTATGGAAAATAGGGCTGTCAAGTGATTAAAAAAATTAATCATGATTAATCGCACTGTTAAACAATATAATACCATTTATTTAAATATTCTGGATGTTTTCTACATTTTCAAATATATTGTTTTCAATTACACCACAGAATACAAAGTGTACAGTGCTCAATTTATATTACAAATATTTGCACTGTAAAAACCAAAAGAAATACTATTTTTCAATTCAACTAATATAAGGACTGTAGTGCAATCTCTTTATCATGAAAGTTGAACTTACAAATGCAGAATTTTGTACATGTGACAGGCTGCGACTCTGTTCATGGGCCCATGTCATTCCCAGGACCGCGGCGTCCTCTTCATGATATTGCCCTCCAGCCGGGCCACACTCCATGTTCCCCTCTTCTGGCGGAACCGCAGTCCACTGTCCGGCCACTTCCTTCAGTCGCAAGCGCAGTCTACTGTTTAGCCACTTCCTGAATGGCGAGGAGCAGGGGAGAGGGACCCGGGCCCGCCCACTACTCTGAGTCCTGGCTCAGGGACCTTATAGATAGCAGCCACTTACTGCATCCCCTCTGACTCCTCCGTGGATCTCCCTGGGCCACTTCCCCACGGCCCCAGCACCTTCTTTGCCCTAGCCTCAGGGCCTCAGCCTGCAGCACCAGCCTATAGCACTGCTATGTCCAGGGTACTTGCTGCCCTCAGCCTGCAAGGTAGCCAGTCTACCTCTCTCCTCAAGCTCCAGGGAAAGACACCCTCTGCTCTGCCCTGCAGCCCTTCTTATATGAGCCTGCTGGGCCATGACTGGCTGCTCCTCTCAGACCCTTTCTAATTGGCTGCCTCCGGCGCAGCCTCCCTATGGCTGCTTTTAACCCCTTTTCTGCTAGTGTGGGGCAGCTGCCCCATCACAGTACAAAAAAAAAACTGCATTAAAAAACAAAACAATGTAAAACTTTAGAGCCTACAAGTCCACTCAGTCCTACTTATTGTTCAGCCAATCACTCAAACAAGTTTGTTTACATTTTCAGGAGATAATACTGCCCGCTTCTTGTTTACAAGGTCACCTGAAAGCATGAAAAGGCATTTGCATGACACTGTTGTAGCCGGTGTCTCAAGATATTTACATGCGTCGAGTGCTGTAGGTATCTTTAGCTCACATTAGTACCTTCTTTGTATTTTGTCAAATCTGCAGTGAAAGTGTTCTTAAAATGACAGGTTTCAGAGTAGCAGCTGTGTTAGTCTGTATTAGCAAAAAGAAAAGGAGTAAGTGCTCTTGTTCTTAAAATGAACAACATGTGCTGGATCATCATCCAAGACCGCTGTAACATGAAATATATGGGAGAATGCAGGTAAAACAGAGCAAGGGACATACAATTCTCTCCCAAGGAGTTCAGCCATAAATTTAATTAACCATTTTTTTTTTAAACGAGCATCATCAGCCTGGAAGCATGTCCTCCGGAATGGTGGCTGAAGCATGAAGGGCCATATGAATGTTTAGCATATCTGGCACGTAAATACCTTGCAATGTCAGCTACCTGTTCTCACTTTCTGGTGACGCTGTAAATAAGAAGTGGGCAGCATTTATCTCCCATAAATATAAACAAAGTTGTTTGTCTGAGCAATTGGCTGAACAAGAAGTAGGACTGAGTGGATTTGTAGGCTCTAAAGTTTTACACTGTTTTGTTTTTGAGTGCAGTTATGTAACAACAAAAAAAATCTACATTTGTAAATTGCACTTTCATAATAAAGAGATTGCACTACAGTACTTATATGAGGTGAATTGAAAAATACGATTTCTTTTGTTTATCATTTTTCAGTGCAAATATTTGTAAATAAAAATAATATAAAGTGAGCATTGTACACCTTGTATTCTGTGTTGTAATCAATATATTTGAAAATGCAGAAAAACATCCAAAAATATTTAATAAATTTAATTGGTATTCTATGGTTTAACAGTGCAAACTGCGATTAATCGCAATTAATTTTTTGAGTTAATCGTGTGAGTTAACTGCAATTAATTGACAACAACATAATAAAAACGTATCCTCTCAAATTATCAGAGCCAAAAACACTCAGTAACAATTTTTGTATCAATGAGTACTGTCAGCTATGAACGATAGCTCAGATTGCCAAGCTCTTTGGGACAGTCTCTTTGTTATATATTTATACAGTGCCTAGGACAATGGGGTCCTGGTCTACAACTAGGGATCCTAGGTACTACCACAATACAAATAACAAACAACAATAGTAATTATAATAATAGTTCTCTGTGTTTGAGAGAAGACAGGGAGGGGAATGAAGAATGTTTCATGGTGACAGAGTAAATTAAATTTTGCCATGGCATTTATCGGGTTGCTGACAGTGAATTTGGTCTCATGTTACAGAGTACTCAAGACCCTGATTATGTTATACAAACAGCCACCTTTTGAGCAGCCATACTGTGCCAAACACCATGGTATCTATTTTGATACCTAATGCTCAAGCTGCTTTTACATACTCCATTTATGGCAGCTTATTTCCACAAAAGCACAGTTAAAGGATTTGTACAATTCTCTTTCAAAGTATGTGTGACTAAGTTGCAGACACCCCAGAGCAGACATCACATTTGTTGTTAGAGAGATTTCTTTAAGAGACTGTATCACAGAACTGGAAGGGACCTCGAGAGGTCACCTAGTCCAGTCCCCTGCACTCAAGGCAGGACTAAGTATTATCTAGACCATCCCTGACAGGTGTTTGACCAACCTGCTCTTAAAAATCCATAATGATGGAAATTCCAAAACCTCCCTGGGCAATTTATTTCAGTGCTTAACCACTCTGACAGTGAGGAATTTTTTCCTAATGTCCAACCTAAACCGTCCTTGCTGCAATTTAAACCCATGGCTTCTTGTCCTATCCTCAGAAGTTAAGAACAACAATTTTTCTCCCTCCTTCTTGCAACCACCATTTATGTACTTGAGAACTTATGTCCCCTCTCAGTCTTCTCTTCTCCAGACTAAACAAACCCAATTTTTTCAATCTTCCCTCATAGGTCATGTTTTCGAGACCTTTAATCATTTTTGTTGCCCTTCTCTGGACTTTCTCCAATTTGTCCACATCTTTCCTGAAATATGGTGCCCAGAACTGGAAACAACACTCCAGCTCAGGCCTAATCAGCATAGAGTAGAGCGGAAGAATTACTTCTCGTGTCTTGCTTACAATACTCCTGCTAATACATCCAGAATGATGTTTGCTTTTTTTGCAACAGCATTACACTGTTGACTCATATTTAGCTTGTGATCCACTATGACCCCCAAATCCCTTTCCGCAGTACTCCTTACTAGCCAGTCATTTCCCATTTTGTGTGTACGCAACTGGTTGTTCCTTCCTAAGTGGAGTACTTATTGAATTTCATCCTATTTACTTCAGACCATTTCTCCAGTTTGTCCAGAACATTTTGAATTTTAATCCTATCTTCCAAACCACTTGCAACCCCTCCAAGCTTGGTATCATCCACAAACGTTATAAGTGTACTCTCTATGCCATTATCTAAATTATTGATGAAGATATTGAACAGAACTGGACCCAGAACCGATCCCTGCAAGACCCCACTCATTATGCCCTTCCAGCATGATGGTGAACCACTGATAACTACTCTCTGGGAACGATTTTCCAACCAGTTATGCACCCACCTTATAGTAGCTCCATCTAGGTTGTATTTCCCTATTTCGTTTATGAGAAGGTCATGCAAGACAGTATTAAAAGCCTTACTAAAGTCAAGATATACCACATCTACCGCTTCCCCCCCATCCACAACACTTGTTACACTGTCAGAGAAAGCTATCAGGTTGGTTTGACATGACTTGTTCTTGACAAAGCCATGCTGACTTATTTATCACCTTATTATCTTTGAGGTGTTTGCAAACTGATTGCTTAATTATTTGCTCCATTGCCTTTCCGGGTACAGAAGTTAAGCTGACTGGTCTGTAATTCCCCGGATTGTCCTTATTTCCCTTTTTATAGATGGGCACTATATATGCCCTTTTCCAGTCTTCTGGAATGTTTCCCCTCTTCCATGACTTTTCAAAGATAATGGCTCATATATCTCCTCAGTCAGATATCTCAGATATCTCCTGGTCTTGTATCTACAAGACAAATGAGCCTTACTTCTTACACTTAATAGAAAGTGAAGGAAATCTTATTTGTTAACCTTTTTTTGAAGACAGAAAAAATTATTGGACAATTTCACTTCATATCTTTGTTCTACAAGCATTGAATAACTAACAGCTAAATGCAGAGGAGGCTCTCTAATGCAAACTTTCACAACCATCACCTCTTCAATTACAGCAATGAAGAGGTGGTGGGTTGACAATAGTATTTCTCTACTAAAATCAAAGTTCCAGTTCTAATGGGAGTAATCCATTCTCAGTATTTCCTCATGTATCCATACTAAAGAAAATGGGGACCTCCTTGGAAAACTGGACACACCAAGTATAATCCCTGAATTTTAAAAGATTTAGGATACTTCAAAGATATTTTTGTCAAAGTACCTTACATGATATTTATTTGGAATGCTTAACTGGAAAAACCTGGCAGAGGCAAATTATATTCCCTTAAAACACCAATGCGCACACACAATGGCTGGCCCTAAACATATTTTTCTATTACCCATCACTCACTCACACACACACAGAGCAAAACCATATGTAAGCATGACAGGAAACTTTTTTCTTTGAGCACAGGAACTTAGAGTTCTAACCATGAATCTGTAATGACTTGCTGTGTGGCTTGGGACAAGTCATCTCTCTTCCTCAATTTCCACATCTGTGAAAGTGGGATAACACTTTACCTACCTCACAGACGTGTTATGAGAATTAATTAGCTCACGTTTGAACAACCATATTGAAGATGAAAAGTGCTATTTAAATGCAAAGTATTATTTTTCTATAAATATGCAAAAACCAAGCACCTGCACTAATATATGCATAAAACCAAAACAAAATTATCCCTTCTCTATACACAGATGAACACAATGTTCAGATGCACTACTCCCATCCATAGGCAGGTCTCTCAAACCTCCCCTACTCCAAACACATACAATCATGTCTTCTAAGATATGAAAATTATATATTTAATGTTTGTGTTTATAAAACGTGTATATATTTTGTCAAAAGACTTTCTATAAAAGAAATTAAAACAAAAAATGTATTATTGATTAAATGACCCTACCCCTAGATATCATCTTCCCTGGCTCCATTCTAATAGGTCATCATGGTTTACAGGTGAGCAGACACAAATAAAGTGAGAGGAAAAGATGTCTAGAGTACCAAATGACAGAAGTAGGCTTGATCTGACCAATAGCACTCCAACAATTTTAGACCCTTTTTGCAGTGGCTGTGCATGAAGCAAACAGGAGTTTATTTTTTAGCATTGGCTTACTCCTGATCAGCAGAGTTGTTTCAAGTAATGGACAGCTTTGGTTATTCCAACTGAAGCGAGTACCTCCCATTGCGAGGAAATTGCATGTTACTTTGAAGAGAAAATTGATTGGCCTGAAATATCCACTTCAGCAGATGCAGAGCCATTAAGACTTTTCTGACTAAGTTTAGGACAATGATGCTCCCTGAGATACTAGAGTCTTTTTGCGGATACAGACTAACACAGCTGCTACTCTAGAGACGTTAGGAATATTTTGTGCTACAATCCATGCTTTGCAACCAAGTGCTTCTTTTCTGAGCAAGGCAAGCCGGGAAGAACAGCATCCCCAGCTGGTGGAGACTGCCAATGACCGAGGTAGGACAGGTTGCTGATTTCTGTAAAGGAAGTTGTTGTGAGGCCATCACTTGATGCTGATGATAATAGCCAGATTTTTCCCAAGATTGCAATTTTCCATTTTTGGTTAAGGTTACTGTTGCAAAACAATTCTCAGAACATTTTGACATACAAAATCTTCCTGACCCCTGTCCATCTGGGTACAGACTGTGGAGTATTCTGGGTGCCTTGCTAGATGATCTGCTGATAAAGATCAAGTGTCCATACTGATACTGAAGACTAACAGATTTAACTGGGCATAAGCTTTCGTGGGTCAAAACACACTTCGACCCACGAAAGCTCATGCTCAAATAAATCTGTTAGTCTTTAAGGTGCCACCAGATTCCTTCTTGTTTTTGTGGATACAGACTAACACGGCTACCCCTCTGATACATATGTCAGATCTATCGGCTCTCGTAAATACCATTGGCCATGAAGCACTGTTGACTTGCCCTATTTCCTTCCATTAGGGTTCACAGGCTTCATTCCTATCTTCTAAAGAGCTTTCAGATGGTCATCACTGGCAAGAATTATAGCTGGTCATACAATTGAGAGTGCGTTTCTCTATCATTTATTACTCAGGTTTGCAGTCTATGGGTACTGATGTAACCCCAAGTGCTGTTAGATGATCACACAGCGGTGGTAATCACGACAACATTTTTTCATCTGCATCTGGCCCGGAAGGCATAACTAGTTCTTTCAGATGCAGCCTTGCTATTACGGTATCACGTTGTCACTTTAATATTATACTACAGCAATGTGCTGTACATGGAACTTCACCTTAAATCATCTGGGAAACTAAAGTTAGTGCAGAATGTGACAGCTGTGAGCACACCATACTTACAGGATTGGGGATTCTATCCCGGGAAGTAGTGACACTGGAAAAAAATGTGAGAATCTTGGTGGATAATTAGTTGAATATGAGCTCCTAAAGTGATAATGTGGTCAAAAGAACTAATGTGACCCTGGCACATGTAAATAGGGGAATATTGAGTAGGAGTAGAGAAGTAATTTTATCTCTCTATTTTGCACTGGTGTGACTGATGCTGGAATACAGTGTCCAGTTTGGTGCCCACAATTCAAGAAGGATGTTAATAAATTGGAGAGGGTTCAGAAAAGAGCCACAACAACGATTAAAGGATTAGAAACACACAGCTTATAGTAACAGACTCAAAGACCTCAACTATTTAGTTTAACAAAGAGAAGGTTGAGAGGTAACTTGATTACCGTCTATAAGTACCTACATGGGGGACAAATATTTGATAATGGGCTCTTCATTAGAAAGGTACAATTGCAATCCAATGGCTGGAAGCTAAAACTAGACAAATTCAGACTGGAAATAAAAGCCGTACATTTTTAATAGTTAGTAATTAATCATTGGATGAATTTACTAAGGGTTACAGTAGATTCTCCATCACTGCATTTTAAAATCAAGATTGGATGTATTTTTCTAAAAGATATGCACTCGGAATTATTTTGGGGAAGTTCTCTGGCCTGTGTCATACAGGAAGTCAGACTAGATGATCACAATGGTTCCTTCTGGCCTTTGAATCTGTGACTCTGCTCTGATCTGCATGTTGGTTTGCAGGTAGAGAGCAAGGCTTTGGTATCGACCTGTGAAGCCCTAATTGGCTGGGGACATGCCTCTGAGAGATTTCCTCTCGCTCTATGCCAGATTGTCAGTAATTCATAACTATTAAATTCTGTACCTCTGTAATACTTTTATAAAATGTACTTTGATTCACAGGACCAAAAGAACTGTCTTAACACCTGCTTAAATTACAGCAGTCATCCAGCATTATCTAGCATGAACTGTCTTCCTCCAAAGCTCAAAATTTTCAGATGTAATTGAAATCTCTACAGGGTAGGTACAATTTAATGCACTGAAGACTTATTTAGTATATGAATCAGTAATCTTTCACAACAATGGAAATCCACTTAATAAAATGTTCCTCAAAGTGAAAACAGACAACATAGGATCATCATAAGATTTCTCTACATTAAAAAAAAAAAAACATATGAAACACAGTCTCTTCCTAGGATTGACATATGTTTGTTCTCAGACATCAGGGAGCCTTTTCTTTAAGCCTGGGTGCACGAGCTGCACAGAACAGCGCAAGTTATATTCAAACATATCAGAAGTGAAAATGGATTATATTATTTATGAATCTATCCTTCAGTATTACTAAAGTTGCACAGGAGGAAAAAACAGGTTCTCTCTCCATGTTGTAACACTTTTATTTTTAATCAACTAATAGACACAAGGATTAAGTAACAGGCAACACACTATCTTACGAATATCTCACACAAGAGCTGAAATGTCTATACAGATAAGCCGCACTTTAAGTCTACTAGACTGATTTTAGTGCATATGGTAAATCAGATCAGATGAGAACTACGGAAGCTCCTCTATTCCAGGCAATTGTATCCTTAAACCACATTCTTCTGCCTCATGTCCATTCCATATGCCACCCATCATGGAGCAGGCAGAAGACATTCTGCCTCATACAAAGATCTGTGAAATTCTATAATCAAACAGTGATGCATAGAAACTGAAAGAAATATTCTTGGCACAAAGAGATCCAAAAAAAAAAAAACCCCCAAGCATAAGGCTTCTCCAATGTGATTAGTTTATGTAATACATGAAGCCCATTCTGATATAAGTTCCTCCTCTACCTTGGTGGGTCTTGCGCTTATTGCCAGATTTGCTCGCCTCAGAGATTCACAGCGGCCCTGTTTGGCCCTTTTAGTGAATCCACAGTCCAGGTCAACTCCTCCTGTGTCTGATCAGGAGTTGGGAGGTCTGGGGGGAACCCGGGCCGGGCCCACCCTCTACTCTGGGTTCCAGCCCAGGGCCCTGTGGAATGCAGCTGTCTAGAGTGCCTCCTGGAACAGCTGTGCAACAGCAACAACTCCCTGGGCTACTTCCCTATGGCCTCCTCCCAACACCTTCTTTATCCTCACCATAGGACCTTCCTCCTGGTGTCTGATAATGCTTGTACTCCTCAGTTCTCCCAGCAGTACTATGCCTTCTCACTCTCAGCTCCTAGTGCCTCTTGCTCCCAGCTCCTCACACGCACACCACAAATTGAAGTGAGCTCCTTTTTAAACCCAGGTACCCTGATTAGCCTGCCTCTCTTAATTGATTCTAGCAGCTTCTTGATTGGCTGCAGGTGTTCTAATCAGCCTGTCTGCCTTAATTGTTTCCAGAAAGTTCCGGATTGTTCTGGAACCTTCCCTGTTACTTAACCTGGGGCTAATATATCTGCCTTCTATCACTTTCCTGTAGCATCCTCTGTCCGTTCACGCCTCCCGGCAGAATTCCTCTGGGCGGCGTCCACCGACTCCCTTGACGCCTTTGAGGAGCGGTGGGCGCTGTCCAGGGTTCTCTGCTCGGTGTCCCCGTCCGGTTCCCTTCGTTTGACCCTTTGACCGCACTCCCGTCCCTGTTTTTCATTAGTTGTCCCCCGTAATTATTTGGCTTCCCAGGTCCTGTGGATCTCCCCCTTAGGCTGGGGGGGGATCCTTTAGCAGTGGGCGAGCTTCGCACGCCCACTTCCTGGATCCCAATAAGATCACTTTCCTGTAGCCATCTGGCCTGACCCGTCACAATTTTACATACATACACATTATATATATACACACACACACACACACACACACACACACACACACACACAGTATATATATATATATAGAGAGAGAGAGAGAGAGATAAAAAACTGAGACACCCACATCATTCAGAGTTATGGTAAAGAGCTGTTCAGTCTAACTGCCAGAAGCAAGCTGTCTGTCACCAGAATTTGTGACACACAGTTACACATTCACTGGTGCTTTTGATTCTCCCAGTGTGATCTAAGGGCTCGATCCAGCTCCCATTGAAGTCAATGGTAGTCATTTAATGGGTGCTGGATCAGGTCCAAATGCAACATAACCAAAAACTGAGGAGCCTGTTGTGTGCCATATTTTTTCATACATAAAATACACTGAAGAGCGTATAAAATAAATCTAAAAGCTTCTCTAATAGATCAAGATTTGTGTGAGGGGATAACACATGTACATATATAATATCATTACAGATGGAAATATAGTGATGATAATAATGATGTTAAATCTTTTAAATGCAGGTATCAGAAAACACTATATTGTGTTTTCCACATTATTTTAAACACACAGTTTGCTAAACACATACTGCTTTCCGCCCCCAGGCAAACATAAATAGGAAGTCATGTGGATGGAAGAATCCACCTGTAGTGATTGCTTTGCAGAAAACAGGAATCAAGTCTGTAAAGCTTGGTGAGAGGGAGAATTTCAAACAATATTGCAAAGTGCTCACCAGTTTGCCACCAGTGATCCAACACTGGGACCTTGAAGACTTTTTTGGACCATTCTAATGTCTCCACATCACAGCGTTCACCAGCTACAAATAATGTTCGGAACCTAAATAAAATGGTAAAAATTTTAGATGTTAATGCTTGATAAGGAAAGGTAAAACAGAAAAGGAATATATTTCTCTATAAACTTTAGAAACGTGTGTTCTATGTCCAAGATGTTGAAGGATGGAAAGTGTGTTTCTGTTCCAGCCCACTGAATGGAAATTGCATACCTATGGATATTAATGTATACTTCTTAATACAATATTTAAAAATAGCCTCCTTTTTAAAATGTGATGGCCTTGGGACACCAAGACTAGCTCAACAATTCAAGAAGAGTAAACTTAAATATAAAAATGTATTACATTTAAAAACAGGTACAATATAGTGTGTACGGTGTCAATACCTACACAACGAATACAATCTACCAGAAAGGAGCTCTCATTGTGAGCCCAGACATTGCTGAGGTTTTCATAAGGGTAGAAAGAAGAGGAGACCGATGGATGGTAGAATGTTGAAGATAGAGAGTAGGCCTGTGTGTGTTAGGTCAGCATATGCTACTAAACAAGGTAGAACTATGCAAGAGACGGAGAGCTTTAGAAATGATCTGGCAGAGTTAGTGCTCATGGTTGAGAGTAACTCCTTGTTAGTGGTGACTAAAACTGCCATGCAAGTGAAGGGTGCCCAGCAGACGAGTGGTGGGTAAACCTGGCTTTGGTAAAAGAAAGGCAGAAGGAAAGAAATGGGTTGAGCACTGTTTGTTTAATGGGTTCTCAGTGGCGAATACATGGTTCAAAAAAGAGAATCCCACCTGATGACATGCTACAGTGGAAAAAGCATGCCCCGGGTAGACTATATTTTGATAAGAAGAGAACATATGAAAATGGTGCAAGACAAAAAAAGTTATACTGAGAGATTATGTGGCAGAACAACAAAGTATTAACAGCTAAAAAAACTGCAGCCTGAGAAACCAGGAAAAAAAGATGATGCTGAGGAAGCAATTGCATTGGTGGTTATATAAATAGAGATATGGGGAGGAGAGGAGAGAAAGTTCACTTTTTCTCCACTTTTATGGGGGGGGGGGAGGAAGGCTTTCATACTTTGCCAAGAACAGTGAAGTCAGTGGAGGGAGAATGGAGGAATTTTAAAGAATGTTTCATCAAAGCAGCAGAGGTAACGTGGCAGAACGAGTGATAAGATGGGGTGCTTTCAGAGAGAACAAGCTGGTGGTGGAAGTCTGATGTAAAAGAGAAGTTAAAAAGAAAGAATGAATAATTCAGAGTTTGAGGAAGCAGCTAGTGATCAAAAGAATAAAAAATGCAAGCAAAAATTGAGGCTAAAAAGGCAGTTGAGGTAAGAATGGAGGCAGAAGAGGAATGATACTGAAAGCTGAAGGAAGATGGTGGCAGGAAATTGGTTTTGCAGCTGGCCAAATAGAGAAACAATGAAGCATGAGATATGAAGAATTCTTTATGTGAGAAGAATAGGAATTGTGTGGTGAGCAACTCTATGGAGATGGTAGAGGTATGGAAAACATATTTTCATAGGCTGTTCCATTTGCAGCTTTCGCTTCTCATTTAAGCACCAATAATTATGGGGAATTCTCAAAAGATACTGATCTCTACAGAGGAGGCAGAAGCAGCACTGAATAAGAGAAAGATTGGTAAAGCAATTGGTGAACATAAAAATTGTTGATATGATCAAGGTCCCTGGAGATACTGGACTAACATGGCTTCACAGGTATGTGATTTATTAGACCAAGGTAGGATACCAGATGACTGAAGAATGGGATTGATTGTGCCTCTCTGAAAGGATAAGGATTATACAAATTATCCAAACACCTACTGGGGCATCATCCTGTTAAGTCAGCTTCTCAAAGCCCTTGAGAGAATTCTGGAAGCAAAGACTGAGATGCAAGGTATAGGAAACTATAGAAATGGAGCAACATGGTGTTAGGAAGGGAAGGAGTACTATAAACACAATATCTGCAATGTTTCAGAGTAACAGCCGTGTTAGTCTGTATTCGCAAAAAGAAAAGGAGTACTTGTGGCACCTTAGAGACTAACCAATTTATTTGAGCATGAGCTTTCGTGAGCTACAGCTCACTTCATCGGATGCATGAAGTGAGCTGTAGCTCACGAAAGCTCATGCTCAAATAAATTGGTTAGTCTCTAAGGTGCCACAAGTACTCCTTTTCTTTTTGCAAATATCTGCAATGAGACTGAAATCTGAAAGAATGATAAATGGAGGATTTAATTGCTATGCAGTACTGACTAATCCTGAGAAAAGCATATGTCTTGGTTCCTTGGGAGCTGGTGTTTGGAATATTGAGACGGATAGGAAAGGGACTTCAAGAAGCGGAGATGACAAAGGAGCTGTACCAAGGATCATGAGCTAAGGTGGTAACTATACATGGAATTTCAGAGAGTTCTGAGGTGATGTGGGAGACAAAGCAGTGTGCTGAGTCCACTTCTCTTCCAGTTATGGAGTTCATTAGTAGAAGCAGCAAGACTGCAGAGCCACAGAGAAAACTAACGTACGCTGTCCCTTTTGGCTGATAGCTAAGGGCATTAATTCACTACCCGCCACATCAGCAGGTAGTGATCGCTCTATCGGAGATCGATTTATCGCGTCTCATCTAAACGTGATAAATCAATCCCTGAATCGACGCCTGACTCCACCTCAGGAGGAGGGGTAAGCGGAGTCGATGGGGGAACCGCCACGGTCGACTCGCCGCTATGAGGACGGCCAGGTAAGTCGAACTGAGATACGCAACTTCAGCTATGCTATTTGCGTAGCTGAAGTTGAAGTATCTTAGTTCGAAAGCCCCCCCTTCACCCCTGTGTAGCCCAGGCCAAAGAGGAATTGGTAAATATGGTATCAGAGTGGGCATCTGTATTTGAAGGCAAACACAAAGAACACTGAAGTTATGCAAGTAGGGAAGGTGGAAGCAGAGCGGTTGACTGACATTCCAGGAGAAAAACAATCAGAAGAAAGAATTTGTGTACTTGGGAAGTACATTTAGTGCCTTCGGAGAAAGAACTGGAGAAGTGAAAACAAGAAACTAATGTGCATGGGCGGCTGTGAAAACGGTGACAGAAGTACTATGGGATGGGCAACTAAGTAACTAACTGAAACCAACAGTGTATGCTGCGTGTTTGTCCCACCTGCTGTATGGTTTGGAAATGGTGGGTCTTACAGAGATGGAAGAAAAGGAGATATACGTAATAGACAATAATATACTGAGGTGAATAGCTAGCATGCAGAGGGTAGACAGAGTGTACAGGGAAGAAAGCAGGAGGAAGATTAACTTGGGACACTCAGTGACAGATAGGCTGGCTCGTTTGAGGTGAGCTGGACATGTGATAAGAATGGGAGAATGACGACAAGCAAAGAAAAAACGGGAGGAAGCGAACAGCAAGAAGGGAAGACAGGATATGATGGAAAGACCCTGTCAAGAGAAGCCTGAAGAGAAAAGGCCTGGACCGCCAAGCTTACAAACCTGTACCATGGACTGCAAGGAATGGCAAAGAAACGTGGGCACCTCTGACCCTGTGTAAACAGGAAAAGGAGTCAAGAAATGACGGGAAGATACCGAAAAGGAGCAGAAAAAAGTATCAGACAATAAAACAAATTACAGAGAAATTAAGATGTTTTATGGCAAGACCAGTAGTCTCTCTATAGTTAAAGCTGTAAACAGTGTTCCATTTTAAGGTTGATTTTCAATAGTTTTCTAACCTTAACTGAACCAGTCATTTGAAAATGGGATTTCTAGCAACTACTGAAGCTAACCCCTTTCCCAGAAGTACAACCAACGTACATGAATAATCTTAAAGCAAATATTCTAAGTCATATATGAAATAAAAATAATACTTTGAAAATTTGTAAATTCTGAGAGACATAGGAGAGAGAGAGAGAGAGAGAGAGAGAGAGAGAGAGAGATTGCCCGAAAAGCAACCTGTAAATTTCAGAGGCAAACAACAACAGAGACGATATATATAGCATTTGAAACCCTGTTGAAGATTCCATACTCTAAGAGTTTACAAATCATTTAGATTTCCAAATAATACAATAAAGGTAGCACACTTATTATAGCCACCTCTTTGCTGAACAATATGCTGCGTGCACATTAAACACTCAATTGATGCTGTATATACTTGGCATCATAGCATGTGTTAGAATTCTATTCATCTGGAGGGATGTTCTCTAGCAAACTGCAGCAGAAACAGAGGCATCTTTTGGCAGCAGCAATAGGTGCAATTTTCATTTGTATTATTAATTATTATTATTATTATTAATAAATTAAATAGTGCTATATAACCATGTATTAAACCCACAAAATCTTTTATCATCATGTTTTATCATATGCTTTGTCACAAGTTGTCATGAAGCACTACAAATGCATTTCACTCCCCCTTTGGTATGGTAAGGTCTTGAAGGTGAACTGAAGTGCTTTTTAAGTAGGCCCCTACAACACAAAAATATTATTTAGGAATCTAGAACTTAGAACATACTAGCAGACTACAGGTCTTATGCAAACTCTTACACAGTAACTTTACTCACATGAGTAGTCCCACTGTTATATCACATACATTTCTCATTTCCGAATAATTTACACACCACTTTTCATATGCCTGTTTTTATACCCTGTACCTGCCCATAGACACTTAGGAGGAGGACGGAGTCAATAAGAAAAAGATCTCAGTATAAAAGCATGGTAATTGAAAGAAGAATAATCCACCACTATCCATTTCATCCATGTCCAGGAAAAAATAATAAATAATAAGCAACCCTTTTTGAGGAGCAACAGAAAACTTTGAACTTGGGTCCAATGAGAGATACATAACTGTACTTACATGAGTAGCCACATTGACCTCAATAGGATATTTGTGTGAATAAAATTACATACATACATGTGTGCAGGACTGGGCCCATAAACATTATAAATACATACAAAATATTTGAAAGTTTGTTTATCTTTTACTAATTTGGTGAACGTGCGTTCAGGGTTCTCCATTTCTCCTGAAAAAATTTTGGCTGATTGATTTTTTTTGAGGGAGTGAGCAAGAGAGTGTGTGATGTTCATCATGCATGATCCTCTGATGTAGAGTATTATAATCAAATAATGAAGTCACATGAACATTATGCTTCATGTTTGAAGAATATGGTTTTGTGTCAAACAATGTACTATTTTCATAGACATTCCCTTACAAAAAATTTTGAAATAATTATATAAATTAATGAGCACTAAGTTTGTTTGGCATTATAATTCTTTATTAGTCATCGTTCAGTGAGTTTCACTCTAACACACAGGACAAAATGTCTTGTGTATGGCAACCCTTCCATTATTGTCAATGATAACAACCCAAGAGAGAAAGGAGGTTGAGATGATTCATAGTAGTATTCCTTTCTCTGCAGCATTAGCAGGATCCTGCTGTGAGGAAGCTTATAGCAATGTTCCATCCGAATAGATTTAGAATAAAAACTTAATTCCTTCACAAATTAAACTGAGCTCACCAAATGAGATGTTATTCTTCAATATTTTTTTATTCCAGTTCAGTGGAGCACTCTAATTGTTTGCAAAAGGAAACATCTCAGGAGGCAAGATTCCAAAGAATAACCAAAGCTGTATTAACTAAAACAATTAATCTTAATTGTATTAATATTATTGGCTGTAACTGTGATTTCCTCTCCATGGACATGACTCTTTGGCTCCATTCACAGCACAGCTCTATATGCTAGGCAATTTTCTAGTAGTAGCCAAAAGTTAATAGGGTGGGAGAAAACAAACAAAACAAAAACAGCTTGTGCAGTTTTAAAGAGACCACTGATTATCAATTAGGGGTCAGTAAATTAGGATCAGAGTCCATCCTCTGAATTAACAATGACTTGAGAGAGTACTTCACATAGCAGTTCAAGATGGAGAACGATGACTACAACTGCCACAAGGATAAGAGTTAAGTCCAGTGTATATACCATATATCATTTTGCTGCCACGAAAAAAGCAACCTTTGGCAAGCTGAAGCAGGCAGAGGACAGATAAGGAAGTTTCTAAGTTTGTTCAAAAAAGGCAAGCAATACAAGACAACATGAATGGGTTAGAGTAGAAACAGACCAAATGTTTCAAACTTGGAAACCTATAGTTAAGCACCTAACTCTATATTTTGGTACCCAAGAGCTAAGGAGAGGTGCAGAGTCACATCACCTCTGAAACCTAAACATGGGCACCTAAATTTATCACCTAAATCCAGCCTGCATTTATTCTGTCTAACTTCATCCATGCACCTTGGGGGGTTTATAATGAATTAAAACAAATCTCACAGTGAAAACATTAAAAAAAAATTAAACTGTGAAACTGTGAAAACATTAAAAAAAAACTAAGGGCTTGTTCACCTGAGCTAGCCCACCTTGAATTAGAGTAGTGGTTTTCAACATGTGGTCCACGGACCCTGGGGGTCGATAGATTATGTCCAAGTGGTCCATGAAAGGCTGTCATTACCACAGAACAGTGGTTTTCAACCTGTGATCTGTGGATCCTTGGGGGTCTGCAGACCACATCTAAGATTTCCAAAGAGGTCCACACCTCCATTTGAAATTTTTTAGGGGTCCACAAATGAAAAAAAAAAGTTTAAAACCCCTGAATTAGATCAACCACACTCAAACTAAAACAGACTGATTTGATTAGCAGCACAGAGCAATTCAATTAGCAGCTGATGATTTGTTATAACTCTAACTGCTGCATAACCGGAGCCTCAAGCATTCCCACCCAACCCCTTGCATCCTTCCCTGAATGGGCCCAATAGCTTGAACTTAAAACACCACATAGCTTGAGCTAGAGACCTGTGTGTGTGTGCACGGGAGTCAGGTTAGGGGCAAAACTCAAGTTATAGCTTGAGCTAACAATGCAGTGAGGACAAGCTCTTAAGTGTCACATAATTATCCCCATTTTACAGATCAGGACATAAATGCACAGAGAAAACTTTAAAAAGACTTGCCTAAAGTTAGAGGGACAAGGTGAGTGAGGTATCTTTTACTGGACCAACCTTTGTTGGTGAGAGAGACAAGCTTTAGAGCTACACAGAGCTCTTCTTCATGTCTGGGAAAAGTACTAAGTGTCACAGCTAAATAGACTAACAAGCAAAAGAAATATGGAATTAATTATTTTCTCCTCCTGAAGAGTAAATCAAAAGAGAGGTGTGTAAGTGACACAGAACACTATATATGTATAGATATGAAAAAAAGTCCTGGTATGAACAATTTAATATTTTGAATCGCACTGAAAACTTAATGGTTACAATCTGTCAATGCATTTATCACTGCAGTCCTGCTCCTTGAACTTGATGTTCATGAAATCTTGTGACCTCTGTGTTACGTGAACATGTCCTAAACTGTTGTCTCTGAAACCTGGATTCCTGACATTATAAATCAATGTAATTAAGCTTTTAGGATTTCAATCCAAAATGCACTGAAGAAGAATTAAGCTACATAAAGCTTTGAATCAGTGCATGTAGGATCCAATCTTGGAAGACAGATACAGCATGTACTTTTTTGGCATTATACTTACTCATGTAAGTACAGTGCCAGTACAAAAGAAAACATACCTCTCTATTCATACAATTTCCTGAAAGCTCAGGTGCTTGACCTGACAGTTCCTTAAGTTTCACCATTTAGGGTGTGACACAAGACAGAGTATTTTCAGGAGAGAGCCGTCCTCTCTGGAATTCGTACTCCAGTTTTACCTGACAAGGGAGAGTGGTGCCCCTAGCAAGATCTCCACCTTTGTCTCCAAACTGTTGTCTGAAGGGGTTGGCTGGGGATTTAGTTTGCATTTACTAAGGTAAGTTGGTGGATGTATTATGGAGTTTTTATTAATTCTTTCCAAATATACCTAGAGACTATGGACAAATATAATTTGAACAAGTAAAAGAAATTATTAAATTATAATTTTGCATATTTGGGGGGGGGGTAATCTAATTTTACTACTTTTGTTGGTAGTGGTTTTCTTCTCTCTGAATGAATTTTCCCTTGGTGCAGAGGACCCATGCATGATCCTCCACACCACTTAAAATGCACAGTAGGGGTGTATCGGGAAGGGCCATACGGAAACAGCTGAACACATCAGCCATTACATCCCCAGCTCACTGCAGGAGACCTCACAAGAACCCTCATAAATTGAGGCAAAGGATTCTAATGGGAACAGAGCTATGTGACCTACAATTGCACAGATCTAGTAGGGCACAGGAACTGCCATACTGGATCAGCTCAGTTGTCCATTATATTTGAATCTTGGTAAATTCGTGGCCTCAATGACTTCCTGTAGCAGTGAGTTACACAGTCTAATTCCATGGTGTTTGGAAAAGTATTTACCCTTATTAGTCTGAATTTGCCATTTTTTAAACACCAGATCAGTAACTTCTATTCTTCCTGTCTCATAACACAAGAGCATCATTTTATATACTTCTATATACTCCTCATCTTTGTCTCTCATCAAAGGTAAATAACGCCTAACACCTCTGTTACACGTGGGTATATTTAGGGTGACCAGATGTCCCAATTTTATAGGGACAGTCCCGATATTCAGGGCTTTGTCTTATATAGGTGCCTATTACCCCCAACTCTCATCCCGATTTTTCACACTTGCTAGCTGGTCACCCTACTAGTATTCCATGCCCACAGTCTGACACAGGGGCTGTGTTGCAGCTCCATGTCTCATACCTCAAGTTGTCAGGGTAGATTTCCCCTGCACAAAGCCACAATAACTTGAACTTTATGCAGATAAAATTAAATTTTACTGTGCGCTCCTTGAAGTTATGTTTAAAATAGATCATTCTATGGTCCAATAGCCCAGTAGTTACCATACTGTTCAGAAGCATCAGTTTACAGGCCAGAGTACCACCAGGGAGAAGTAATAATCTTTATATTACCTCTAAACCTTACTGCTGACCAATATATGCTGGCTAGCATATATATTAATAATATATATTATTTGCACCATAAATTATAATATATACATTAGTATGCATTAAGTACAAATATTACTCCTTTTCTATAATCCTAAATTGGCCTACTCCTTTTCTATAATCTTATACCAAATATCCCATAACATCTTGCATTAGCTGAAGTAAGTTTTGGATTAAGTAGATAGGAAAGGTGTCAGGATCAGGATTTATGAGTATTTTACCATAGCAACAGGTAGGGAGTTATTCTCACAGACCAGTACTGGAATATCCCAAAGGAAGAAGACAATATATATGATTGTTCTACCATGGTACAAACCTAGAAGGTACCTTCACAGTCCAATACCAGGAATGCTAGTATTCAGAACAAAGATAAGGAAAGGAACAGAACAACAAGTTAAGGAACTGGGAGAAACTGATGGGTTGAATTTTAGTGACATGTAAAGAAATGTGTAACTTGCAAAATCATCTTAAAAATATTACCAATTGAAATGTGTAACTTTGGGAGTACACCTTCTGCATGAGGTGAATGTAACATCGCTATGCAAGATGGCTTCCCAGAGACGAGTATCCTATAGATCCCTTTTCCTGAATTATATTATTATTGGATTGTAGCAATAAACCTGACTGAAATTGATTATGTGGTCTCTTGAGTATATTTCATAACAAACCAAAGCTTGGTTAAGCAACTGACTATATGATTTATCATCATCAAACTTTATCTTGACAACTGAAAGACAGTGCCTTGACTAGCTCCAAGTGATTTCCCCCTCTCCCCTTCCAATGAAGACAGATTTAAAAAAAAAAAAAATCCAGGTGACCATCTCTTGAAGGCATAATGACATCTGTGAGATGGCATGAGTCATATTTGCTGAGGAGAAGGAGATGTATAGCTGGGTGTTGGCAGCATTGGAGTCTCTTCCAAAAGGTGTCTCATACATGTTCAGAGATTCTGCTCTTAATCACATATCATCAGCCAAACTGTTAGCTAGGTTCCAGATGCACAATCTTTGTTATTGCTGATGTCATAGCCAGAAAGAACAGGTTGACTATCACATTCCAGAGGGAGTTTTTAGGACTGGAACTTAAAGGCTTTGTCTCTATTTGTGAGCTGACCAAATCTGATGCAGAAGTCACAGAGATAATCACAGATTGGCAACATCCAGATTCCAATCTTACAGTTATATTTTACTGTTTAACTGCACTTTAATCAAAAAGACTTAAATATCTCTTTGCTAAAAATAAATTATACATATGTTATAGGCGGGGCAGGTTGCACTGCCTATTAAGATTGCCCAACATTTCTCATTAAAAGACATTGTTTTCACTTGCTTATAATTTATCAAACTGTAACTAATTCAGTTGTGATTTTTTACACTAGCTGTTTGCCTCAGACTGATTTTTAAGTTTCAGACAAACTGTTCAGCCCTTTCCAAGAACAAGGCTAGAGAAAAATACATTGTTTCTGCACGTTACAAAATTCTGGCAACTTTTTCTTTGGAAAACTCTAGTTCCCCCTATGCTTTCTAGCAGGGACCTGAAATTTGGCAGGGTGTGGCCTTTGTAACAGGGATGTGCCTTTTGCCATCCCAGTGAAAATCCAGGCAAATTTGGCCAAGTTCTACGTCTTTGAAAAAAATCACTATTTGCACATACTCAGTAGAGACTCTGATTTTACCAGCTAAAATCTCCAGAATCCATCCTCACTGAGCATGCTCATCCCTCTCGCAGCTCTTAATGCTCACCAGACTCTGCATGCCATCCCCACAGAGCAACTGAGCATGCTCCATCCCCTCACATCTCCCATGTGTGAATGCACTGTGCATGCACCATCCCCACAGAGCAACAGAACATGCTTCAGTCGAAGGTGACAGGGGCAAAACCAGATTTTCCCTGTAATTGTCACTTCTAGCTGCTCCAGGACGGGGGGTGGGGGACGGCAAGCACTGGAACTGAGAGCAGAGAGCCTGTCTCTCATGTGCTCTCAATGATCCACCTGCTGGCACCCAGGCAGGATGGAGGAGGAAGCCCCCTAAATTCAAATGCTGAAGGGACAAAAGCTGGGCCAGGGGGAAGGAATGGAGCAGATTAGGACAAAGACTAGAGAGACCAAGAGAATTGGAAGGGGGTGGAAGGACTGGGTAGCGTGGAGACAGAGGCAGGTAGGCTGGGACTGGCTGAGCAATGAGGCTGGAACTTGTTGGGCAAGGACACTGGGACTGGGATGCATACAGAGAACTCGGAGGAGTCCTGTGAGGGAGACTGGGAATCAGTTGAGGGAGGAAGGAGAGAGAGAGTTAGGATGAGTAGCTGGAAGGGGGGCACTAGGACTGGCTGAGAGAGGAGACTGAAACTGGATGAGGGAATGGAATTCTGGGACTGGAGTAGATTGGTATTCAAACATGAGCACAGAGTGGAAGATTAGGACTGGGATCAGAAGTCTGAGGAATAGAGAGTTGAAAAGCAAGGAGAATGAAACTGGGACAAGGAGCCAAGGGTGAGGAGGAGACAGGACTGGGACGGTAAGGAAATACCAGAATTAAGGTTGCATAAATAACCTTAATTTGCCCTCTTGTGCGTATGCATTATGATACAATCTTTAATTACATGATCACATACAATTTTTTCATAGGAGCCCTGCTTCATTAAGTGCACAAGATGGACTGTGCTCTCTAGGGATCAATCAAGGCTGTGTAGTAAAGGAAACTTGTCAGTAGGATCCCTGCTTCATTGGTTGCAGAAGTTGGAAGGTTACCTATAAGTAAGGCTACGTTAATGTCACAGAGGTCTTGGAAGTCACGGAATCTGTGACATTTTCTGCTTCAGCCCCGGGGCTGTGGGACTCTGGAGCTGGCAGCCAGTGGGGCCCTGGCAGGGTTCCAGGGACAGGAGAGACAGGCAACAAGGGGCCCCCCGCAAGGTTACAGCAACAGGTGACAGGCTCCTGAGGGGGCCCTCCTCGGGGTTCCAGTGATGGGCGACAGCCTTGTGCGGATATGGGGGGGGGAACATGGGAGGGGAAGAGGGATGCCTCAGGTGAGAGGCTAGGAGTGTCCTGTTTTCTCTTTGGGAAATATGGTCACCCTGCAGCTCCCAACCGCTATGAGTGTGGGGGGAGCCTGCAGCTTCCAGCTGCTGAGGGGGAACGGGCCCCACAGCTTCCAGCCACCACGGTGGTGTGAGAAACCAGGGAGCCGCAGCAGCAAAAGTCACAGGCAGGTCACGGCTTCCGTGAATTTTCTTGCCCGTGACCTGTCCATGACTTTTGCTAAAAATAACCACGACAAAGTCTTAGCCTTACCTATAAGTGAATGAGGCAGAGGATTGGAGGAAGAGAAAGGAAAGTCTCATGGTTAAGGCATGGTTAATGTTTTTCTGGAGAACTAGATTCTATCCCTGCCTCTGCCACAGAGTTCCTATATGGTGTTAGGCAAGTTACGTAAAACAAAGTTTTCACAGGTGGTCATAACTGTGTTTTCCTTAATTTCTGGGTGCCCAACTTGAGACTTCAATTTGAAGAAGTACTGCGCACTCACAGCTGCAACTGAATTCAGTGCGAGCTGTACTTTGAACATGAGAGCGCCATATAATGCTAAGAACGCTGAAAAATCAGGTTTCAGGTTGCTCAGATTGTGCACCCAAAATTAGGGTAAACTTTTGACTTTAATCTCTCTGTATCTTAGCTACCCAACTGTAAAATGGGAAAAGTATCACCTCCTCACTGCACAGAGATCATGTGAAGATATTTAGCATCTGCATGAATCACAAACGCTATACTAATGAGCACCACAGAAAAGCCCATGGGGAAATTAATAATTCTGTCTTTAGAGCAGGCTTTGAATAGTGTGGAGTAAATAAGGCCTAGGACAACACAATGAACACAAGGACAAAACAACACACTGAATAGCTGCTCATTAAGTGAGCACTGTCCATGCTGTGCACTGAATGATGCCAGGGTCTTCTGGAAAAAACAGTATGTGATGACATAAATAAAGACCAGGAGGTTGCACAGGCAACTTTGGGGCTGTCCTTATTTTTTTGAGTGCCTAACTTTGCAACCTTAATATTATTTTAATGTAGATTTTGTGTAATATATGTAGATTATTACATAAACACACACACACACTTTCACACATGCTCTATACACATTTACACATACATAAATAAAATACAGATTGGTATTTTATATATTTATGTTCTACTGCTTAAGTGTTCAAAGCTCTAGACATTATACTCTCCTCAGTCTATCAAGTTTATTTTTATAACAAACAATTTCCAATTTATCCTTAGTTCACCTTGTCAAACAGTACTGCTTTCCCAAATCTGCCTCAGGGTCCTGCTGACGGATTGCTCTAATTGCAGTTGGTGCAGTAAAAAAGGCAGCCACTCCATGCTCTGCTAGCACACGGAAGTAAGCACCAGCATCTGGCGTTCCCACAGGCTTCCCCTATGGAGAGATTAATATAAAATGTCATAGGATAAAAATATTTCATAATTCCTTGACAGCTCACAACTTGAACACATAACTATAGCAATCAACACATCAACAACTGTATTTCAAAAACACTTTTGAAATACCTTTGTCGATATACAATGAGATTATTCATTTGCTATACCATTAATATCACAAGCTGGAGTTGTTTCAGAGTAAACGCAAAAGGTTCTGAGCTCAATCTCCAACTGTGCCCAATAAGTGCTAGCTGCAGCTAGGAAAAGTTGGGGGAGGGATGTGTGTTAAAAGAAGAGCCGCAAAAGAGCGGTTTCTACACTGGAGACAGAGAGAGTCAATTCTGCACCAACCCTGGTCCTGGAACAGTGTAGAACAGCTTCAGAGTCCCAACGGGCTGCATGGGTGGCACGTAATGGAGGCTGGGGGAGGCTAAGCCACCTCAAACCTCTGCTGATGCTCCCCACTACAACCCCAGCCACGTTGGGGGGCTTGGGGCTCCTCTGGCCCCAGAGGGCGAGAGCAGGGGGTGGAGTGGGGGCAGGACCACAGACAGAAGGGGTGGGGCCTTGGGCAGAAGGGGTGGGGCAGGGGACTAGCCTCCCCAAACTGGGGGTTCACATGCCGCCCATGATGGACTGGTTCAGCACTCCAGCCACATTCCCTTTCTCCCAGTTACATTGTCAGTGCAGAGGCACAGAAGGTGGTTGTGATATTTTGGGGTTCACCCAGAGCAGTAAGGGGTTCTGCGACTGCCTACCCAGTCACTTTGGGGTGTCTTAATGCTGTCCTGCTATGGCTCAGATATGACACCAGCAGCCAGCCCACAAGCACAAGGCCATACCCTGACCTCCATCAACCTAGTTACTCCTTGCAGGGTGATACCAACAGCCCTTCCAGTCCCAAGTCTCCCCAAACTGTCCTCCCCAAATTCTGAAGTACCAGATACTAGGACTGTTCCCCTCTGGTTTGTCACCCCAAAGGCATGAAACTAGCCCCCCAGTTATCAGTTCACTGTTGCACTCACATGTCACACCGTTTGCACAACAGAGACCCACTAGGGGTAAAAGGTGTATTTAACAGAAAAACCACAGATTTAAAGATAAAATAGTAAGGAAAAGCAAACATAGACAAGTTCCACAGAAAATATACAAAGACACCTTCAGGCTTTGCACTTCCATATTAGATAAAATCTCTTTTCTAGAAATAGTTACCTTTTCTCTTTGAACAGTTTCCCAGCATGTCCCTAGCCATAGTGGGGAATCCAGTGTTGACAGACAGCCTCCTGCCTTTGAGGCTATCCCTCAAATTCAAGACGGATTTCACTTCAGATCAAGGGTGGTCAATAGACGGACCATGGGCAAAATCTGGACAGTCAGATGCTTCTGAACCCAAAAAATCTTTTTATTTACTTAGTATTATCGTTATTGGTATTATTTTCTCTGGAGTCTGGACCTTGACTATACCTTGACCAAGAAATTTGGACTTTGACAAAAAAAATAGTTGACTACCCCTGCTTCAAACCCCTTTTCCATTTTAAAAGGGTTGGCAGGTTTTTTTCCCCTTCAGTCACTACTGCTATACAAAGTGGGGAAATACCCAATTGTCTCAATGTCTTTCCATTAACATTAATGGTCTACTATTGTCGTTTCCTAAGCTGGACAATTCATCGCCACTTGAAACTGGTTTTGGGTAAAGAACTGGCTTGGGTTCTCTCCCATCTTGGCTGCTCCTCCGCCCTATTGTGAGGCGATGATAAAACTGCAGTACTGATCAGGAGCACAGTTTTCTCTGTACTTAAACACCTAGATTCATAACCACAGTCTGTATACATAGCTCATAGTGACCAAGTCCAGAACATGGCAAGCTTTCATAAAAGACCCCACTCAATTCACTTTTATAGTACAACTATACAGTATGTAACCAGTTGGTTCCAACTGCTCATTTTGGAGGTTCAAACCTTCTGTTTTCCCCCTGGAGTGTCTGGACACAGATTGTCACAGTGGTAACGTAGAATTCCATTATGCTGGCTCTTTGCTACCCAGGATTCCCCTCAGCTTACACAAATCCCCAGCTGGCTGCTCATACTGGCTTTCTGGCCCCTTCATGCCCCTACAGCAGCACAAAAAAGCTGGAGAGGGGGGCAAGAATCTGGCCCTTTGTATTCTGGTGTGCTACAATAGCAGCTTTTTCCTAAGCACTGACTTTCCATATCTCAAAACATGCCAGGGGAATAGTAAGCAACAGTAACCAGATGTGACAGATTGCCCGGCATGGCTAGGGATAAAAAGCAGCAATCATTTTCTACAGTGCTGTAAATAAGGAAACCAGGTGGCAAGCGATCTTCTAATAAAAATATTATTGCTCCTGATTGCTGCAGTGAGTGAAGGTCACCATACCTGTTTATTTTAAATGATAAAGAGATTAAGTAAAAACAGAGGGACTTTTAGGCAAAGCTCTACAGGCTATTGCCAGGGCCTTTTCACTAGAAAGATCACATTTAGAAGATGAACTTTCTGTATCACACAGGGTTTATAGCCAAGTCAGGATACAGCTTTCATACTGAAAATGCCACTAGCATAAACATTGGACAAGAAGCCACAAGCCCAGAGCAAGCATTTCATAGTTGCAAATGTCACCATATTGCTGCACTACAGCACTCAAACAAATGAGCATTACAAACTCAAATCTCCACCATCTGGTATAAATGAGAATTTAGAGTGCGTTACATATATGTGTACATATTGTGATTGCATTTATGTAGACGATCATCAAGTCAACTGTGTTAGTCTAAGTGTCTTAACCATTCAACAGCTGAGAGAAGAGCATTATGCAAGTCTATGATGAAGTCCAAGCAGCCCTTGTTAATGGATGCAGGCTACAAATGTGACTTACATCTTTTAACTGGCCACAGAAGCAAAGGGGAAGTCACAAGGACCCCACTTACACTCATTAGCAGCACATCTGATTACTCTACATCTGAAGTGATTGAGTTTTACCCAGAGATAGTGTGGAAGGTCAAAACCAGGAGGCTGGACTGTTGGATCGTTCATGAGATAAGAACAAGTTTCAAACATGCCTGTCACCTAGTATGCCACCCGAAGAGGATATCAAGATCCTTAGGGGAACTGTCCAAACAGGATGTGTGTGAGCTGTGACTGTGGGCTTGGTAGACTAAACACATCTTTAAACAAGGGTAGATGTGGCGCACCTTACAGTGCATATTCTGCAAAGCGACTTGTTGCCCCATGTCAGGAGGGTTGAGGCTGAACATGACTGGAAGCCAGGACAGATCAGTCAGTTTCATGGTATCTGTTATTAAACACTTGGTTCCATTTAACTGAGTGTCTACCAATCCCATGTGAGAAGAGCTAAGCCACACCAGGGAGCAACACTATTACAGAATAGCACAAGGCAAGCCCAGAGTTTCTTAATTGCCTCCCCAGGAACCAGCTAGTTTGCTGATCAGGTTGTTTCTTGTCTTTCATTTACAGTGTGATCTTAGTAAGGTTTTGCTTGAAAACTCAAGTTACGGTCCAGTGTAACAGCTAGATACACAGACTGAGTCATGGTCTAGCCTGTGTCCACTCATGAAGACGTTAAGCTGTTTGTTGGCCTTTGTGTGGTGTAGATGCAAGCAGCTAGAAACTGTTCTTTTTCTTTTAGTACTAGGTATGACACTCTGCACCCCATAGTCATCACAGTGGTATGATTAATGATATGATGACATAATTCTGATGCATCTTGGACAAAATGTGTCATGTGAGGTGTCATTGGAAAAGTTATGATTTGCTGAATATAATTATCCTACTTGTATGCATGTACCATTTTTGTATCTGGAGTTATGAATATTGACTATGTATCTGTATTTCAAATGTGGTTGCACCTGGCTGACACGCACAAACCAAGATGCCTCCAGTCTAGACAGCCAATTGTGAAGAGTCTATTCAAGATAATGGGCCATTAAGGAAAACAATGGGCCTCGGGAGAAGCTTATCCCCCACCTTACCGGGGAGTGCTTCAGTCTGCCTATGAATAATGGCTGCTATGACTCAGTGAAGCATGCAAGGGCATGTGACTAGACCATATGATACTGAACTCCATTTTGGTACCTATATTCTTCCACAAACTCGGCTGGCAACTTGGCTTGGAACAAAGGTGTTCCCTCCATAGGGAAGAAACTATAAAAGGGGGAAGTGACTTCACCAGTCGGCCTCACTCAACACCTGGAAACACTTTAGAAACAAAGACTGAACTGAGGGAAGTGCTGGCCCCAGGTTGGTAGAGAGGATTCCTGCCTGTGTATAAAACATCGACAAACTGATTTTACTATCTAACAGGGTCAGACCCTGTTTGATTCAAATCCTGTGTAGTGCATAAGATTTAGATTGTGTTTTGTTTATTTCTTAAGTAATCTTCTTTGATCTGTTTGCTATCACTTAAAATCTATCTGTATGAAGTTAATAAATCTATTATATTCTTTACCTAAAACAGTGTGGTTTGAGTGAAGTGAAAAATATCAGCTCAGTTAACAAAGGCTTTATGCACGTCCTCTCCACATCAAGAGAGGGGCGGACTGAGTAATAAATTTATACTGGTTGAGCTTTTGACCATAGCAGGACAGTACAGCTCTGGGGTCACAGGCTGGGGGTATTATGTCTGGAGCCTCTCTATTGTTGGTTCATGCAGTGACTGGCCAGAGCATTCATGAGCACAGCTGGGTATGGTCCCTGCCTGTGGATGTTGGTGAGAGTGCAAGCTTGGAGGGGTTTGCAGCTTGTCACAATGTCACTGTGTGAGAGGGAACCCAGACTGGTAAGGCAGGGAGATCAGTGGTACCCCAGTTCTAGTTTGCACCCTTGGGGGGGACCCCTCACACCAGGTTTATGTCTCTACTTTTTACAATAATGAGTCACCTCTTTCATATCTGCACTCAGACAGGAGCACTGGAACCTATGTAAAAGGGTGGGGGGGCCTCAGCGCTGGCACAGTGGCCCCAACTCTCCCCTGAGGTCCCACTCTTCCTCTTACCCCTGAGGTTCTGTCCCCTGGCCAGGCCGGAAACTGGAACCAGGCTGTAGTAAGAGCTGCCTACCAAGGGCATCCGGGCTGCTGTGGGGAGCCCCAGACCCTTCACCTGCCCTTGGTAGGGGGCCGGGGGCCCAAGAGCAGACCCTGGCCCATGTCCCTACCTCCACGTCCCCACCATCCCAGAGCAGATGGAGGGCCCGGGGCTCCCCACAGTGGCTTGGGTTCCCTGGGTGGCTCTTACCAGGGCCTGGCTCCCAGCCTGACCAGGGCCTCAGGGGGAAGAGGAGAAGCGGGGGCAGAGCCCCATGATGACTGGGGGCTAAGGCCCACCTCAGCACCCCCCCACACACACACACCAGAAGACACTGGGGCTGCCATAAAGCACAGCCCCTGAAAAGTGAGGGAGCCATGGCCCTCCTAACTCCCCCCTGGTTCTGGCACACCTGCATTCAGAACTTCTAGGTGACAAATCCTGGTCCTGTACTGACAAGCAGATGACACCTGTGTAATTAAAACAACTGGCACTAGTATTAGGAAGTTGTAGGATAAATATAAAGTTAAAGAATAAAAATTAGCTTATTGGTTAAGGAACTATATATGTGTTTAAAGAAAGGCCCTGACTAGCAAGTAGAAGGAAGGCCATGAAAATAATGAGTTATGAGGCCAAAAGGAATGAAGTAGGGAGAATGTCTGATTTAAAGATTAAATAACGAGATAAGGGGAAGTTTCTAAAAAGAAGACCTCTAACCGATGTGGGTGACTGCAGATGGTTTTAAATCAAACAAAGAGAATCTGTCTTAAAATGAGCTAACACAGATCTTCCCACCCCACATACCTGTCATATCCCCTATGTGAACCCAGGTGCAATGGGAAAATAGTTGAACAGCAAGAAGGAAGGGAGGAAAGTGCTAGACTGGTCTAACACTCAGCTCTTGCCACACAGTCTGATAGCTTTTCAGGCAAGGATGCCACTGAATTTCCTCTGGGAACTCCCCACTATCCGTTCTTTTCCATCTTATCAATTTCTCTATATCAGTATCTTCCTGCTGACCTCTTCTGTCTCTCTGAGCATGAGGACCCTGCTCTCTTCTGTTTCCCTTCCCCAAGTGCCACTCCCTCCTTGGGCATTCCCTCCAAAAATGGTCAGGGCTATCAGAATGCCAGCATCCATCCGCTTCCTCACTTTGATCCTACATCCATCATGATCTGGGCTGATATTTCCATGGTAACTTGCACTGGGCTTGAATCTTCACAGCCTCCTTAAAGTGATCCACTTCACCCCATAATTCTAACACTCCCAACACTGTCTACATGACCCGTGACTCATACAATGAGGTCTTGTCCCCACTTCTTTTCTTCCAGAGAATGGATATACATCCTAGTACCAGTACCTTGAAAACTAAAACTTCCAGTCTCCTCACCAGTTCCATCTCTATAGATAGCCTGATAGTTTCATCTAATCTTTGGGACGTCCCCATCCAGAGCTGTAGTTGCATCTCCCCACTAAAAGCGTAACTGACTAACTGATCTCAAGCTAGAGCATCTTGCATCTCAGAGCCTGTTTATGGTAAAGTGTTCACAACCACTTTCCTCTGGCTTCTTCCCATAGTTGAGGAAAGCTGCCCAATCTCAGTCAGTGCATGCTGTAGGCTCCATAGAATGTGTAAGGGCATCTGTTAGACACTTATAGGCCTGTCAAACCTTACTGCTAAATCCTCATCCTCCCTGTCTTTCCCTATGAGCAACAGGCTCAGGAACTTCAGCTTATTGGACTCAGCTCACTCATTAAGACTGGTTGCCATTTTGAACTGTGCATGCCAATCACTCCACTTTTGTTGCTCTCTACTATAAGGGGCTGGGTTAAATACAGGCCATGCTGCCCTTCTTGGAGGTGGCATAGAATATAGAAGATTAGGGTTGGAAGAGACCTCAGGAGGTCATCTAATCTGACCCCCTGCTCAAAGCAGGACCAACACCAACAAAATCATCCCAGCCAGGGCTTTGTCAAGCCGGGCCTTAAAAACTTCTAAGGATGGAGATTCCACCACCTCCCTAGGTAACCCATTCCAGTGCTTCACCACCCTCCTAGTGAAATAATTTTTCCTAATATCCAACCTAGACCTCCTCAAGTGCAACTTGAGACCATTTCTCCTTGTTCTGTCATCTTCCACCACTGAGAACAGCCTAGCTCCATCCCCTTTGAAACTCCCCTTCAGATACTTGAAGACTTATCAAATCCTCCCTCACTCTTCTCTTCTGCAGACTAAATAAGCCCAGTTCCCGCAGCCTCTCCTCAAAAGTCATGTGCCCCAGCCCCCTAATCATTTTCATTACCCTCGCTGGACTCTCTCCAATTTGTCCACATCCTTTCTGTAGTGGGGGGCTCAAAACTGGATGCAATACTCCAGATGTGGCCTCACCAGTGCCGAATAGAGAGGAATAATCACTTCCCTCAATCTGCTGGCAATGCTCCTACTAACGCATATTTGACCCTTCCACCAGGAGTACCCCCTCCTTCCCAGTCACTCATATTCTTCCCTTCAAATGCTAACAAAAAGAAACCTCTCTACAATTAACAACAGTTTATCTTTTAAATAATGGCCCAGATCGCAGACTTCCACTCGCCACCCTTGCAGGATAATCACCACAATCCCAACTGTGGCATCAATTTGTGCTAACCACCCCACACTTTGTGCTGCATACAGGTGCTGGTTGATGTCCTAGGGTAGGAACATCTTCATAAATTTGTTTAGGGATGAAATGACAACCTGCTTGTGGTCTCTCCTCCTATGTGTGTAAGCACAACAAATGTCATTAAATTGATGATCAAATGTCCCGAAAAGGCCTACAGGTCAGCAAAGCAATGGCAAAAATGGCACCTTCCAAGTCAAACCAGACAATGGCCCCTCACTGCATATAATGCAGTTAAATATCAAGGATTTATCCAGCACAAAATGCAACTACCTCACAAAGATCCTATGAACTGAGAAAATTGACTGGAAGAAATGTAAATTGAGAGAAAAAGTCATCGCTCCAAGATCAACAGATAGATCCCTATCTTAGCAGTCTTCCATCCAAAACAAGGCCTGGTAACCTATACCAAAGGTGATGTGAAGAACTCTATACAGGTACTCCCTAACACAACCCCTAATTCCATCGCCATCCAGGTCATCAACTTAACGGTAGTGAATGTCGATAAACCCCTGTCAAGGTTCCTTCCCCACTCTGAACTCTAGGGTACAGATGTGAGGATCTGCATGAAAGACCCCCTTAAGCTTATTCTTACCAGCTTAGGTTAAAAACTTCCCCAAGGTACAAACTTTGCCTTGTCCTTGAACAGTATGCTGCCACCACCAAGCGCTTTAAATAAAGAACAGGGAAAGAGACCTTTGGAGACGTCTTCCCTCAAAATATCCCCCCAAGCCCTACACTCCCTTTCCTGGGGAAGGCTTGATAAAAATCCTCACCAATTTGTACAGGTGAACATAGACCCAAACACTTGGATCTTAAGAACAATGAAAAATCAATCAGGTTCTTAAAAGAAGAATTTTAATTAAAGAAAAAGTAAAAGAATCACCTCTGTAAAATCAGGATGGTAAATACCTTACAGGGTAATCAGATTCAAAACATAGAGAATCCCCCCAGGCAAAACCTTAAGTTACAAAAAGACACAAAAACGGGAATATACATTCCCTCCAGCACAGCTTATTTTACCAGCCATTAAACAAAAGGAAATCGAACGCATTTTCTAGCTAGATTACTTACTAACTTAACAGGAGTTGGAAGGCTGCAGTCCTGATCTGTTCCCGGCAAAAGCAACACACAGACAGAACCCTTTATTCCCGCCCCCCTCTTCCAGATTTGAAAGTATCTTGTCCCCTCATTGGTCATTTTGGGTCAGGTGCCAGCGAGGTTACCTTAGCTTCTTAACCCTTTACAGGTGAAAGGGTTTTGCCTCTGGCCAGGAGGCATTTTATAGCACTGTATACAGAAAGGTGGTTACCCTTCCCTTTATATTTATGACAACCCCCATTAACGAACTTGCCCTCTCGCAGTGCTGCCACCTTCAAGCCACCCCACCATCACGTAGGCGACTTCAACAGCCACCACAATTTGTGGGGCTATGATACCAACGATTGTGCGGGAGAAAAACTGTCATCATGGGCAGTGGCAGAAGACCTTTGCCTGCTCTACAACACTAAGGAGCATGGCACTTTTAGCACACTGACACAAATGCTATACGCCTGACCTTTGCTTTGTAAAAGAACAGCAGCCACCTTTTGCCATCAACAAGGATAGTATTTGACAACTTTCCCAACAGCCAACACAGACCCCTGGTAATTCAGGTCAGTCTCCAGATCCTGCTATTTCAAAGCCTCAGTGGAACTTTTGGAAAGCAGTATCCCTCCGACCTCTGCCAATTATCATCACCACATTAGCCTAATAACAGCTGCCAAAGCCAATATTCCTAGGTGATACAGAAAGGCTTTCACCACCTGCTGGACACTAGACAGCAAAGAACTGCTTTGGCAGTATAAGGCAAAAGGAAAACTGGATACAGCAAAAGCCTTGGGCCTTTCCCTGCAGCCATATTAGCAGCCATGAGCTGAGAAGCAGAAAGTCACATCATCACATTCCTTCTAAATTATACCAAAACCAGGTAATATCGGGCTGGTAAGAAGGCACCCCTCCTAATAGTGACCACCATCACCAGATAAGCAAGGAATCTCTTAAGATGTTTAAAGAAAACTTTGCTTGAGAGCATTCTGTCTGGCAAGGAATCACTTATCAATAGTTCTGATTATAAAACCCAAACTTCCATTGTTTTGCCTTTATGGTCCCTACTTTTCTACTGTTTATCTGTATGGTCTCTGTCTGGTTCTTTGATTGTTTCCATCTGTTGCATAATTAATTTTGCTCGGTGTAAATCTACTATGGTGGTGGGGTATGATTAGTTAAATAATTGTTTCATAATGGGCTAGGATTGTTGAAAATTACCTTTTTATAGTACTTTGGTTAAGGTACAGCTAAGCAGGACTCAAGTTTCACTATATAAAACTGGGGTCCAAAAGGAAGTTCTTTGGAACCAACTCCAGGACACAGCCCCAAGATCAGAGCTGCCAGACTTCAACACTCTGCCAATCACATCGTGCAGAGTCCTCGGATGACCCGATCCTGACTGGCCAGGAGGAAAAGCTCATATACCTTATTGGGAGTAGTGAGCATTGTATGCTTAGCGTGTGCATTCTGTTTTGGTGATTGTTAATAAATAGACGTTAAGGATATTACTGTGTAAGGCTCTTTCACTGGTAAAAACATCCTGCAAACCCACAGAAGAGTACGCCCTGAGCCCTAGGAATTGGGTATGGGTAGGTGCCTTTCCCCCAGAGCCCTAGGAACTGGGAAAGGGTGGTGCCTAAGTCAACCAGGTAATACCTTGAGCCCTAGGAACTGGGTAAAAGTGGGTGCCCTGGAGTGCGTGGGTATCAGTGTCTGATCTTAATAAGGGAACAACTTTTACCACATACTAAGCCTACATGTAGCTAATGTTTGGCAGAAGAAGATGATGGTTTTAACACAGTTAAATATAACATGAAGAAACGTAAATAATGTGATGATAGTTACATTATATTTGAATTTTCGTGTCTCCGTATTACTGAGGAAAGTCCATAGCCAAAACATGTCACTTGTTTTCAGGTGTTAGTAAATGAAAGCATGAGGCCAGGGAAACTAGAGAGACATTTAACACCCAGAATTCGAAAAACAAGAGCAGCAATTTTTCTTTTGGAAACAAGAATTAAAGCTTGGGGGAGCAGCAGGAGTGAGAGAAGTTATGTGTAAAGAAGCAACTCTGCCTCAAAAATGCTTTAAATGATCTTGTGTTGTGGCCAGGTGAATTGCAAAAGGTAAACCTGCACACACCATTTACCAGACAATTCAAATTCCAGAAGCAATAGACGTGTAGAATTATGACTGGGGAATAAGTAGCCATGGTACTGATAACCATTTTTATGTCAAATAATACCATCCATCGACACAATGGTTATCTTGCAGAAAACATCCAGAAGCAGTTGACAAAACAAGTTAAGAGGCAATAGTGTGCACTGCAGCTTGATGAATTCAGACATAGCCAACATGGCTCAGCTTCTGTCACACATGAGATTTGTCAAAGCGGGTATAACAGCTGAAGACTTATTTTGCAAAGAAATCCTAAACTGAACAACTACGGAGGAAATTTTCAAGTTCCTTGATTAATTCATACTTGTTGAAGGTCTTAACTGGGCTACATGTGCTGGGCCGTGCACTGACGGGGCAGGACCATGATCCGAAAGAAGAGTGGGATATGCAGGACAAGTAAAGTTGCAAAACCATCTGAACTATAGCGTCCTGAACTCTTGAATCTAGTATCCTAAGTCAACTAAAGAAAAAAAACAAAAAAACACTGTATTTGGTTGTAGGGAGCCACCAAGTTTTAAACCATCTGTATGGCAGCCATAGCACTAAAAAGTTTGGGAACCACAGTGTTAAACAACCAGAGCCAATCCTCCATTATCTCCATGGTTACAAAAGTGTTTCCTCCAAAGCAGTCATTCTTTGCTGGCCCAAGATAACAAAAATCCCAAATTTCTTCCCAAACATACGTTTATTTCATGATAGCGCACTATTGCCCATGATCATGCAAAGACCCACAAGCGTGTAACTTTAATGCAAAAACATATGTATTTAACTTTATACATGTATGTAGTCCTGTTGCCTTCAATGGAGTTACGTATACCAGCGTTTCTCAAACTGGGGTCTGTGGAGGTGCCAGATGGTACTCCAGGGGGTCCGCAGGCCCCGCTGATCAACTCCTCTCCCTCCCAGCACCTCCTTCATGCTGGGGAACACCTACTGTGTCTCTTTCAGTCATTTACCTCATACAAAACAGTTGTATTCCCATGCAGGAGAGGTGCATAACAAACGTAGGAATGGCCAACTACCCAGCCTAAGTCAGAAGCTGCCCACCACACCTAAAATAAAATAAAAATTAAATTCAGTTAAAAAAAAGTTCCAAAAAGTTTTAATACATGCAACTAAAATTTAAATAGCACTTACCTCTCCAGGTCTGAGTCCATATATAGTGGACATTGTCCAGTTCAACATAACCGCATAGCCACCTGTTGGTCTAACAACACCCTAAGTGAGAAGTAATTTAAAATTAAGATCACTTAAAAGGCAAACACACATTAAATCTCCTTCTATTAAAAAAATCTCATTACTATAAATTAGCTAGAATATTTAAAGTTGTCTAACTTGAACTTTGACATCCCTGCCATATCAGAATAATATAACAGCCCAATCCTATAAATATTTGCTCATACAAGTAGTCCCATTGAAGAAAGGCCAAGTATGGATTAAAATTAACTTTTGCATTATTACCTGGAGAATTAGTTCAAAAAAGACAGAACAAAATATTAGATCTGATGTCAATTATTTACAGAACACAACAATCACCCAGCTAAAATCCTCTATTCAAAATCAGTTTTCCACACATTTACAAACAAAAAAGTTATAAAACATTTAATTCAAGTATGTACAGAAATTAATCCTCTCCTTCTCTTCAGTAACAGAAACATAAGCACCATGCTATGGAATAATATATATATATTTTGCTGTCAACAGCATCTTGCACAGTCAGTTATGCTGAGAACTAGAGCTGATTGAGAATTTTCCGACCAAACAGGCTTTCACTGGAAAATGCTGATTCGTTGAGCCCAGAATGTTTCACAAAAACATACTGAGTCTGACTAGCTGGCTGCTATTTCACCAGTGCTGTACAGTATAGGGCTGAAGAATCACAATCAATTTCATACACTAGTGGCAGAGTCCTGGAGAGCCTATTTCATTTTGAAAACATCATGTACTGAAGTTTCCAAAGTAAAAATTTTAAATAGAATGTGTGGGTTGCAGGAAATTTTGAAAAACAAGGGTTTTATTCCGGTCTGAATCAGAACTAAATCAAATTTCAAAAAGTGGAGATTACAAGTTTTGGCCAACTCTATTGACATCTAAAAGTTGCTTCTGGGATGCAGTTAGCACAACAGTCGCTAGAAATTTTGGAAGAGTTGGGATCACAGGACCTATGTGCACCTACTTATGTAAGCTTAGCTGTAATACCCCACAAGAACTTTGTTATTTCATCTAAGTAGTTTATTAGAGTTCTCAAAAGAAGCAATGCGTTTGACTCCTCTGTGCTTTGATTAACTGGATTGCTATTTGTTTGTGAAAAGCTCCTTGTCACTGAGGATAGGTAGGGTTCCTAGCCCTTTTAATTGGATTTCACCTCAAGATAAATAGGCACCTGGGAATCCCTTTCCCCTCTCTCAGCCTATGTCCTTTCATGCCAGTCATTGCCTCTATTTTAAGATTTTCTGTTCTCTGCCCCCATTTCTCCCTCTTATTTGGTTTTCTTCTTGTTGTGCAATTGTATTTTTAGCTATTTATCTCGGGTTCTGCTCACTCAGTATTTTCCTCCACCTACTAGGCCATCCATTACATATTCCACTGACCTCACCCAGCCACCAGCACTATACAGCTCTCTTTCCAACTTGTTAAGATATAGAGAAGATCCTTCCAGTGCCAGAACGGGGCAAATGAAAGGGATGGAAAAGCATATAGTTGGTGCCTCTGGACCCAGATTTCTCACTGACATGCCCTTACCCTACTTCCACCCATCTCCCACTCCCGAGAGTCAGTAAACCAAAAACAGTTTAGAGTTAAGTGTTATGATATTAAGCATCTGTTTTCCACAAAGATATAATGGGCTTTCCACTGAGACAGTCTTTTTAGATGCTTCCTCCACCCTCCCCGAGAACCTCTGTGGGCTCTCCCACGAACCCCTGTGAGGGGAGACCTATTCACTGTGTTTGAGAAGACACTTAAATCTGCATCATATGTGATTAAATGGAGCATTGCTTCAGATATTTTATTGAAGAAATACTCCTTTCCTTTGCGGTAAGGAAGTTCTAACACAAACCCTATGGGCTACTGCTTTAGTAGTGTACAGTTTTAGACTGATTTGAGCAATAGTCAGCCAATGGGCAAAGGTGAAACAGGTTTGACATTTAATCTTAAAATAATGAGGGAAAGCAGACAAAATGTAACATTTTCATTAATGTCTTAGATATCTTAAGTTTTTGACTAAAGTTCCTGGGGCTTCCGGGGGGAGGAGAGTTGGAAAAATATACAAATTAAACACAAGAAAAAAATGTTAATATAGCAATAAAACTAGCCCAAGAAAGAAGTTTGGGGCATTCTGTGTTCTACTCAGCACATCAGAATTCTTCTAAAGATATATAACTGACTGAATTTGAAAAGCTAAAATCTTCAAAGCATATGCTGCCTTAGTTGTCTAACCTTATTCAATCTCAACTTCCATCTTTATATGCTTTTTTTTTTAAATGGAGGAACTATTCAACATTACACCCCGAATCCAGTCAAAATTCATGGAGTATTATCTGATCCTCCTTTATTCAGTATAAAACAAACAAACAAGTGATCACAAAGTAAACACTGTTGACCAACCTATCACTAAATTATTATATAACATATCACACTTCTAATATAGAATGTGCATACATAGAGAAGAAATATGTCCCTTCTCCTAAAGAATTTATATTAAACAAACGTTTAGATTAGAATTCAGTTTATTTTATGTCATTCACATTCAGATCCACTATTATGATTTATTGGAAGACAATGAACGTTAAATCTTAAAAAGTTAAAGTAATGAAATGCGAGCAAATGAGATCAAAGCAGTTTTAACAATACTTATCATTCACTGCAGTGAGCTTTGGCAAATATTTTCAGCCTTTTAAATAGTTTGGTCACAGATATTTATACTAAAGATAGTACCCTACCTTGGGCAAGCCAGTCGTTCCTGATGTATAAAGAATGTAAAGTGGATGATCTGAACGAACAGCAACACAATCATGAGGCTTGGCTTTTGCTATTTCTTCATCCCAATCAAAGTCACGACCTGAGACTAGAGGAACAGTTCCCTATACACCAAGAAACAGAAATATTCAATGAAATTTAACCAGATGGAATAAAAGACACTGGCTCAAGAGATATGCAGCATCCAGTCTCCCATATGGATACCTTGAACAAAGCTAGTATACCTAATCTCTCAGACACAGAAGCTCTACTAGCTAATTAAAAGTTATTTAAATCTCATGACACGAAAGAGCTCAATTAAAATGCACAGCAAAACATATTTGATTAAAAAAGAAAAAAAAAGAAGATACATAAAAAGTTAATAAACAAGAACAACTATAAATTTACCAAGTGAGGTCGAGTGTATATGAGAACTTTCTGAGGTTGGTGCTGTATCATCTCCAGTGCTCTTTCTAGAAGCGGCATGTATTCCACTCTCCTTCCTGGTTCTATCCCAAAAGTTGCAGTTACAACAAGTTTGGGCTAAAGTAAAGAGGATCATAGTACATGAAAAAATGTTTGCCATAAAATTATTCAGTAAATAAAGCCCTTACACACAATACACACATTTACTTCATTTCTAAGAGAACATTGTACTCTTCAAACACAAGTTTCTGTACTTTTTTAAATGACTGTTTGGATGACATCCTCCTCATTTGCACTGGAAGTGAGAACATTAGACTGCACAATTTAAAGTCAGGGCACCTCTTTAATTTAAAGTCAGGGCAACAATATACAAAATGTTTTGACATAACTTCCAAGACCCTGCCTTCAAAAATTAAGTAAACCAAATTTCTATTAGTCCTATTCCAAGAAGTAAAAATCAACTAATAGTCAGACTCATCTTATTTAGAACAGAACCAATCTTCTCTCCTCTGCAAAACTGCAAGCACAACAAGAGTGCTCTTAGTTTATTTTGTACAATCTCACAATCTGACCAAGCTAGTTTGTTAATTGTGTATATTACCAGAAATCTCATGATGGAGGCAGTGGCCCCAATTCCAGTTACAGATGAGCTGAGCTTTGAACTTAGAATGGGAACTGAATAGCTTTCTTATGTATGAATAATACAGTGTACCATCTCCAAATTTGTTACTAAAGGAAATTCATTAATTGGTTTGAGTTCAAAAAGATTTTTAAAATCTTTTTGATGAGCTTTTAAAAAAAATAATAATAAGTTCAGCCTTTGTCCTCTCTCTCTTTTTGACCAGAATAAGCTCATCAACAGAATAAGATAGAATCTTCAAACTTTCCATATAGTTCAGCTTAACTGAAGTCATGTGGAGGCTACATTTGAATAAATTAGTTTGTAATTAATCTAAAATACTAACAACTATGGTCTCCCATCGTTATGTTTATAGACTAGTCAGGGCTAATTTTGCTTAAGTTGCTTTTTAAGGGGTCCCTTCTCCAGCCACTCTGTATGCTGCAAATCTATTCTCAGACAAGATCAAGTTAATTGGAGTGAAACTCATGCTAGGCAAGATGAATACTTTCTCCAGAGTATAGGGGCATTGATTGGGAGCATCATAGATGGCTCCCCCATGCCTAGCCCCCTACCCTTTCCTATCTTTGTTAGATAGGAACAAAGATATCCCCGCTAACCCTGCCATGCTTCCTTCACATCTCTGCTCACAACCTCCTCACATACAGCCATCTCCCCATTACCTTTAGCTCTCCAGCCCCGCTTTCTGGTGTTGAGGCAGGAGGGATATGCACAGGTCTAGTGAATAAGGAAGGATATGGATAGGAAAGTGGGCTGTATTAGGAAAAACAGTGCTACGACAGTGGGGGAGGTAGGATAGGGTAGGGCAGGGCAAAGTTCCACAGCATCAAATTCTCCTTCAAGAGCTCCCCTTGCAATCCTGCCTCAGTGAGCAGTGGAGCAAAAGCAGCAGTGCCATAGGGAACTGTTCAAGCAGAGACTCATCTCCCCAGCCCAGACCCAATGTCCCCAACATGCAAGACCTCTTCCTCCTCTAGCCTCTCCATGCATTCCTGCTCTCCCTCCTCTACACCAACACTGCCACAACCCCCGGACCTCCTACATGCCCAAAGAACCCTCTTCCCTCTGAAATCCCTGTTCGCTACCTTCAGCATAGGCTACACACATTCCTGCTTGTCCCCAATGCATCCCATCTTGCCTTCCTGCTGTCCAATTTGACTCTGGACTTTCACAGATAATCAAGATTTTAAAAACTGAATAAGATCAATTTTCTTACAAAAAGTCAAAATTTGAAAGTTTCATATCCTTCAAGCTTACCTATATGCTGATACTTTAATTTTTTTAAATATGTAGGCAATGTGTCATGTATGTGTTTGTAATATATATTACACAAACGGCAGTGTTCAGACAGACAGGGCATCAGCAGACACCAGAGCTTTAACCATCCTGTCATCCATATCTTCTCTCAGCCAGATTAAATTAAACAAACAATGACTGAAGTCCAGCATCTGTTCTACCATATTTCAAAGGCTTCAATTTTCTTCTTGTCCGCAGCATTAGTTTCCCAGAATTCACATCCATAAAGTGCTATGAAAAAAATAAAAAGCTTATTTTTCCATAACAACTTATGGATGGGATTCCTGGGAAATAATGCTGCTGACAAGCAGAAAACTGAAGACTTTAAGATATGGTCCTAGCAAAGACACTTGTGTATCTCCTGGATGGAAGAGAACAAATGCTTATTTTTGAAATATTGCTGAAGAGAAGTCAAATCTGATCTCAGAAATCAACAGGCACAAACTTATGAACTTTGGTCACATCAGGCATAGAAATAGAAAGAATGCAAGGGAGTTATTATGGAAGGAATGGTGGTAGGTCATCGTAGTAGGGGATGACCAGCAAGGAGATGGAAGGATGGATGGATGGTGTGTGGCAGATCATTGGGAAGTCAACTGCTGAGAGTGCAGTTAGAATGCCTAAGAAGGCTTCTGAAAATTCTATGACGTCACCAGTATTCAGACATAAATAAATGGACTTTACTACTGCTTCTACTATCTGAGCTACACTAAGCACTTTAAGCATTGCAAACTCTTATGATTTTATCAAAAGACTTGTGATTATTTGTTCTTCTGGAGTAAAGCTGTCACATGAGCATGTCAGCTTTAATTTTTTTTATTAAGTTTCTAGCCCTCATGGATGTAGAGAACAGCATGAAAATATGAACGGAGCACGATCTAAAGGATTAGAAAACAGAACACCAATGAATAGAACCCTCACATTAAGAAGCTCATGATTTTGTGGATCTGACTCGTAATTTGAGACTGGCAATACTACATGCCCTCTGTTGCTTCTGCTAGTGGAGAGGCATTGGTGGTAGTGCAATGGCGAGAAATTTTAAGGGTTGCGGGGGGGAGGGGGCAGGAGGGAAGACTAATGTTTACATAGTTTTACTAGCCGGACTAGCTGCCACTGTGTGGGCATATAATCCATATGAGATTGCAACTCCTCTTTAGTTCTGTCAGGTATTCTGTAACATTCTACATAAAAGCAGATAAATCATACTTAAGGCTATGATTTTGTCACGGAGATTGCAGAAGTCACAGAATCCGTAACTTCCAGAGATCTCTGTGACTTCAGCCCATGGCAGCTGGGAGCTGCAGGGTCCCCTCCACCACCGGTGGTGGCCGGGAGTTGTGAGGTACCCACACTGCCTGAGGTGGTGGGGGCCCCCTGCAGCTCCAAGCCACCACAGGCAACAGGGACCCGCCCCACAGCTCCTGGCTGCCGCAGGCAGCATCGGGTCACCACAGCTCCCAGCCACCAAGGGTGGTGGGGGTATCCCAGAGTTCCCGGCCACTGCGAGGGGTGGGGACCTCCTGGAGCTCCGAGCCAGGGCCCCCGCAGCTGCCCGGCAGCTGCAGGCGGTGTGGGGACTCTGTACCTCCCCACTTTGTCACGGATGTTTTTAGTAAGATTCACAGACAGGCCACAGGCTTTAATTAATTTTTCTTTATTGCCCATGACCTGTCTGGACTTTTACTAAAAATATCCATGACAAAATCTTAGCCTTAATCATACTGTAAGAGTGGGTAATAAAGCTGTATACAGTTGCTTTTTAAATCTATGGAAGAGTGGAGTTTTTAAAAAAATATGTATTACAAAAATAAATAGTTCTTTAAACATAAGATTGGACTGCCATTATTCTGAGGCAACCATGCCTCTTAAGTTCCAGGCTCATCATCTTAGTGTCTAATCACACAAATGGTCCGATCGTTTCATGATAATAATCAGGAGTAGCCAATTATAGACGTATCTGTGTGTAAGAACAGTATCTTATTCAGAATAAATCGGGCCCCTTATTTTTGTTTTTTCCCCCACCAAAAACCTCTGAAAAATTTCTGGGTTTTGAAAAATCCAGTATCTGTATTTTTCCCGGTTTCTACTCGGATTTTGTCCCTGCTTGAATTCTCTGGACGCAGCTCCCTGCTCGGAGACCCCACAGACCTCCTCAGTGTGCCTGCGCAGGAAAGGTTAAATTGCCCCATTGGTGGCTGCTGCTGCTGCACAGTGACGGAGTGAGACAGGCAGGGAGCCTGCCAAGACAATCAACGGCTGCACAGATAGGCTACAGGGAACAAGAGGCTGCACTCAGGAGTACTGGCCCCCCTCCTGACCAGCTCCCCCAAGAATGTAAGGCACCTCCCTCCCCCAAGGTAAAAACAGCCATACTGGGTCAGACCAAAGGTCCATCTAGCCCAGTATCCAGTCTTCTGACAAGGGCCAACGCCAGATGCTTCAGAGGAAATGAATGGAAGAGGCAATTACCTACTGATCCATGCCGAGTCATCCACTACCAGCTTCTGGCAGTCAGAGGCTAGGGACACCTAAAGCATGGGGTTGCATCCTTGACCATTTTGGCTAATAACCATTGATGGACCTATCCTCCACTAACTTATCTAATGCTTTGTTTAACCTTGTTATAGTGGCTAGCAACAAGTTCCACAGTTTGATTGTGCATTATGTGAAGAAGTAAATTGCTTTTGTTTATTTTAGACCATAAGTGCCCCTGTGAATAGCTGGGCCTGGAAACCCCCTCCCCGTGCCTGCTCCTTCCCATGACTGCCCAGGCACTCCCTTTCCCTGTAATAGCCCTTGTGAGTCGGTAGGCCCGGGAATGCATCACCACCTGGAGAGGAGCCCCAGGCCACAGAATCTCTTCCACTTCACTTGCCAGACAGAGCCTGCTCCTGCCCAGAAACAGGTCACTCCAATCCCCCTGTGGCCTGGTGGAGCAGAGCTGAGGAGCTCATGATGCAAGGAGGAGAGTAGTGGTAGCCCCCCCGCTGCTGGTAGGTGGGTGTATTGGTGTCAGGCAACCAGCAGGAGAGCAGTACTAGCCTAGTGGTTGGAAAAAGTTTCAGGCCTAGTGGTCAGGCATCAGGACCAATGTTAGAACCTGGGACTAGGGTCAGAGGCAGAGACTGGAGCCACGTGTCAAACCAGAGGTCAGGAGCTGGAGGAAGCAGGAGAGCAGGTAAAGAGGGGTTCAAGGTAGTGGCAGGACAGAGGCAAGGCTGAATGCAAGGCAGGAAGATAATACAGAAGCAGTCACATGGGCAGACATGAGCACTGAGCAGCCAGCAAACTGCTACTGGCCTAAAAGCTAGCCTACTGGCCTCTCCAACCAATAAGGAAATGGGGCCAGTCAGGCAGCCTGCTGCAGCCCAGCTGTACTGATGAGGTTGCCTAGAGACTCTCTCTGCTGCAGGCCCTGATTGCTGACATTCAGTGACTGGGATCTGCTCTCTGCTGGCACCCGGCCCCTGTGCCCCCAGCTGTGACAGGAATGATGATGATTTTGGGATAGAGGTTTTGTTCAAGTACTATTTTTGGTCTGTTCTTTCCGGTGTTCATCAGGTGATAGCAACCCATTTTCGGGGGAAGCTTCTCAGACACAGTGAAGATCCCATTTCATGCTAAAATTTGTTGAAAATGAAAAACTGCATCTGAATGTCTACACTGCAATTCAACAGTCTCTTAGCCTGAGTCAGCTGACACAGGCTACATTGCAACGTAGACATACCTAAAGAGGCTTCAGTGACTTAAAGAACAGCATCTGTAAACTGCACATCCGACCACGTCATATTTGAAGTGTCCTTGCAGTTTTCCTTTTAAATTTTTTGAAGTATTAAAATAAGATGCCTAAACAAATTGTGTTTCGATCTAACAGTCATTTAATGGACATTAGAAAAAAGTATCTGTTACTTCAGCATAGTGAAGTATATATATGCTCCACTTCAAGTGAGATGAGGTTACAAAAAATGCCTGTATTCCCATTCCATATCACTTCATCTCAATTCACTTATGTATATAGCACAGTCAATACCTGAGAAGACTAACAATCATCATGGTCTATACAGCATTCCCAGAGCTATTTAAAATTCAAGACAAATTAAGGCAAACTGGTACTATAGCTGTACTTTTCTATATCCATACTTTTCTATATCCAATAGAAAGTTATTGCTATTACTTATATTTGGGGTCTTTTGACAAGAGCTAAATTGTGACCTTTCTTCCAAAAGAACTTCTCACAGTTTGATCTCTCTGTTCCAAAGATGCAACTCTTTCTAGCATATCATACCAACATCAGGTTTGGTACCTCAATGTTCAATAAACACAAATTATAGTACTAACTGGGGCAATTGCTAAAGAATATCTTACTAACTTTGAGTTCAGCACAGTGCCATCAATTACATAATTATTTAAATGCACATGCTTTAAAATAGTCCTCATATAATTTGTATTACATTTTTAAAAAGCTGTACAGAGCTCTGAAATCTGGACAAATCTTGAAATTTCCGTATAAATGTGGCTCACCTCGTCTTGCCCGCTCATGTCATTACACACCACTTTGTTCAATATGCAAGCTAGCTAAAGCATTCATCAAGAGAATAAAACATAGTTCAATTAGATTCACCTTTCAAATTTAAAACAAATGACAGCATAATCTAGCACAGAACCCAGGGCATGCAGCTCTTAATTCTATGCCTGATTTGCCACAGACTTGCTGTGTGGCCTTGGATAAATCACTTAACCTCCCTCTCTGTGTTTTCTCCTCTGTAAAACAGGGATAATTATATACGGTGTTCTCTTTCTGTCTCTGAGAGAAGGACCATTAGGATTAATTACCTAATATTTGGAAACTACTATGAAAATGAAAAATGCTAGCTCTGTGCTATTGTGTAAATTGACCTTAAGGTTTTGCACTCTTACTTGGTTCTTTTCACCACATGGTTTTGCCAAAGAGTAGCATCTGAGGCTTAAAATTCATTCCTCTAGCTTGCTGAAAAAGCAGAAATAAAATTTCAAGAAATTTCTGTGATTTCCCTTTCTCTTTTCCAACTGTAATTCCCACAAAATAAATCATCAGTATTTAAAAAACATTTTGAGCAGCACTATTCATTTCTAATAGAAATTGCTAGGTATTACTTACAGTATATAGTGTCAGACATGCATAATACTTTATAAACACACAGTGTACTTGAACATAAGCTGCAGCTGAATAGCTCACAGCATAATATGGACAGATGGAAAACAAACAAAAGGGAGAGTACAAGGCCAGTTTGCAGAATCTTAGACAATTAAGGGAAGGCTGGATGAAAAGTGGGTTTCAAGCCAAGATGTTGGAGCGGAGAATGGTTGCCACACAGGAGGATGTTTGTTCTAAGCATAGAGAGCAGCATGATAAAAAGTCATACATTTATAGGTCAAAAAGTTAAAACTCAATATCTGTTATAAAAATATAACACTCAGGATAAGGATCTGTCTGCATTTTGATACTATGTACGGTCAACAAAACAGGGCTATTTACCATAAAAGGGGAACTATAACAATCACTGGAAAAAGCAATTTATCAATTATTTTTTATAATTTACAATGGGCTTTGTTTTTCTAAAGGTTTACCTTTGCATGATCAATGCGACTAGAAAGCTCTTTAGATGCAAATCCACCAAAAATGAGGCTATGTATGGCTCCTATTCTTGCGCATGCCAGCATGGTATATACTGTCTGTGGAATCATGGGCATGTAGATGACAACACAATCTCCTTTCTTCACACCGTATTTCACCATAACATCAGCTAACTTGGAGACCTGTATAAGCAACGTTTTCAAGTTAACGATAAAGAGATGTATAAAGCAAGCACCTCAATAAACAGATTAATTGCTTTTCCAATTTAGGTGGCATCTCACAAAAAGGAACACAGTCAATATCTAGACAATAACTGGACAACATACTTGACCATTTTATCATTGATCTCGACATAAATTAGTGGTACAGTTAACTTAAAAATTAATGCTGCTTTTCACTTTAAGCCACAGGAATGCTACACAAAATTAAAGATCCAGTACAAGGTCAATGAATTTAGTCCAGATGAGAAGAAAAATAGAGAATGCAGCATGATCTTCTGTAAAGATGAAAAAAATGATCAAAATATATTGGCATTTTGGCTTTACAAAGTAGAGAAACCAAGAGAAAAGATTTTTTCAAATACTCGAGCCATTTCATTTAATTAGCTACTCATATTGCTAGTACAATTAACTAAAAAAATTCTATGTAAGACATACAAAATAAGAACATTTGCAGGCCAGGTTTATTTTACTAAACTAAACAAATATGAAAAAAGCCAGGAAAGTATCCGAATTGTTCATAATCCAAGTTTCATTAAAACATAGCAAAGTGGGGCACAAGTCAATAGAGAAGATACCAAATATTTTCCCAATTTTCTGTATTCTCTAATTTCTAAGTCCTCTGGGTAAGAGTTCTTCCACATTGTGCCTGCCCAAACGTCCTTGTGATCCATTTAATTTCAGAGATTACTTTTTCCTCCCACCTCTAGATTATTTAGGCATGTAGACAGGTTTAACGGACTGAGCATGAGACTGAAACTCATGCCCTCCTGAAGTCTAATTCTGACCCTGCCAATGACTTGTATGGTCATGAGCAAATTATTTACCCTTGTGAGGCACACAGTTAGTACAGAGAGGTTATAGTAAGGATTTATTAATGTTTACACAATTCTTTGTACAAAAACCCCCACTAAGTGCTAGGTATTCATATCCCAAGGTACCAAGATCATTGAAGATAAATGTATGCCAAAAACTCTCATGATCACCTATCAGCGCCATTACCAAGTTCCTAATTAATATAATATGCTAACCAGGAACAGGTAGGTATCTTTATCTTGGTTTATTGATTTTTATTTTATTTTTTTGGTTAACTTCAGTGGTTAATCTTGAAAGGAATGTCTCCATCATTCTAGAAATAACTAACTCCACACCATTAATACACTGTGAAAATCTGAGATGCACTACTGAAGAGCAATGCAGTCGTTGGCACTGATAAATGTATGACAACTGGTAAGAACATAAGAATGGCCATATTGGGTCAGACCAATGGTCCATCTAGCCCAGTATCTTGTTTCTGATCAGAGCCAGTGCCTGATGCTTCAAACAGAACAGAGCAATTATCTAATGATTCATCCCCTGTCATCCAGTCCCAGCAGTCAGAGGTTTAGGGACAGCCACAGCATGAGACTGAGTCCCCTAATCATCGTGGCTAATAAGTTCATGGAGGATAGAACCATTTATGGACCTACCTAATTCTTTTTGGAAACCAGTTATACTTTCGGCCTTCACAATATCCCCTGTGATGAGTACTACAGGTTGACTGTGTATTGTGTGAAGTACTTCCTTTTTGTTTTAAGCCTGCTGCCTATTAATTTCACTCACTGATCCTTGGTTCTTGTGCCTTGCAAAGGGATAAATATCACTACCCTATTCACTTTCTCTACAGCATTCATGATTGTATAGACCTCTATCATATTCTCCCCACCCCTGCCTTAGTCATCTCTTTTCAAAGTTGAACAGTCCCAGCCTCTTTTTTAATCTCTCCTCATGGAAGTGGTTACATACCTCTAATCATTTTTATTGCCCTTCTTTGTACCTTTTCCAATTCTAATATTTTTTTGAGGTGGGGAGACCAGAACCGCCTGTAGTATTCAAGGTGTGGATGTACCATAGATTTACATAGAAGCCTTAAATATTTTTCTGTCTTATTATCGATCCCTCTCCTAATGATTCCTAACACTAGCAGCTTTTTTGACTACTACCACACATTTTCAGAAAACTACCCATGATGACTCCAAGATCCTTCTTGAGTGGTAACTGCTAATTTAGTTGTGATTAGGTTTTCTAATGTGCAGTATTTTGCATTTACCAACTCTGAATTTCACCTGCCATTTTGCTAGCAAAATAATCTAGTATTCACAGAAGATTTTAGGTGGGACTCATGGGAAAAGTAATTATAGGTGGAGTTGTCTAATACTTTCCATTACCTATAGTGTTTTCAGTTGCTTACAACTCTGCCAAACAGGGATAATACCACATATAATATAATATGTTTTCTCACCCCCCCCACAAAACCTGGATTAGTGCTGGAAATGACCCACCTTGATTATCATGCGCATTATAAAGAGAGGTTTCAAAGAGGGATGGGCTATTACCAGCAGGAGAGTGAGTTTGTATGTGTGTCTGTGGGGGGGGGGGAAGGGTGAGAAAACCTGGATTTGTGCTGGAAATGGCCCTCCTTGATGATCACTTTAGATAAGCTGTTACCAGCAGGAGAGTGGGGTGGGAGGAAGTTTTGTTTCATGGTCTCTTTGTGTATATGATGTCTTCTGCAGTTTCCACGATATGCTATGCATCCGATGAAGTGAGCTGTAGCTCACGAAAGCTCATGCTCAAATAAACTGGTTAGTCTCTAAGGTGCCACAAGTACTCCTTTTCTTTTTTCTTTTTAAAAAGAAAAGGAGTACTAGTGGCACCTTAGAGACTAACCAATTTATTTGAGCATAAGTTGCATCCGATGAAGTGAGCTGTAGCTCAGGAAAGCTTATGCTCAAATAAATTGGTTAGTCTCTAAGGTGCCACTAGTACTCCTTTTCTTTTTACACTGAATGAGGAGGATAAAGAAAAAAGTCAGCTAATTATCCATTCAGTAAGCACAATGCATCCTGAAGTACGGGTTCTGTGCACAATAAAGCCTGTGATCTTGTCATTAAATACTATTGTAATGCACACACAACCTTAATTCCAGCATTTCCTACCTTTTGAGTGCTTGACTTTTCAAGCTTATAAGTCTTCCAAAATAGATTTTTATGTGTAAAAGAATTACAATCTAGATGGTTTGGGACCTTTATTGAAGCACTGTAAAGCACAAACCTATCATGAGGAGAAGGGGGCATGTTGTAGCAGGAATCCACCATATTTGCTACATGTACCCAGTTATGTCTGTTCTGCACCCTCCGGAGAGAGGACTGTCACTGAAGGCAGTAGACTAGTATAGTACCTGTATGCCTCAGCCATACTATGGCTGGCCCCTGAGCTGTTGCACAGTAGCACAACTGCGAGGACACTCTTTGCACCCTCTCTCTCATCCCCCACAAACACAGCCAGAATTTAGGTCACAATATCCACAGAAGCATTTTACTTGATTGTAGAAGCCTAGAAAAATGCAGAATACTATGGAGAAGGCTTATTTGGCTCTGAAGATTGATACGGCAATCCTGAAACATTCAAGCAATCACTCTTTTAAAAAGAAAAAAATAACTGGGTAAAATGACATTCACTTGTTAAAAGTTCTGAAGAAGTTTTCCCTTATGGTACAGTATGTTGTCATTTATGGTTTATATTAATCAGTATACTTATCACTCCAAATTTTATAGCTACTATTTTCCTCCCTCCACCCTATTTATCTGCTTTTCTTAGGATTTTAAGATTGATCTACTGCTTTAATGCATTTGACATTTTACTAATAAAAATAACTGGGGACTAAGGATGCAATCCAGGTAGGTGCGTAAGTACCTAATCCCCATTTTTAGGCACGACTGTGATCCACAAATCTTCTGCCTCAACTGCCACCTGACCCTGTAGGCACCTAAACTCACAGGGTACCTAAGTTTTTTCCTCTGGCCATTTGTACTGCAGCCTCACTCTAGTCACCCAGCCACCTAAAACTTGCCTGAGCATGCACATTACAGCCTCATGATAAGAATCTGGGCACCTATTGCCTGACTAAGCTTCATAGCAATTCACAACCTGGGAAAAATAGCACTCATCCTCTGTGACATTATCTGATTAAAATGCGACCATGCAAAATCATTGTTGCTACCACTGTTATATAATTGCAACGAATCTTATACCAAGTGTGATTGGTGGCCAGAAAGGGTTAAGCATCCTGCAGGATAAATGACCCAGATTCAACCTTTAGAGACACATTAGAAAAGTATGTAAATGGTAATTAGTGCCAGTCTATGGTAGATAGGCAAGAACTTTGAAGTGCAAACCTGTATTGTTAGAGAATTAGAGGTGATACTAATTGTATGTGTTTACTTATATCTTGTTAGGTAGTAGGCATGTAAACAGACAGTTCCTGTCTGTCACTATAGCTATTGATTCAGAGATCAAAAGGGAATATTAATATTTAGATTAATCTTGTGTGCAATAATGTCATTGTCTATATGTCTCTTTAAAGTTTGTGATAGACTGCCTAATGCAGGGGTGGGCAAACTTTTTGGCTTGAGGGCCACATCCGGGAATAGAAATTGTATGGCAGGCCAGGAAAGCTCACAAAATTGGGGTTGGGGTATTGGAGGGGGTGAGGGCTCTGGTTTGGGGTGTGGGCTCTGGGGTGGGGATGAGGCGTTTGGGGTACAGGTGGGCTCTGGGCTGGGATCAAGGGGTTTGGAAAATGGGGGAGGGGGAGAATCAGGACTGGGGCAGGGGGTTGAGGGGTGGGGAGAAGCTCAGGTGTGCAGGCTCCAAGCAGCACTTACCTCAAGTGGCTCCCAGAAGCAGTGGCATGTTCCTTCTCTAGCTCCTACAGAGAGGCAGGGCCAGGCAGCTCTGCACGCTGCCCAATCTGCAGGCACTGCCCCTGCAGCTCCCATTGGAGCACCGGAGGGGGCCATTGGAGCACATAGGAGCCGGAGCTGGGCCATGCCATGGCTTCCAAGAGCCGTGTGGTGCAGCCCCTGACCCAGCACCAGAGCGGGGAAAGCCCCAGACCCCGCTCCCAAGCAGGAGCTCGCGGGCGAACTTGATCCGGACCACAGGCCCTAGTTTGCCCACCCCAGGCCTAATGGATAAATTCTCTTAAGTTAATTTGTGTAGCTAATTACCAGTGATGCTTAGGAAATAGGTTTACTTCAGAATCTCCATAATTGCCTATTGTTCGCCAAAGGATTCCAACCTGTCAAAGGAAGCCTGGAACTGTATAAAGATGCTCCCCGTCCTTTTTATCTCAGATTTGTTTGCTGCTCGAAGCAGGGGAAGCTTAAATTGTAAGAATGAGATCTCTGGTCCTAATCCAGATTCACCCTGAATATGAACATTGGACTATATAACGTATGGACCAATTCTGAAAACTCTTTGCAACTACGAAGCTCACCATCTCTATTATGAATCTAATCTTAGAACTGTACTCATATCTGTATGTATACTGATCTTTTAACCAATACTCACTTTTCTTTTTTAATAAATTTTAGTTTAGTTAAAAAAAATTGGCTGTCAGTATATATTTCGGTAAGATCTGAAATATTCATTAACTTGGGAAGTAATGTGTCCAATTCTTTGAGATTGGTAGAACCTTCTTATACAATGAATAAGATGTTCAGTAATCCTAGTCATATTTGACTTGGGTGTCTGGGTGGAGGCCTAAGGATGGGTTACTTTAAGGGAACTATGTTGTTGGCTTCTGGGTAACCAAAGAGGTATTCTAGAAGTGGTTTTGTGCTGGTTTAGAAAATCTAAGTATTGGAATATCCACCAGCTTTGGGGATTGTCTGCCCCATTCTTTGCAGTTCACCCTCATTGAGTGACCTCAGCTGACTCCCCGGGACTCCGGTCACATCCTCCTGGAAGTGGTGAAATACTGGTTTTGTCAGGATCCTCTGTGGGCTTGTCGCTCCTTTCTTGGGGGGCGGGGGAGGGGGGACTGGGAAGGAATTTTTCCCTCATTGCCAGATTGGCCAAGGCAAAGTTGGAGTTTTATGCCTTCCCCACAGTGGATTCTGGGGGCCTTAGTGGGGTGAACATGAAATTGAAATTAGGCTATGATGTCGCAACCCATGGTGGATATTCAGAGCAGGTACACCATAGGGAAGGCACAGAGTGATCAGATAAAATGGACCAGTAAAGGATTTAAAGGCAGTATTCTTTAAAGGAGCAGAAACAGGGAGGAGGGGGCTGAGGGTTACTATGACTGGTATTTCAGGGGACCAATCCCCCTGAACCCTCATTTGAGCTGGGAGGGGAGAGATTGTGAGGCCACAGCAGCAGGTTGGCTAGGGGCCAGGGCTCAGGGAAGCCCCCAGGTATATATTTAAATAATGGAATTACCTGCAACTTATTTGCTGGGTACTCTCAGACATTTAAAAATAAAGTTGGGACCTAATTAAAACCACATCCAATCTCTCCTGTCCTTCAGGCATAGCCAGACAATGGAGTTCAGATGATGTCCTAAAGATTAGGAAATAAAACCTGAACAGAGGCAGCAAGTTTTACATTTCTTAAAGGCATCACTTGATTTTTACATCAACACAGCAACACTATGAATAAGGCCAGTTTCTAGTGGCACTTTTATCTCTCCCTTATTTTTTTTTTCCTTACGTCTTCCTGTCAGCACCTTAATACTGGGCAGATATTTTTGACTTAGCTTCCAACACCCATGAGATAAAGCTTCTTGTCTTCATTTCCTTCTAATCTTTCCTTCATTTCCATCCCTCACTCTTTTTGATTCAAGACTCTCAATCTCAGTATAAAAATATTCAACTGTTTAATTCATTAATCTTTCCATAGTGAGGCTCTTACCAAATCTTTTTACTAGACTCTAAAATCTTTAGTCTATGGTGCTGGCATCTCTCACTTTAACGACAAGTCACCTTCCAAAATAGGCTTTAAGGGGCTCCCACAGCTTACTACATCTTGCTACTGCTTGGCTGAGACTGAGCCACGCTGTTCCACCTTGTTTTATTAGTTGAAGCTCATCTGCATCACACCAGTAATTGTACTGCTCTTTTTTTTGTTTTGCACTACCATTACAATAATAAAAAATGTCCACTAGCAGATGATCTGCTGGTTTTGAGATGGCTTTAACAGCATCCTTCACTGCAAGATGTGCAATATGGGAAACACAAGGCAGAAAGTACACAGACAAGCGTTGGAACTAGAGGTGCTGGCACACACCCTGGCTTGAAGTGGTTTCCATTATATACGTTTACTGTTTGGTTCAATGGCTCTTATCACCCCCACTATAAGAATTGTTCTAGCACCCCTGTACATGGAACTTGACTGCTGTTTTATCCGACTTTAAAACAGTGTTATTTTTTCCTATCATGAAAAAGTCAGAAGATTACAAATGCTGACTTACTTTTCTGCCAAGCCATTTCAGAATATGGATTACCAATTGCATTTGAAGATCATTTTAAAAAAAAAAACCCATAACACACAAACACCACTCATCAAGCTGGTGTTTCCCAATTCAAACATTGCAAAAGAATTTCCCGGTGGGTGAACAAAAGCCACTACAATAATAAAAGCACTTTCCAGCCACCATTCCGAATCAGTTGGGGAAAACAAGCCCAAACACTTTAATGGTAAATGACAGTAATGATGTTTGCAATGACAAGGAGGTTTGCATTAAACTAGGTACTTTCATCAGACTCTTAAAGTTGTGAAAACAGACCTCTTGGCCATGGAAATATCTAACATAGTAAATGCAGAAAACCTGGTAAGTGCAATAAATTCTGGTTTTTTGCTAACCACCACATTCCATGGGAGAATGTTACCGGTTTCTCTTCTGACTATGCCAATGTCATGGTAGGAAAAAACTCTGTTTTAAGTCAGATAAAACAGCAGTGGTAATTTTTTCATATAACTTAACAGATAATATTCTTCAGGCATTGGGACTGCTACACCTGCCTAAATAACTGGATTATGATGAAGATACAATTCTTAATCTACTGACATGATTTCCATCTGCAACGAAATCTGAGGGTGAAAAACAAACAATTGTGTATGAGTGGAACCAGTATCAAGTAGGTTCTGAAATGCCTGATTTTCAGCCAGAGGTCACAAAACTGAATGAATGGAAGGGGCGGGGAGCAAATCCTGGATCTTAAAATGGGGACACAAGAAAAGTGGTATCCAACTCTTTCGAAATTGATTGCTACACTTCTGATTCTTCCTTATGATCAGGCTAGCATGGAGTGCGTTTTCTCCCTAACGCAGAGAAACCACCATTTTTTATCTAGAATGTGGAGCAAAGTCTTATCTATTTTACCTGTAACAAAAACAAATGTTCTGGCCTGCTATGAACTGAAACCTTCCCAACAACTACCGGAAATTGCTAAACACGCAGCACTCCAGCAGATGTCGTCATCCCAATTGCTGTCATTGTAACCTTAAACTGAGAAGCATAGCAACATGGTGATGATAACAGGTAGGATTTTTTTCAAGTTTTCAAGGCATTTTCAGATGCAGTCATATTGTTTTTATAACGAGCTCTGACCTGTTAGAAATTAAATAAGCACCTAATAAATAAGCGCGCGCACACCCACATACACACACAGGACCCTCGCTAAAACACGTGTCTATATAGCGCAAATTTGCATATAACGCGGTCATGGCCATGAATCCCAAATTTAATTACTTTAAATGGAATTCATTTTAAACGCGGTCCCCGCATTAACCCGGTACCAAGCATGGATCCCAAGTCCTGCGTCCTAGCGAGGGTCCGCTGTATATTTACGATTTATATACCAAATCTCTTGATTTTTAAGACAGTGAGGTTGGCAACACTGCATAATGGGTTAAAATGGGGAAAGGATTTGTTTTCCATTATAAGTTTGTTATTAAGATATTGTCCTTTGTAAGAAATGTAACAGGAGTAAAATATAATGTAAAATTAAACAAAAAAACAAAAAGATATCATGCATAAAACAGAATATTTCAGGGAAATCAGGTATTATATAACACCCAACTCAACAGCTTCACAAGGCTTAGCAGTAGACTTTAATATACCACAGTTTATAAATACACTTAATCTGACATTCTCTCCTTCACATGATAGAAGAGCATGAAAATGTGTAAATTAAACACATGCATGAGCTGTATGGAATCCAAAGACAATATTTAGACAGGACTCTACTGCAGGTAGCATTCCATGACCTGCTGACTTCAGAGTGAGTTTGGTTACATACTCTGACTGGTTAACTAGTGCTCCCTGTTAACTGGGTTTGTTAGAAAAAGAGGAGACAATGTGGGGAGAGGATGTTTAAGTTAATTTGTGCAGCTCTCTAATTCTTTAAAACATTCTTTTTCTTGCCCAAAGCTATAATTAGACCTGGACAGAATACACAGCCACAAACCTAGGAAACTGAACATCTATTTCAGGTTCAAAAAGGTAAAGAGCTGCATTTCAAATGATTTTTCAAAGTAAATTACTGCAAAGGGGGTGCACTGGACAGGATTTACACAGGGATATTACATCGTTAAGATAGCTATTTAAACACAAACTAGACATACTTTATCAATAAATGTTGAAGTACATGAATAGCTATGTCACAACACTATAGTTAACCTTTAAATCCTCTGTTGGTTGAAAGTTCTTGAAAGTCAATCAATAAAAATGAAGGGTTTCTGTAGATCTCATTACAGCGTTAGAGAAGTGCTGTGATGTGTATCAATGTTTGCAACTACACGGTTTTTCCTTTCCTAAAGCCAGTAACAGCAAACTCAAACTGGACTATTTTAATGTGAGCACATTACACATTTGTAAACATATTCACACATTTCAGAACACTACGCACAATTATGCTGTAAATATCTTTTTTCCCCCATGGAACAATTTCACTATAACAGTGACCTGAATTGCATCTTGGACACTGCAATCATTAAAGACAATGTGAGAGTCTCATTCTACCTCAATGAAGTTTACTTTAGAGTTCAGTACAGGTAAAGATAATTGAACAAAACAAAATGGCTAAAACTAGTACTGGTACAAGAAATCCAGTTTGATTACCAACTGCCGTATAAAAATCTGCTACAGAATTTATTAGACACTAGCATCCACACTGTCGAAGTGTTTTACTCACTTAAATAAATGTACCATAATATTTAAAACCCTTACAATAGAGGTTTTATCAGAGGCCGATTGGCCAAGGCCAGGATGCTATGCTACAAATATAGGCCACAGTGGACATGAATCCTCCCAAATATCCTCCCTTCAGATCCTCAACCAGCCTCTTTTCTAGGGTAGACACAGTCTTTTCTCACTATCTGGTAAGTGGGCTGTATTTTTAATAAAGAGAGAATTCAAATTTGTTCCCAGCTAGGCAAAAATATAGGCCACTTGTTAGACAGGTCAGGATTCTTTCAGCACTCCAAGCACTCATAGGCCATCCATCTCAGGTTCAAAAACAAACACACACCTTTTTAAAAACAGAAAAAACCTACTGCCACAGTACAAGCTAGAGATTACTCATAACTCCAATTCATCATAGTAGGTATGTCTGTAAACTTATAAATTTGGATAATATTGTGAAGGTGTTGTCGAGCTGTCTGGAGTGGCTCACGACTGTGATTGCCAACCTCAGGGCAGATAGTCAAGAAGCAGGGCAAACCCCAAATCGGTTGTGAGTTCTATACTTGGATCTCACCAAGTAACAAGTGTTAACTCAAGCACTATAGTAGCTTAACCATGGAGTCATAACATTGGGTGCTCCAGTCTATCTTGCCATGGCAAGCTTGCTTTTGTGATAGGTGGTCCCTTATACCAAAAAAAAAAAAAAAAAAAAAAAAAAAAGAGTTCAGGTTACTCCCAGTCTGAAAGGGCAGTCACTTACCCCATGTCAATTTCACCTTAGACCTCACACTAAAGACAACACTTGTAGCCAATCCTATAATAAACTAAAGTTATTTACAAGGTTGAAGCAGATAAACATTAACTCATTTATGTGTATCAGTCTTAGGTTTCAAACAGTAATAGAAACTGCTGTAATATGCAAGCTCTATTTGTTCTTTAGGGCTAATCCAAGCTAAGCAGCTTGGGGATCCCTTGCTTATGCTAAGAAACATTACCCTCTCCAAATTTCAAGAAGCATATGGATACAGATCCTTCAGATCAGGGATTTTTATTCCCTTTCTCCAGTGTTCAAACTGTGATGGAATAAGAGGTTGTGTCCATTCCCTCTTCATGGGTGCGTGGGGAGCAATCAACAAAGTCTGATGTTCCATAATGATTTGTGCAGTGTCTGTGGGCCTTCTGTTTTGGTCAGGAGATGACACCTCCAGCGGTAAACCAGCATTTCACACTTGTTAATGCTTCTCTCCTGACTGTGGGGGTTTCCAGTTTCCTAGCAACCACTTTTATAGTTACAAAGCAAATACTTACATACTACCTTATAACACAATACAGATAGTATAAGTGAGATTAATGCATGCAGCAACTCACAAGGATTTCATAAAATGCAAATACTAAAAAATACTCTATAAATCTAATACCCATTTTAACAATAGCAACACACAGGTGAGCCACACTGGTTTCCAGCTATGCATTTGTCAGTGTTCAGTGAGGCCTAGGGCCCTTGGCATGAGCTAGCACCTGGTCTGCCAATGTCAGTTATTTTATGAAAAACACCTGAGTCATGAGTGCTTTATATTATACACACACACACACACACACACCCCCGTTGCTGACAGGCCCTGTAGCTGGTATGCAGCAGACAGATACAATGTTCACTGATTTACTAGGTAAACACATTAGAAAACCTTCACACTTCCATGATGATCTAGAATTTGGTGGATGAGGCACATATTTTAGGAGTTCTGTCCTTTTAATATTTAAAATCTAATTATGATGTTTTGTTGGTGTATTGGTCAAGATATATGCTTTTCTTTTCACAAGCTTATTGCTAGCCCTACTGGAAGAGTAGTTTTGTTGATGAGAGTAAGTTACTTTAAAGAAATTTACCAATACCGTTTTTCTTTTTCCAAGATGGACTATGGAAGTGGGTGGGGAGAAGGAAATCTAAGACATTGACAAAAAAGGACAGCAGCTGTTTTGCCTAAATAACCAGTGCAGGAGAGAAACAATGCACTATTAGGTACAATTAATGAGGTTTATAAATCAGAACGTAACACAACTAAAAGAATAAAATGCAGTTGGAAAGGCAAGATAATCATATGGCTAGGTTATTTCTAATTCACACATTTCTGTAACATCTGCATGCCACGTAATGGGACATTATTTCCTATCTGTTTCTACAAAACAGGATTCTATCATCAATTATACCTGTTCAAGAACTTCTCTGTAAGTGATAGCCTGTTTAGTGTTTGTCACAGGACTATCATAGATAATAGCAATCTTGTCTGCATGTCCACTCTCAACATGACGATCTACAGCATTATAACAAATATTCAGCTCTCCATCCACAAACCTGAAAGAGAAAAAGTACAATGTTAGATAGCAGTCTTTCCAAAGTAACTAGACTAATTTCTGGGGAGAAGAGATAACATTCAGTCAGATAACTGATGAAACATTGTCTTCAAATCAGAAGGCCCCTGCTTCTGAAGTTAGATTACTTCTATTGCCAACTTATGTTGGTATAACTAAGTTTCTCAGGGGTGTGGAAAATCCACACCGCGAGCAACATAGTTATACCGACCTAACCCCAGTGTTGACAGCATGTGTTGGTGGGAGGTCTTCTCCCATCGAAATAGCTTCCGCTGCTCAGGGAACAGGAGTATGTACGCTGACGGGAGAAGCTCTCCTGTTGGCGTAGGTAGCATCTTCACCAAGCGCTACAGCAGCAGCTCTGTAAGTGTAGACAAGCCCCAAGTCAAAAAGAATTTGCTCAAAAATGGGTAAATAAGCCTATTCACTGTACTTTAACTGCATAAAGACCAGAAATCTGCAAAGTGAGAGTTATGATCTCTTCAACAGCCAGATATTTACAGAGAACTGTTGATTAAAAACAGTTTCACAGACTTGGAATTTGTTTTTGTTGTAATTTTACATAGAGATTATTCAAATCTAGTATAATGCTGAAATACAAAAATATACAAACGTGTGTATTCAAAAAGGACACTTAAGTTGAAAAATAGACAATATAAAAAAAAAAAGTGTACTTCAAAGAGGAGCTTTGAATTTCAGTCCTATTCCCCTGCCTGCCATCTCCCCAGCCATGGTCCCCTTTGTGGGACTTGGCTTGTATATCCCTCTCCCAATCTGTGCATATACCCCAATACAAGAGTGAAAGACGAACAGCTAAACCGAGCAGAAGGAAAGCATTTATGAACCCTGTGATCCCAGGAGGATGCTCTAAACTGTACCAGGGTGAAACTGCCCCATAGGAAGAGAGAGGCTTAAAGTGGCATACCTTTACCACAACACCCTTGGCTGGGTACTGCACTGGACACAACTCAAACTCAACAATTAGGTCCATTTTGAGCAAGGGGGGTGGGGGGGGGAATAAGTAAATAAATAAATGAAAAAAGGGACCCTAATCTTTTATCTCAGTAAAGAGACTGATTTAAATATTTGCATGTATGTAGCATCTTTCATCACAGGTTCACAACTATTAAACCTAATCTTGGTTGGTAATGACCTGGAGTTACCACCTAAGGGCTGTTCAGTTCCCTACCTGAAACAAGTTTGATTTTAATTTTGTTCCTTATGCATTCCACAGAAAAGCAGCATCAGAATTGGCACCCTATTCTATTCCTGGCAGATTCAATGAGGAAAAAGGACAGAGTGGGTATAGAGACTGAAATACCATTTCTAGGGGTAAAGGGTTCCTCCAAATTAGCATAAATGTTGTTACCAGAGTAATGTCAGGTAGTCTGTGAATAATGGACTTCTGTCTCCAGATTTATCAGACCAACAGCTTTCACACATATAAACTAACCCCTCCTTAGTCCTAAACGAGTCTGCCTTTCCATCTGCAAGACAAGTCATCTAGTTTTTAAGACTGTACATGTTCTTAACCCAATTCTAATGTATTCATATTACAATAAGGGTACATTTTTAAACACAATATTAAATGAGAGTTAAAGCTAAAGCTAAAATAAACAAAAATATGTTTGTACCCTTTTTTAAAAGGCTGTTTTTTCTGATGTGATTATATTACAAGAGACTGAATCCAGACTTGGAGCTTCAACTTCCCAGCTCTCAACTGATGTTTAACCTGACTGTTGACAACTTTTCTTGTTGCTTTTGATAAGAGTTTAAGTTACACCAAACAGCTGAGAGCAAAGCAAAAGATACTTTCACTTTCTGTTCCTTTTGCATCAGCACAATGCTACAGTGTATGGATTTTAAACCCTGAAGAAATGTTTACTTACAAATAATGTTAGTTCATTTTTTAAAATTTCACAAAAAAATTTCTAATTAAAGTTATGGAAAGCCTTTTATTTAAAAATTTTAAAACCCTTTGTTTTAGAACTAGCCAGCTTCTATTCAAATTTATCTACTTTAATACATTTACTTTTTTAAAAAAATGTATATATTATATACATCTGTTCTGATTCTTGACGAGTTCAGCACAAACTTAAGCTATGTCTACACTACAGACCTTACAGCGGCATACCTGTATCGCTGCAACTGCACCACTCCTATGGAATCCCTGTCATTCCCTCCTCTGGAAGCCTATTCCAGTGCTTAACTATCCTTATAGTTAGAAAGTTTCTTCCTAATATCTAACCTATATCTCCCTTGCTGCAAATTAAGCTGATTACTTCTTGTACGACCTTCAGTAGACCTGGAGAACAAATTTATCACTGTCCTCTTTATAACAGCCCTTAATATATTTAAAGACTCTCATCAGATATCCCCAGAATCTTTTTTCCCTGAAGATTAAAAATGCCTGGTTTTGTTTTGTTTTTTAAACCTTGCCTCATAGGTCAGGTTCTCTAAACCTTTTATCATTTTTGTTGCTCTCTTCTAGACTCTCTCTAGTTTGTCCACATCTTTCTTAAAGTGTGGCTCCCCATATCCCACAGTATTCCAGCTGAGGCCTCACCAGTGCTAAGTAGAACAGGTCATGTGTAGTTAGGAACAATTGCTCTGAAGTTTTCAAGCAAGCATCTTCCTCATCCTCCAACATATCCTTTGATGTCCCATGTAGTTACTGCTAGATTCTTTTTTGGCAATTGCCACTGCACCATATTTTTTCTCCCTATCTTTTCCCACAATAGTGAAAAAATCAAGTGTTCTTCCGAGTTTCTTAAAAGTTGTTTAAGAGAAGCCGTACTTCATGATTAGGGTTCCGTGTTGGTCATGGAAGTTGCGCAAGTCATGGATTCCATGATCTCTACGACTTCTGCAGAGGCCAGTGTGGCTGACGCCAGGGCCAGCTGCACCAGCCGCTGCTGGAGCTGCCCCAAGTAGCTGGCCCTGGGGACCACTCGAGCAGTGGCCCATGTGGCTGGCCCTGGGGACCGCCCGAGCAGCGGTGACTAAATGGTAGCCTTAGTCATGGTGTACAATTATTACTAATTTTAGAAACTCGTGAACCTATGAATCATTCATCCATCAAGATCTAAAATTCTCACCAACTAATGTAACAATAGTATTATTCAACATGATTTAATACCCAGCTCAGGAGTTGACCACTTGTATATATAAAATTTTAAAAATAATAAAAAGAAGATCCAATAAAGAGCAGTTTCTCTTGGGGCAACTAACCATTTTAGAGCATATGAACAACTAATGACTCAAATTAAATGCTACGTCTGAACTGTTGTATTTCCTCTTGCACTGAAATGTCTGTAAGCTTTATGTAAGAGGTTTTTTTGGCATCATTAAACTTAGTAGTAGTGTTATTCACTCATTTAATGTTTTTGGCTTCTGTCATAAATATAAAGGGAAGGGTAACCACCTTTCTGTATACAGAACTATACAATCCCTCCTGGCCAGAGGCAAAACGCTTTCACCTGTAAAGCGTTAAGAAGCTAGGATAACCTCGCTGGCACCTGACCAAAGTGACCACTGAGGAGACAAGTTACTTTCAAAGCTGGAAGTGAGGAGGAAAACAAAGGGTCTGTCTGTCTGTGTGATGCTTTTGCTGGGACCAGGTCAGGAATGCTCTTCAGAACTTCTGTTAAGTTAGTAAGTAATCTAGCTAGAAATGTGTTCGATTTCCTTTTGTTTAATGGCTGGTAAATAAGCTGTGCTGAATGGAATGTATATTCCTGTTTTTGTGTCTTTTTGTAACTTAAGGTTTTGCCTAGAGGGATTCTCTATGTTTTGAATCTGATTACCCTGTAAGGTATTTACCATATTGATTTTACAGAGGTGATTCTTTTACCTTTTCTTTAATTAAAATTCTTCTTTTAAGATCTTGATTGCTTTTTCATTGTTCTTAAGATCCCAGGGTTTGGGTCTGTGTTCACCTATGCAAATTGGGGACGATTTTTATCAAGCCTTCCCCAGGAAAGGGGGTGTAGGGCTTGGGGGGGGATGACGTCTCCAAGTGGGCTCTTTCCCTGTTCTTTGTTTAACACGCTTGGTGGTGGCAGCACACGGTTCAAGGACAAGGCAAAGTTTGTACCTTGGAGGAAGTTTTTAACCTAAGCTGGTAAGAATAAGCTTAGGGGGTCTTTCATGCAGGTCCCCACATCTGTACCCTAGAGTTCAGAGTGGGGAAGGAACCTTGACAGCTTCTGTGAAAGCTTTCTGAAAGAAATACTTCCCAATCTGGTCTTCTGTTTTTGCTAGGTTATGAAAACTTCTTTAAATTTTATACTAATGATGCCCTTCTTCTCAAGTAGGTTCACTGTGATCATTTCAAAAAAAACCTTTATGCTTGATGAAAGAAAAAAAAGAAAAAAAAATCTTATTTCGTGCAAGTCTAAATTCCATTTTCTAAATAAAATATTGAAGAGAAGGTAATGGTTTCCCATCCATAAGTCCATTACACTAAGCAGCTCTTCTGTGAGAAAAGAGCAAGTCCCATTAGACTTTTCACTTTATCAGACAGAGACCGCTGTCAGCATCTGAGAGAGATAAGGACTGACTTTGCTTGCTCTCAGTAATTTTCAGTACATCAAATCAGAGTATCTTCAGACTTCTAGAGAAGCTGACCCACTTATCAAGCTCCAGAGGCTATTTCATTCAAAACTTCCAGAATGAAAACCTCACTGAATGCTGATTTGTTACCAGTCACGATGATTCTTTCATCCTTTGCATGATGGTATATTAAGCTGTTTAAATGGCTAATTGTTGTGTATTTGGTTGCTGTGGTAATAGCACCTTGTTGTTGCTATGGCAACTGAGTTACATTATTAGGGGATAGCCCAGCCAGTTTTGGCTGGTTTGATTAGTTCAGTGTGTGAAAATAAATGGCTGCTTTCATGGCTCACAGCTCTCTGTGTCTCAAGTGATTTTCTTCCTAAAACTGCTGCCCCCAAGGATGCAACAAAGTGGCGACGAGGATGGGATCCCTGTGGTGCCCCAGCAACAGAAGGATGTAGAAGTCAAGGTAAAAGAAAAAGAAAAAACCTACCAAAATCTTTTAGCTGTTGGAAGGGGGTGAGAACTGGTTTGTTTGCACTGACTGTGAAACCTGAAACTAAAACCATGGCTACACTTACAGGGCCAGTGGAACCTTTTGAGGAGAATATAGTGCAATGGCATGTGTATACTGAGCGTTTTGAGCTTTTTGTTATTGCTAAGGACATTACAGACGAGAAGAAGGTGCCAATATTCTTAAGTGTTGTGGGGGCTAAAACCTACTCCCTGCTACGCAGCTTACTACACCCTGTTAAGCCTGAGACCAAATCTTACAGTGACATTGTGGAAATCCTGGGGTCCCACTTTTCCCAAAAACCACTGGTAATTGCTGAAACATATAGGTTCCACAAAAGAGACCAAAAAGAAGATGAAACAGTTGTACAATTTGTGGCAATTTTAAAAAGGCTACGAGAACACTGAATTTAAGGAGATACTAAATGATGCCCTGCGTGACAGGTTAGCGTGCGGCCTGTACAGTGACGCTATATGGAAGCGCCTATTGACAGAGGCTCAGCTTACGTTACAGAAAGCTGTTGATATTGCAGTCTCCATGGAACCGGCTACAAAGGAGGCCCAATACATCGGTGCATCCCCTAGGGTGCATAAAGTGTCACAAGAACCTACCCACAAAACTGTGCAGAGTCAGGAATGTTACCGTTGTGGTAAGCCGGGTCACCAGGCATCAGAATGCTGGTGTAAGGACCTGGTGTGTCGACACTGTGGCAAAAACAGACACATTGACTGTGCCTGTAAACAAAAGAAAGAGAGACCTGTGGTCTGGCCGACTAAAATGGGGAAACTGCATACCCCAGAGCAGGCTCAGGATGACCAAGGTGACACCTCATCGCAAGAAGAAGTGCCACTGCAGGTTTTGTCTTTGGCCGTGGGCTCACATGAATACTGGGTAACCCCGTTGTTGGATGGCAAACCTATACGCATGGAACTGGACACCGGTGCAGCCATCTCGCTGGTCTCCGAGACTGTGTATAAAGAAAAGCTACAGCATCTTCCACTTAAGACAACAAAATCTGTTCTGAAGACGTACACAGGAGAAGCTGTGCCCATGTTGGGCACTATTGATGTTAAAGTGGAGCTCAATGGACAGGCTGCTAAATTGCCACTGTTTGTGGTGAGAGGTAATTACCCAGCCTTAATGGGTAGGTCTTGGCTTGGGAAGATTCAGCTGAACTGCACTGAATGACTAAAGAAGAAACCAGTCTGACCGCTATACTAAGGAAACATGCTGCTGTTTTTGGAGAGGATCTGGGAAGTATGAAGGGAATCACTGACATTGAACATTAAAACTGACAGTCAACCAAAATATCTGAAAGCCCAAACTGTGCCATATGACATCAGCCCGAAAGTTGAAGCAGACCTGGAGCGTCTGGTCACCAATGGAGTCCTAATACCAGTTACCCATAGCCCATGGGCCACTCCTATCGTTCCAATAGGAAAGAAAGATGGCTCCCTCCGGATTTGGGGTGATTTTAAAGTCACTGTCAACCTGGTGTTGTATGCAGAACAATACCCACTTCCCTGCATCGATGACCTCTTCATGGGCCTGGCTGGCGGGCAGAAGTTCAGTAAGATTGATCTGAGTCAAGCGTATTTACAGATGCACATCCATGAAAAGTCCCAAGAGTTGTTGACCATTGTGACTCATAAGGGGCTTTATCGATACTGTCGCCTACCCTTTGGAAGAACGTCTGCTCCGGCCCTGTTCCAGAGGGCTATGGACCAGATCTTGTGTGGCTTGCCAGGAATTCAGTGCTATCTGGACGACATCCTGGTCGCTGGAAGGATTGAAGAGGATACCTAAAGAATTTAGAGGCTACCCTACAAAGACTGGAAGAGCATGGCCTACGAGTCCGCAAAGACAAGTGTGAATTCTTCCAGCCCTCTGTTGAATATTTGGGACACATCATTGATGCTGTGGGTCTTCATAAGGCCCCTGAAAAAGTTAAGGCTATTGTGGAGGCTCCCCCACCTCGAAATGTTAGCCAGCTGCGCTCATTTCTAGGACTATTGAACTATTATGGAAAGTTCATCTCAGTTAGCCACACTGCTAAAACCACTTCACGAACTTCTTGGGCAGAACAAGACCTGGAAGTGTTCTGAAGCCTGTAATGTTGCATTTAACAAAACTAAGGATGCACTGCTAAATTCTGAAGTTCTAACGCACTTTGATCCATCCTTTCCCCTACAGTTGACCTGCAATGCCTCCCCTTATGGAGTGGGAGCAGTCGTGTCACGCATTATGCCTTCGGGAGAAGAGAGACCTATTGCTTTTGCTTCAGGCACTCTAAGCAAAGCAGAAACTATGCCCAAATCGAATGTGAGGCATTGGGAATCGTTTTTGGAATTCGGAAGTTTCATCAGTACCTGTTTGGGTGGAAGTTTACTCTTTTTACAGACCATCAACTTCTGACGTCAATTTTTGGACCATACACAGGTATTCCCCCATTAGCTGCTAATCGTATGCAACGTTGGGCATTGTTATTTGATTTCATATGTGTGCGCTGAAAGTATCAGAAATCCACTCTGCACGGCAATGCAGATGGTCTCGCAAGGTTGCCTTTGCCAGTCAAACATCAAGATACTTCCCAAAAGGAAATCTTCTAATTTGAACACAGAGAATACACCCATCACTGCTACTCAGATAAAGAAGGCAACTCGCGTTGACCCAGTATTGTCCCAAGTTATGGACCTGGTGATGCAAAAAATCTCGACGAACCTCTCCAGTCTCACCCGACCTGGTTACCTACATGTCCAGGAGGACGGAGTTATCAACCCAATCTGGTTGTTTGTTGTGGGGGAGACGTCATTATCCCACCACCACTGAGATCACAGATGTTAGAACAGCTACATTCTGGTTACTGTGGAATAGTGCGCATGAAGGAAATGGCGCAAAGCTATTTTTCATGGCCTGGATTGGACAGTGCTATTGAAAAGAAGGCAAGAGCTTGTATGTCATGTGAGGAATGCACCCCAGTGGGTGCCCCTACACCCATGGGACTGGCCTGAAAACACATGGCAATGTATTCACGTTGACTTCGCTGGCCCCCTTGAAGGAAGCATGTTCTTGGTGGTGGTAGATGCCCATTCTAAATGGCCAGAAGTCTCTATAATGCAGTCCGCTACTGCAGAGAGTACTATCCAAAAAACTACGGGACTCTTTAGTTGTTTCGGTCTGCCAGAACAACTTGCGAGCGACTACAGACCGCAGTTAATCTCTCAGAAGTTTCAAAATTTTATGAAGGCAAATGGGATACAACACATCACTTCAGCACCATATCATCCATCCACCAATGGATTAGCTGAAAGATTTGTGCAGACAATTGTCATAAATATAAAGGGAAGGGTAAACCCCTTTAAAATCCCTCCTGGCCAGAGGAAATCTCCTCTCACCTGTAAAGGGTTAAGAAGCTAAAGGTAACCTCGCTGGCACCTGACCAAAATGACCAATGAGGAGACAAGATACTTTCAAAAGCTGGGAGGAGGGAGAGAAACAAAGTGTATGTGTGTCTGTCTATATTTTGTCTTTGCCGGGGATAGACCAGGAATGGAGTCTTAGAACTTTTAGTAAGTAATCTAGCTAGGTACGTGTTAGATTATGATTTCTTTAAATGGCTGAGAAAAGAATTGTGCTGAATAGAATAACTATTTCTGTCTGTGTATCTTTTTTGTAACTTAAGGTTTTGCCTAGAGGGGTTCTCTATGTTTTGAATCTAATTACCCTGTAAGGTATCTACCATCCTGATTTTACAGGGGGGATTTCTTTATCTCTATTTACTTCTATTTTTATTAAAAGTCTTTTTGTAAGAAAACTGAATGCTTTTTCATTGTTCTCAGATCCAAGGGTTTGGGTCTGTGGTCACCTATGCAAATTGGTGAGGCTTTTTATCCAACATTTCCCTGGAAAGGGGGGGTGCAAGTGTTGGGAGGATTGTTTATTGTTCTTAAGATCCAAGGGTCTGGGTCTGTAGTCACCTAGGCAAATTGGTGAGGCTTTTTACCAAACCTTGTCCAGGAAGTGGGGTGCAAGCTTTTGGGAAGTATTTTGGGGGGAAAGACGTGTCCAGACAACTCTTCCCCAGTAACCAGTATTAGTTTGGTGGTGGTAGCGGCCAATCCAAGGACAAAGGGTGGAATATTTTGTACCTTGGGGAAGTTTTGACCTAAGCTGGTAAAGATAAGCTTAGGAGGTTTTTCATGCAGGTCCCCACATCTGTACCCTAGAATTCAGAGTGGGGGAGGAACCTTGACAACAATGAAACAAGTTTTGAAATCAGCAAGGGGACAACTCTCCATTCAAAAGCATCTGGACACCTTCTTACTTTCCTACAGAAACACACCTCATGCTACGACCAAGGCATCCCCAGCCTTTCCAATGATGGGACGACAGCTGCGCACTTGCTTTGATCTGCTGGAACCTTCTGAACCCAGACAAATTGTGCAATGTCAGCAGCAATATCAAGTCAGCAGACGTGCACCCAGAGCAAAAGACCGAACCTTTAGCTCGGGACAGCTAGTTTTGGCTCGGAATTATACTTCTGGAGCTAAATGGGTCACTGCCACAATCATCGCTCAAACAGCACCTGTTTCCTACACAGTCCGGACTGCAGAGAATCTCACTTGGTGGCGACACGTAGATCAGCTGTTGCCAGGTCATGCCAGTCCTCAGGACACATCTTCAGTTGATTTGTCTGACTTCACCTCTTCTGGCGAGACACCGAATCAAGAATCACCTGTTCCTGACTGTTCTCCTCCATTACTGCCAGCGGCTGAGATAACCCCTTGCCCGGAACAAGCTAATACCACCTCCTCACCCGTTCACGCTACGAACCCTGAGCCCATTGTTAGGCCTGCGCCCAAGGTACTTTCAGGTGCAACACCACCAGAAGTTCGCCATAATCCACCTAGAGACAGAAGACCTCCTCAATGGCTGGATCTTTAGCTAGGGCGAACCCAAGGTTATGGGGCAAAATAATCCCCAGGGTTTAGCCGGGAATGGAGGCAGTCTACCCTCCTTCTCTAGTTTAGTGTTTGTTTTATTTAGGGAATGTTCTTATTAAGGGGGGAGGAATATGTTGTGTATTTGGTTGTTGTGGTAATAGCATCTTGTTGTTGCTATGGCAACTCAGTTACATTATTAGGGGATAGCCCAGCCAATTTTGGCTGGTTTGGTTAGTTCAGTGTGTGAAAATAAATGGCTGCTTTCATGGCTCTCAGCTCTCTGTGTCTCAAGTGATTTCTTCCTAAAACTGCTGCCCCCAAGGATACAGCACTAATGACTGCCTTTCACTGCATCAGCAAGAAAGTTAATGGTTGCTGCAAGTAAGTTTAAAAAAAAAAAAATTGTTTACCAGTAGCCTTTCTAGTATCTTTTAGGAAGAGGAGGTTACTTACATGTAACTGGAGGTTCTTCGAGAAGTGTGGTCCTATCTGTATTAGTCACTCCCCCAAAGAGTTCCCTTCTACCTCCGCTCTTGATCATGGTGGACAACCCCACCATCTTACCAGATCTGACACTCTGACCCATAACCTGAGCATCACCTTTGACTCAGCCCTTTCTCTAGATCCTTGCATCCAGGCTGTCATAAATATAAAGGGAAGGGTACCCACCTTTCTGTATACCGTACTATAAAATCCCTCCTGGCCAGAGGCAACATCCTGTTACCTGTAAAGGGTTAAGAAGCTCAGCTAACCTGGCTGGCACGTGACCCAAAGGACCAATAAGGGGACAAGATACTTTCAGATCTTGGGGGAAGGAAGGCTTTTGTTTTGTGCTCTTTGTTTACGCGGTTGTTCTCTCTTGGGACTGAGAGAGGCCAGACAGAAATCCATCTTCTCCAACCCATCCTAATCCAAGTCTCCAATATTGCAACCAATATAGATAAACTAATCTGCCTTGCCTGGATTATCTTTTGTTTTATGTGAATTTTCCCTGTGTTAAGAGGGAGTTTTATTCCTATTTTCTGTAACTTTAAGGTTTTGCCCAGAGGGGGATCCTCTGTGTTTTGAATCTGAATACCCTGTATTTTCCATCCTGATTTTACAGAGATGATTTTTACCTCTTTTTTTCTTTTAATAACATCCTTCTTTTAAGAACCTGACTGATTTTTCCATGGTTCCAAGATCCAGGGGTTTGGGTCTTTGATGATTTTGTAACCAATTGGTTAGGATATTATTCTCAAGCCTCCCCAGGAAAGGAGGTGTGTAGGGCTTGCGGGGATATTTGGGGGGGGGAGGGGGAGACGTCTCCACGTGGTCTCTTTCCCTGTTCTTTGTTTAAAACGCTTGGTGGTGGCGGCAGCAGCAACACACTGTTCAAGGACAAGGCAAAGTTTGTATCTTGGGGAAGTTTTAACCTAAGCTGGTAAGAATAAGGTTAGGGGGTCTTTCATGCGGGTCCCCACATCTGTACCCTAGAGTTCAGAGTGGGGAAGGAACCCTGACACAGGCTATGTCTGTCTAAATTTTGCCAAATTCTCTCTGCATAATATCCATCCACAAAGCTAAAACTCCTGCCATTTCACATCTCGATTATTGCAACATCTTTTGTTTACCTTATAAGTAAAATACAATCTTGCCACACTCTTATCCATTCAGAATGCTGCTGCACAGATCCATTGCTTTGATCACATTATTCCTCTTTGTAGCCCTCCATTGTCCCCCCCCTTCTTTATCAGATCAAATACAAGCTACTTGTCTTCACTTTCAAAGGCCTTTCACTGCCTATCATGTCTCTATCATCACTATTGAAATGTTGACTCCTGCTTTTGATCTACCAATGGCACCAGCCTCCGTTGCTTACTTGTTAAATTTTCAAACAAGCACTTCTGTGCTTTCTCCCATGCTACCCCTCATGGAAGAGTGCCCCATAAACATCTTCAAAGCTACCTCATGATCCCCCTTCAAATCCCACCTTAAAACTCTCATTTGCCGCGATGCCTACAAAACCATGACAGTGGTCAAGCAGCTGGTGGGATCAGACAATAGCTTATCACATTGACCAATATTGTCTCATTGTTTTCTTATACTCCCACCCCCCCACCCACCCACCCCCCACATCTGCTGCCTCTTGTCTTAAACATAGATTGTCCCTGCCCCAAAGTGCTTACAGTCTTCTGTGTTTATACAGTACCTAACACAATGGAGTCCTGGGCCATAACTGGGGCTCTTAGGTGCTACAGTAAGACAAATAATCAACAAGTAATAATATATAGGCACACTCACTCTCTGTTTCAGATAAGCATGAACATATGAACTTGGATTAAAAAATAACAGTTGTGGAGCATATGAAGGTAAAGAAACTCCTTTGTTAGAGAGTTTAGACATGAGAGGTATACAGACTTGTACTTGATTTCATTAATGTGTTTTATTAACTAAAATGGAGCACTAGATACTTGACATCAATACAATTCCAGTCAGAAAGAGGTTCCGATTCTGATCCTGCACCGCCTTGCACCTTTGTGTAGTTCTTTACTCCTATGCAAAGTGGTACAAAACACTACCAGTCTGATTTAGTAGCAGTTTACATCCACTTTGTACAGGGAAGAATGAGGTATAAAGCCAGAAGGGACTTTATATCATTTAGTCTGACATCCTGTATAACACTGGCCATAGAATTTCACTGAGTTACCCACACGCTGAGTCCAATAACTTGTGTTGGACTTGTGGTAGCAAGTCAAAATGCCTTACAAAAGTCCAAGGCAGTTACCTTTCTCAGCCAAACTTATCTCAAAGAATTAAATCAGGTTTGTTTGACAAAACCTATTTTCCATAGAACCATGCTGACATTAATTATATCCCTATCCTTTAGTTCTTTATTGACTAAATCCAGTACCAGCTTCCATTATTTTGCCCATGGGTGATGTCAGGCTAAATGGCCTATAATTAGTCAGGACATTCTACTTCAGAGGTGGGCAAACTACGGCCTGCGGGCCACATCTGGCCCACGGGACAGTCCTGCCCGGCCCCTGAGCTCCTGGCCCGGGAGGCTAGCCCCTTCCCCGCTGTTCCCCCCCTCCCCTGCAGCCACGCCGCTGCACAGGCAGCGCTCTGGGAGGCGGGGCTGCGCGCTCATGCAGGGCAGCGCATCTGGCTCCGGCCGGGCGGCGCGGCTCCAGACATGCTGCTCTGAGCGGCATGGTAAGGGGGCTGGAGCCGGAGGGCTGGATATGGGGCAAGGGGTCCCGGGGGGCAATCAGGGGACAGTTGGATAGGGCAGAGGTTCGGGGGGAGGGGGGCAGGTTGATGGGGTTAGGGCAGTCAGGGAACAGGGGGGTGGTGGATAGGGGGTGGGGTATTCTGAGGGGGGCAGTCAGTGGGATGGGTCAGATAGGGGGCGGGGGCCAGGCTGTTTGGGGGGCACAGCCTTCCTACCCAGTCCTCCCTACAGTTTCGCACCCCAATGTGGCCCTCAAGCCAAAAAGTTTGGCCACCCCTGTTCCACTTGCTCTTTTTTAATACTGGCATGGCATTAGTATTCTTTCAGTCTTCTGAAACTTCCCCCGTATTCCAAGATTTATTAAAAATTAACATCAGTGTATGACAGATCTCCTTAGCTATCTGTTTTAGGACTCTTAGGTGTAAGTTATCCAGGCCTGCTTATTTAAAAGCATTTATCCCTAGTAGATTGTTTAACATCCTCCTTAGTTATTTTATTACAGTGGAGAGATGCAGAACAAATAATGCTTATATTGTCATGACAAATTATTGTATTACAGCTAAATTAGTGGAAATGATTTAGAACTCTGACAGATCACGTGCTTGATCATAATTTTTAAACTAAAAGTCTCTAAACAGTGAGTTTAATTGAAGTTCCCTTATGAAAGCAAAAAAAGACATCGGGCATAGAGTTACTAAACACACAGCTGGGACACTGCTCCAGTGGTTTTTTGATGTATATTGTACTCAGTTTTTCTAGGGGAAAGCAATGGAAATGTTTGTTCTAATATCCTGCCCCCACAGTACCAAAAAAGAATGTTCAATGGTGAAGCCATCTTTGGAAAGGCATTGAATATAACAAATTATCTTGCAATTTACTTTAACTGATTGATATCAGTTATGTTGCTGCATGAATCTATTGCCAAAATATAAAACTTTTTGGTCAAAAGAGTTTAATTTGGTCAAGAGTCACCATAATAAAATAGGTCTTCTTTCCAGAGTACAAACTTTTCACAAATTGCATATCAATTTAGCAGACTAATGTATTCTCTTTTAGAACATATAATAATAATAATAAATAAATAAAACAAGATTTTAATGTATCTAAAATCTCTTGCAGTAATTGGATTTTAGTTTAGTGTAAGTAGCATGCACTCTCTCAGTGAACGGTGCAATGTTTTACCTGTAATCTCATGTTATATACATCCTCTGCCATAAACTGTATAGCAAATATTTATTCTTTACACTGTGATCTACTTTTGCTGTGATGCTACAGAAACAGTCAACAGAACACACATTGATTCGGCTTCCTTATCCATATTTTAGTATTGGTGAAACGTGCCCATTTTCCCATTTAAAAGGGTCCATATCGTCTAGTCAAAACAGAGACATTTGTTATGGCAGGTATACCAGACATGCTCCTGGTGAAGATCCAGGAAAGAAGAACACAGATGTGCACCAGTGACCCCATTAAAGGCTGAGGGCATGTTCTCCCTCCAACACACCTGACCCGCACTATGCATTAGAGGCATTCTCTTCTCCTCCCCACCACCACACACAAGTCAACCCCTGTCCCTTACTATAGGCTAGAGACACTGCTTCTCCCACACTCAATCCCCATGAAAGGTTTGGGACATTCCCTGCTCCTCCTCCTCTCCACACACCCGACCCTCTCTTGCGTCCCTCCAGCCCCCCGCTGCAGGCTGGGAGGGACACTGGGCTTCCTCCCGCTGTCTCTAGCCCTTCTCTGCTCGACCGCCGCTTTGTCACCCACTGCTCCGAGGGCGCCCCCGGGGGCGGGTGTCGCTCACCAGGAGGCGACCAGCGGGTTGCTCCTGTCCACGACTTTCACCCAGGGCTTGTGCCACTGGATGCGCCCGGCGGCTTCTCCCCACAACTTCTCGGGCTCCGCCACGGCAGCCCTGTACGCTTGCTCGTACGCGCCCTCGGGGGCGGCCTGGCCGGCGCAGAAGCAGCGCCGGGCAGCGGGAGCGCTCCCGGCGCCGCGCGGGGCTGCCCCGCTCAGCCAGCCATTGCCCCAGACCCGGCTGCAGGCGAGGAGCCGTATCGCCCTGCGCTGGAAGTCCATGGTGGTGCCGCTCAGCTGACCGGTCCAGTCCCGTGCGGCTGAGGAGCGGCTCCCTCTGGCCCGACTGAAGGGCCACGTGGAAGCCGCTCGAAAAAGCCGAGCTGGATCCCCTGCCTGCTGCAGGCGCCGCTCGCTGCTGCGGAGCGCTTCCCGGGCAACAGGTCTGCAGGCGCTAAAGTGCCGAGTCCACCCCGGGCTTTGCGCCTGCCGCTTGGCCGCCCTCGCTGATGACTGGGGGCCAGGGGAGTTCGATTGCACAAGCTTGACCGCCCCGATTTCGGCCACGGTCCCTGTGCTTCGTCGCGCAGCTCGGGGTGTGGGCCGGGCAAGACAGACTTTCCTGCTTATACGGCAGTGGTAATAGAGCCCTAGCCGGCTACACATTTGTATCCGCGCAGCCGGGGCGCAAACTGTTGGCACAGCTCCTCGTAAGACGCCTTATCCATAGCACCTGAAGGCATTTGACATAGATTCGAACAGCCAACGCGTCCCTCAAAGCAGGGAGCATGCACCCAATGCGTGCAACCCCTTTTACCTCCAACACCTAAAGCCCACAGGGGAGGCTCCACCCAGCACAACCAACAGCCTGGGCTTCCAAAGCCTGGGGTTAGCCAGACCTGTCAACTTTGTGAGAACCCAAGGCAGAGGAATACACCAATCTACATCTACACCAATGTACCTCTCCCCGCCCCCCACCCCACCATTACTTTCAATAAATCACAAATATTCCCTCTCCCTCCCTCCCCCCCCCCCAAAAATAATCAAAACCTACTGTTCAACTGTATAGGCTTATTATGAGGATTAAGAGGAATGAATTAAGTGGGTGCACAGGGAGCAAACTGAAAAAAGGAAGAAGAGAGGGGCACCTTATTGTAGGGTTATTTTTAACACTTATGTGATTTGTATAAGTACTGGGTGTTTGGTTGCACTTATACCATACTTCCCAACATTTTTAGTGGCTAACGCAGGGCAGGTCCTGTCCCTGGAGGAGCAAGGTTGTGTGCTGTCACTGGGATTGGGAGGTGGGTGCTGCCCCCACAAGGGGGGGAGTTGCAGAGTGACCCTGTACTCATCCCACAGCAGTAGTTCCCGTCACTTATGGCAGGCTGGGCTCGGCCCCCCCACTCTGGGCTTAGTGACTTGGCACCTTGGGCATGGGCTCACTGCATCACTCAGGTTTGACCTGGGCCCCTGATGGGAGAGTTGTGGGCAGCCAGGCTAAAGGTGAATGCATTAATTCCAATTTGAATCAGTCCTTTCCCCTTATCTGGCTAGAAGGAAGGGGATGTGCAGTGGGGAAAGTCTTGAACCAGAAAGTGGACACTGCCATGCTCTGTTCAGTAAAGCCAGAGCTGCATGGCTAGCCAGGAGCTACAGTGAAGCTAGAGCCAAAAAAGATTCCCAGAAACCATATACAGAGCCCCGCATGGAAAAGGCTGTAAGTGCTGGACATCACAGCTGGGTGCAGGCCTATATGGCACTTACAGAGAAGCAACAGCAGGTGGGCAGGGAGGCAGTGCAAAGAAGCCCCAAACAGAGACACTGAGCCTGGTTTGGAAACTTATACATTCCTATTTGCTTGGAATAGAGCTACATTGGAGAGGGTACCCCAGGAACTATCCCTGAAGATCCCTAATTCTCAACTGGACTGCTCCAGGGACCCAAACATTTACAGCTATGGCTCACTTTGAACTGTAAAAGTTTAAGCCTCTGAACCTAAGGTATGTGCAACCTTTCCCTTTCCTACCAGCCCTAGTAAAATACCTTTTCTTGTAGCCACATGTCTGACTGGTTACTGGCACCTACCAAGGCCAGCACCCTGAAGACCTTGCTACTGAAGCACCAACAGTGCTTGCCTTTGAGCCGTGGTATGCTACTGGCACATTATGGGCTTGGTGTACTCCATTACTGAGCAGCTGCAATAGTTACAAACTAAAAACATCTCCCCCACCCCGTGTTTTGAAAGATTCTACTGGTTTGAGAGATATTCCCTGTGCCTAAAATGAGGACTACCACTAGTATCAGCAAGGCCTCTGAGAATGGAAGAAATGTCTTAAATTCAGCTACTTCACAGTGTTTTGAATTTCTTATTACATCTCTGGCCATGCCAGAGGACTTTTCTAAGTTTCAGAGGGTCCTTTTTAGAGTACTATAAAATGTGAACCAGCTAAAAGAATATGCTAGACTCCTGAATTTTGCAGAGGTATATATCCTTTATGGAATCAGTTATTTTACTGTTCTAATGGCTCTATCTATAATGTTAAAAAAAGAGAAAAAAAGGAGGGGGGGGGAGATTGTTCACAGAGTCACGTTATAAAAAGACATTATATAAGAGACAGCAGCAAAATGTAATTTTCTGTGACTGTGAAGCGGCTGGGATGAGAATCAGCACCTCCAAATTGGAGGTCATGGTCCTCTCTCAGAGGAAAGTGGATTGTTCTCTCTAGGTGAAGGGGGAGCAGCTGCCCTTAGTGAAAGAGTTCAAGTATCTAGGGGTCTTGTTCACAAGTGATGGCAAGCAGGAACAGGAGATTGACCAGTGGATTGGTGTGGCGGCAACAGTGATGTGGGTGCTGTATCAATCTGTGGTGGTGAAGCAGGAGCTGAGTTCTTGGACAAAGCTCTTGTTTTTCAGGCCAATCTATGTCCCCTTCCTCACCTATGGTCATGAACTTTGGGAAATGACCAAAAGGACAAAACTGTGGGTACAAGCGGCAGAAATGAGGTTTCTCCACAGCGTGGCTGGGCGTACTCTCCAAAATAGTGGGAGGGGCTTGGCTATTCAGGGGAGCCTTGAAGGAGAGCTGTTACTCCTCTGGATCAAGAGGAGCCAGCCGAGGTGGTTTGGGCACCTGATAAGGATGCCCTCTGGGAGGCTTCCTTTGAAACTCTACCAGACATGTCCCACTGGGAGGAGACCCCAAGGCCGACCCGGGACACTCTGGAGAAATTATATCTCCCACCTGGCCTGGGAAGGCTTGGGAATCCCTCAGGAGGAGCTGGAACCTGTTGCAGAGGAAAAGGAGGTCTGTTCCACTCTACTGTCCATACTGTCACCATGATCCTCACCAGAAACAGTGGCATAAAGGAAATAGAAGAAGAAGAAAAAAATTACAACTCAAAGTAAGTATATCTGTGTGTCAACAAATCAGAATAGCCACAAATATTGTAACATTCACTGTTAACTTGGGGGTTATGCTAGGTGACTATTATTGATATGTTCCAAGTTTAGTCATTCAACAAGTTACATAACCGGTAAATGACTAAACTGATCAAAAGAAATAGTCTATTTACCCACTACAAGAGGAAAAACATTAACTCAAATTCTCAGTCAGGACTGAATAAGGTGAGCAGGATTTGACCAATAAATGGTTTCATTTTGGCCCAACCCCCTCTCACTTTATCCCATCCTCCTCCCTCAAAAACAACTACCACTCTTCAGACATCAAGAATGGCGGCTTCTATTTCTGAGTCAAACAAAACCACATTATCATGAGTAATGCCAAGAGGCCCCAATATGCTAGGCCCCATATATAACAAAGAAGCTTACAATGCAAGTAAAGATTGTTCGGTAGACATTCTAAAAGAACTACACACATTTAAGGTCCCGCCCTGTAGCCTGTGAAAGGACTGGAGAATGCCACCAAAGCAAAGGAATCAGAATGGCATTTCTGAGACACCAAGAGGCTGCCCCTTGGAACGCTGTGCCACCTGCACCATGTTGCAGATACTCTTTCTCAGCTATGGAGAGGGGGGTTGAAGAAATAGGCAGGGATGGAAGGATTGTCTGTACAGATCCTCTGGCCAATATGCTTCAAGGAAGAGGAGCACAGGGGTTGTGAATATGACTGCAGTCCTGAGATTGGTATAGCATTTATGGATTTGCTCGTGGTGCATCAGAGGAAGAATTCCATTTCCTCCCAGTGTCCACGGAGAGTGCTTGCACACAGCCAGTATACTCAGTTGGGGCCTGATCTTGCTCCCTTTTAAGACAACAGGAATTTTGTTATTGATTTCAATGAGAACAGGATTGGGCCAGTAAACAAATTTGGTTCTTAGGCACCAAGGAAAGCTTTTGAGTTGGCTGGGCATAGCACTGTTAGTACGTAGGTATGTGTACAGACAGCTTAAACACTCATCCATGCTCTCTTCATCTCACTTCTCAATTTCTGCAACATCCTTTTCTCTGGCTTTGACAAATGCTTTCTTGCACCATTGGCATCCATTCAGAATGCTGCTGCAAAGATCATTTTCCTAGCATGTCACTTTGATCATGTCACCCTCTCCTCTGCATCCCTTCATGGCTCCCTCTTCTCTATCATATGAATCTATTTGTCTTCACTTTCAAGACCCTTCACAACGTATCCCCACTTTACCTGTTGTCTCTACATTCTCATCAAAAGGTCAACTCCCGTCCCTGATCAGCCCATGACACCAGCCTCCATCGCCCCCGAATTAAATTTTCAAACAAAGCACCTTTGTGCTTTCTCCCAAGCTGCCCCTCATGCTTGGGAATAGCTCCCCATAAACACCCACAAAACTAACTTACTATCCTCATTCAAACCCTCCTTCAAATATCCTTTGCTGTGAAGGCCACAAAAAAATTGACAACAGTTAGGCTGCTCGTGTGCTCAGACCACTGCCTAACAAGCTGACCAGTGTTGTCTCATTCCCTTGTACTCTCTCATCTTTCTGTATTTGTCTGTTGTCTCTTGTCTTATACTTAGATTACTAGCCCCTTGGGACAGGAACGGTCTTTTTGTTCTGTGTTTGTACAGCACCTGACATAGTGGGGTCCTGTTCCATGACTAGGGCTCTAAGGTGCTATGGTAATACAAATAATAAATAATCATAACAAATAATAATATATTTGTACACACACAGTCTCAGATAAGCATGAACAGGAACCGTCTTCTGTGTTTGTATAGCACCTAGCATAATAGGATCTTGGTCTATGACTGGGGCTCCTCAGTGCTACAATAATAATTAATAATAAATCACAGTTTGTCTTGAACACAAGCATGTGATATGTGGGCAGCACAGTTGAGTTCTGCAAGTTCACTTTTAGAGAAGTCTCTCTGAGGGCCTGTCTGCCCCAGAGAATTTAAATATTGCTACAGACAGATGAGATGCCTGAAACACTTGTTACCTCATGTTCACACAAAAAATTGCTCTTTGTGTTACATAATCATTGCTAGTACTGTAGCAGTTGCCCATCCTGTGGGCAATTCTTGACAATGCTTTCTGTCTACACCAGTTTACTGCACGTTGCTACCATACCAACATGGATGAGAACCACAGGCTTTATATCTGTGCTGTTTAAGATTGTCCTCCCCACTCAGTCTACAATGGTCTTGTACATAATTCAGTGACGGTTTTGCACCCTATCCACTAATTATTCATCTTCAAAGCACTTAAAGATTTATTCATTTTAATCCGTGTTTCAAAAAAAAATAATGCCATGTTTACTATGAAAAACACAGTATTATGCTTCAGGGACATCATTATTCATTTTTTCCTTGATATTATGCACATTCAGGCTAAAAGAAAGCAGTTAATGGCTTTTAAATTGAATTTAGCAATACAGTCTTAAATCTGCCTGTCCTGCTCTCTGAAAAGATAGATATTAAATGCAATGGACAAACTTTCATATGTTTATTTTGATTAAGTTTGACAGCTCCTGACAATGTGTGAACAGACCAGATCAAGACTATGTTGCCAGAGCAGATGATTTATCAGACTCAAACGAAGATTTATTTTAAAGTTCTATAAGATTGGAAGGTTAGACTATTGGAATAGATATAATTCAATGGCAAAGAACTCTGTGAACTCAGAGTTAAGGTTGCTTGGTGGTATGTCATCCCCTTGAAGATTGTTGAGGAAAACTCAAAATTCTAAAAACCAGGAAACACACAGTTAATGCTGCCCATGTGACCTTAACTCTGCCTGCTTTCAGCAATGCCCAAACATACACCATTAACACATATACCTTTAGTCTGCCAACCCCACAGTTGCTGAAATGTACAAGCTCTTCACCTCCTTTTATAGCCCTCTCACTCACAGGATTCTGTCCAGTGCTATTGCATGGCTACACTGCTATTTATACTCACATTAGCTTGATGAGAGCTAGTGCAAGTATGAGTACCTGAGCAGGGGAATCACACCCCTAGATTCAGAGTATAGACATAAACCCAGTGTCCCACCTCTCACTCCCTACGCCTCCCGCACCTGAGCCCTCAGTCTCTCTCCCCTCCCCTACCAGGCATCCCCATTTAACCCCTTCCCCATAACCTCCCTTCCCTTTCTACAGCCCCATGCCCTTCTCATCCTATTCCCCCATTCCACCGCCCCCTAATATCTCTCCCGTCCCAAGAAGCATTCACATGTCTAATTTTTCTCCAAATACTTTGATTACATTTCTCCAAAAATAAAACTGCCCCCCCCCCCACACACGCCATGCATAGGTGCCGACTCCATGAGTGCTCCAGTCCTGGAGCACCCATGGAAAAAAAATTGTGGGTGCTCAGCACCCACCAGCAGACCTCCCAGTCAGATCCTCCCCCTCCCCCCAGTGCCTCTCACCTGCCCCGTGGGCCTCACTGATCAGCTCCTCCCCCTCCCTCCCAACGCCTTCCGCCCGCCAGTGATCAGCTGTTCAGTGGCATGCAGGAGGCGTTGGGGGGAGGGAGCCGGAAGAGGTGGAGACGGTACTAAGGTGGGGGCTTGAGGGAAGGAGTGGAGTGGAGCTTCGGGCAGAGCAGGGGTCGAGCACCCTCTGGCAACTAAGAAAGATGGCATCTATGCCCATGACTCACAAATTTTATCAACCTCCACCTCCTCCATCCAAACTCCTTTTGTTTTAGGAGGGCCTGTGATTAACTTGTTTCAAGCTCCTTGAAATCTTATTATGGGGTGAGTTAAAATGCCATTGAGATTGGTAAGTGAAAACTTACCATTAAGTTAATATATCTGTAAGCATAAGATCCCAGCTAAGACAAAAAGAGTGTGTGAACCTGCCCTGGAGCTTTTGGCTTAGTATTGTTTTGGACAGGAGAGAGACAAAAGACTGAAAAAAACAAGAACAAAGAGAGAGGCAGAGGCAAAAAGCAAGAAGGCCAAGCCGTAGCCTATGATCACAGTGTGACCCTGGGGAAAAGCTAGAGAGAAGCTTTTAAGTTGTTGGCTAAAGAGATTTGGGGCTGTAAACTAAGAAACTGCTCCTTTTGTTCTTGTTCATCCTCCATTTAGACAAGGGGGACTAAGTACATTACTTGTAAATAAACAAGATTGTATCAAAGAAAATACCAGACTCCATCAGTTTCTTCAGCTGGGCCCCAATCTTTGGCTAGTCACTTGGGTCAAAAAGGAGCAACATTATCCTTAGTTATGTTAATTGAAGGGTGACTTCACAGCTGTCAGTCTCAACAAGGGCTTTGATTCATCCACTCATTAGTACCTCTCAGGGCATGTCTACGCTCTGAAATTAGGATTTTATAGAAGTCGATCTTTGGACAGCGATTTTATACAGTCGATCATGTATGTCCCCACTAAGCGCAGTGGGTCAGCGGAGTGCATCCTCAACACCCTGGCTAGCATCGACTCACGGAGTGGTGCACAGTGGGTAGCTATCCCACAGTCCCCACTGCCCATTGGAATTCTGGGTTAAGCTCCCAATGCTGATGGGGCAAAAATATTATCGCGAGTGGTTTTGGGTACATGTCGTCATTCTCTCCTCCCTCCCTCCTTGAAAGCAACAGCAAACAATCATTTTGCGCCTTTTTTCCTGGGTCATCCATGCCGACACCATAGAATGGCAAGCATGGAGCTGCTCAGCTGTGCACTGCTGTTGTGAGCATTGTAAACACCTCGTGTATTATCCTGCAGTATGTGCAAAGCCTGGCTAGGAGCTGCCAGCATGAAGACGATTGTGAGGAGGACATGGACACAGACAATCCTGAAAGCACGGGATGTGGCAATTGGGATATCATGGTGGCACTGGGGCAGGTTAATACAGTGGAATACCAATTCTGGGCCCAAAAAACAAGCACAGACTGGTAGGACCGCATAGTGTTGTAGGTATGGGATGATTCCTAGTGGCTGTGAAACTTTTTCATGCGTAAGGCCGCTTTCATGGAACTTTGTGAGTTGCTTTCCCCCGCCCTGAAACAGAGGAATACCAAGGTGAAACCTGCCCTGACAGTTGAGAAGCGAGTGGCGATAGCCCTGTGGAAGCTTGCGATGCCTGACTGCTACCGGTCACTTGGGAATCAATTCAGAGTGGGCAAACTTACTGTGGGGAGCTGCTCTGATCCAAGTAGCCAAGGCAATCAATAACCTTCTGCTAACAAGGATAGCGACTCTGGGAAATGTGCAGATCATAGTGGATGGCTTTGCTGCAATGGGGTTCCCTAACTGTGGTGAGGCGATAGATGGAACACATATCCCTATCTTCGCACCAGACCACCTTGCCAAACAGTACAGAAACCACAAGGGGTACTTCTCAATGGTGCTGCAAGCACTGGTGGACCACAAGGGACGTTTCACCGACATTAACGTGGGATGGTCGGGATGACGCTCTCATCTTTCAGAACTCCGGGCTGTTGGAAAAGCTGCAAGAAGGGACTTTCTTCCCAGACCAGAAAATTACTGTTGGGGATGTTGAAATGCCAATAGTTATCCTTGGGGACGCAGCCTACCCATAGCTCCCATGGCAAAGCCGTACACAGGCAGCCTAGATAGTAGTAAGGAGCAGTTCAACTATAGGCTGAGCAAGTGCAGAATGGTGGTAGAATGTGCCTTTGGATGTTTAAAAGCTCACTGGCACTGTTTGCTGAGTAGGTTAGACCTCAGCGCAGCCAATATTCCCATTGTTATTGCTGGTTGCTGTGTGCTCCATAATATCTGTGAGAGTAAGGGGGAGACGTTTATGGCGGGTTGGGAGGTTGAGGCAAATCGCCTGGCAGCCAGTTTTGAACAGCCAGACGTCAGGGTGATTAGAAAAGCACAGCTAGGCCCGCTGCGCATCAGAGAGGCTTTGAAAAACAGTTTCATGATCAAGCTACAGTGTGACAGTTGAGTGTGTCTGTCCTTGATACAAAACTGCCCCCTTTGTTGAATGTACTTCCCTGTAAGCCAGTTCCCCTCCCCCCTTTGACCACAGCTGGCAAAGGAAATAAAGTCCCTATTGTTTTGAATCCATTCATTCTTTATTTATTTTTTAAAAAATTGAGATCACTGACAAGCTAGCCTGAATGGGATGGGGGAGGAGGAAGGGACAAGGCCACATTGCTTATTGTAGCTACACTACAAATCAAAGCTGTTTGAATGACACCCTTCCGTTGCTTGGGCCATCCTCTGGAGTTGAGTGGCTGGGTGCCCAGAGCCTCTCTCCCTGCATGCTTGGGCGTCTGGGTGAGGAGGATATGGAACTTGGTGAGGAGGGCAGGCGTTTATACAATGGATGCAGCGGGTGTCTGTGCTCTAGTTGCCTTTCCTGCAGCTCCACCAGATGCCTGATCATGTCCGTTTGCCCCCCCATTAGCCTCAGCATCTCCTCCTGCGTGTTCTGATCACGCTCCCTGAATGCTTTCCTGGCCTCTGCCACCGAATGCCTCCACACATTCATCTGTGTCCTATCAGTGTGGGAGGACTGCATGAGCTTGGAAAACATGTCATCGTGAGAGTGTTTTTTTCACCTTCTAATGTGCGATAACCTCAGGGACGGAGTTGATACGGGAAGCATAGAAACATTTGCACCTGCAGGCGGGATAAAAAGGGAGAGTACAATTTAAGAAGATACATTTCTGAGAACAAAAGGGAGATTCTTTCACAGTGAATCAAGCAATTCACAGCAGACAGCACATGTGTTTTAGGTACAAGGTCGCATTTTGCCTTTTATATTGAGCGCCTGCCAGTAGGGTGACACATCACACATAGCTGGGCAACAGAATTTAGTTTCCAGGCAGCCATGGTAAGCCAAAGGGTACGCGGGGTTGGCTTCTTCTGCCTTCATAACATGTGGGAATGGTTTCAAACTGCAGCGCCCTTCTTTCCCATAGCAAGCAATGGTGGTTGGGTTTGCCGTTTAAAAGGAGGGGTTGCGGTTTTGGGGTGGATGTGCAGCACATCCCTCCCCGCACCGCATGGCTATTCTCTGGGATGGTCCCTTTTAGCCAAGCACAAACAGCCCAGCATGAACGGGGTCCTTTTACTGTTCCCTTACAAAAATTCCCCTATTTCAACCAGGTGACAATGAATGACATCGCTCTCCTGATGTTGACACAGAAAGATAAAGACTGAATGTTGAATGAATGCGACCAAAACCCAGGACCATTTGCTGCCATGCTTTGTGCTGCAGTGATTCCAGAATACTTTCCGCTGGCTTGGTGTGGTAAAGTGTCCTACCGTGGAGGATGAAATAAGGCAGCCCTCCCCAGAAACCTTCTGCAAAGGCTTTCAGACTACCTCCAGGCAAACTTCATGGAGATGTCCCTGGAGGATTCCCGCTCCATCCCCAGACACGTTAACAGACTTTTCCAGTAGCTATACTGGCCGTAAATGCATCCCAATTCTTCATAGAAAATCAAACATTAAACACAATTGCTTTTAACCCCTCTAGTGTAGTTACGAATGTGCACTCACCAGAGATGCCTTCTCCACCTTCAGGGTCCAGGAACCCGCCTTGGGAGGGTATTGGCTCCAGGGTGATGAGAAGGTCCTGGCTGCTGGAGAGAACGGATTCTCCGCTTCCCTGCTGCGCATTCTCCTCCTCCTCCTCATCCACAAAATCCCTAGAAGCGGCATGTATGGGGCTCTGACCTGGAGCAACCGTTTGCATCCTTTTGTCTTTTGGTAGGCTTTCCTGAGCTCCTTAACTTTCACGCAGCACTTCTGTGTGTCCCTGGTGTAGCCTCCCTCCAACATGCTCTGTGTGATTTTGGCATACATATCAGCATTTCTTCTGCTGGTTCGGAGCTCTGCCTGCACAGATTCTTCTCCTCATACAGCAATCAGATCCAGTGTCTCCCGTTCGCTCCATGCTGGAGCTCGTTTGAGATTCTGGGACTGCATGGTCACCTGTTCTGCTGAGCTCTCCATGCTGACCATGACTTCCGACCCACAGCACATCAATAGTTTAATTTCTACCTCTGCACAAGAAAAGATCCTCACCTAGAAACTTTTTGAAAAATGGCTATTTTCTTCAGATCATATATCTCTGCAACCCCCATCTCATATTACCCCAACCTTGGGTCACTCAGCCTACCCTGACCCTGCTGAGGACAGGTACATCAAATTTCAAAGGAATCCAACTAAGCATAACTATTTCAGATTACTTAGAAAGTTTGACCTTCAAAGAGAAGTTGTGACACAAGCATAACTATAGTGGTGCTGCCATACCTGCACAGGGGCATAGACTCATCCTCTACATAGTGTATTTCTCCTTTGTGTGTTTTTTCAAGGCAGTAATGCTTTGTTGCATCAAGTGACAATTACTGACATGATGTGGCTATTCTTTTTCTTACATCATTCTATATGGTGCTTTGATTTAAATTACTTTGAAAAGGAGATGTGACTCTTCTCTCTATCTCCTCGCTCTTCCCTTGTACTCTGTTTTTGGTGGTCTCTTTCTCCAGTGGAGGATTTTCTAAGAAGATATTGTGGAGATTTCAAAGTAACTGAATCTGTTTTATGGGTTTGGGCTTTTGTGTGTGTGTTTTTCTTCCTGACTTTTCCCTTTGATTTCATATTTATTGTGTTGAATGGAAATTTTTAGTCCTCAGACAAAGTTTTGGGGAAACAGTCTTAGTTGATGCACCTGCGGAGTTAATGCAAAACAATATATTTACTGAGAGGCTGTGACCTCTTCTTATACCAAGATTGCAATCAACTTCCATTGTAAAACCATGTTTTTAACTCCCTGTGACACTGGCATGAAAAATAGGTTACTATTGAGAGGTTATTTTAAAAACTTGTTGGGGATAACTGGAGGCCCATTTGTGCTACCCCTCCCACTGATTTCAGTGGGCATTATGAATCCCAGCCTGTTCTCATTTATATCAATGACCTATTTTGCCATTGACTTCATTAGCAGTAGGAAAGAGCGCGTGAGCACACTGCCTTCCAATAATAGTCTGGTAGCATTTCCCATGTCATTTGTTTCTTTTTTTATTTATTTATTTATTAAAGGCCCAGGTGTTCTTCCTTCCCTGTGCATCAGCAAACAGAGCTAGCTGACTGTGGAGAAAAAAAAAATTCTGTGACACTCTCGCTATTCCCCCTCTGTATTCGTGAACTTTAGGAGGCAACACTTCTTACAATCAATCCTGAGCCAGAGAAGTTATGCACTGCCCCCTACCATAGGTTTGTGCCTTAATGACACAATCTGGTCCTAAAACAATCAAAGCTTCAGTTCGGTAGCCAAAAAATACCAAAACATTTAAACACCAACATTCTGTAATTAACAAATTGTGCAATCTTATGCACTGACAAGACATTCAAGATAGTGAAGTCCCAATCAGACTGCAAAGAGCTAGAAAAAGGATCTCACAAAACTGGGTGACTGGGCAACAAAATGACAGATGAAATTCAGTGTTGATAAATGCAAAGTAAGGCACATTGGAAAACATAATCCCAACTATACATATAAAATGATGGGGTCTAAATTAGCTGTTACCACTCAAGAAAGGTTTCAGAGTAACAGCCGTGTTAGTCTGTATTCGCAAAAAGAAAAGGAGTACTTGTGGCACCTTAGACACTAACCAATTTATTTGAGCATAAGCTTTCGTGAGCTACAGCTCACTTCATCGAATGCATACTGTGGAAAGTGTAGAAGATCTTTTTATACACACAAAGCATGAAAAAATACCTCCCCACATCCCACTCTCCTGCTGGTAATAGCTTATCTAAAGTGATCACTCTCCTTACAATGTGTATGATAATCAAGGTGGGCCATTTCCAGCACAAATCCAGGGTTTAACAAGAACGTCGGGGGGGGGGGGGGGGGTAGGAAAAAAAAGGGGAAATAGGTTACCTTGCATAATGACTTAGCCACTCCCAGTCTCTATTCAAGCCTAAGTTAATTGTATCCAATTTGCAAATGAATTCCAATTCAACAGTTTCTCGCTGGAGTCTGGATTTGAAGTTTTTTTGTTGTAATATCGCAACTTTCCTGTCTGTAATCGCAGACCAGAGAGATTGAAGTGTTCTCCGACTGGTTTATGAATGTTATAATTCTTGACATCTGATTTGCGTCCATTTATTCTTTTACGTAGAGACTGTCCAGTTTGACCAATGTACATGGCAGAGGGGCATTGCTGGCACATGATGGCATATCACATTGGTGGATGTGCAGGTGAGCGAGCCTCTGATAGTGTGGCTGATGTTATTAGGCCCTGTGATGGTGTCCCCTGAATAGATATGTGGGCACAGTTGGCAACGGGCTTTGTTGCAAGGATAGGTTCCCGAGTTAGTGGTTCTGTTGTGTGGTATGTGGTTGCTGGTGAGTATATGCCATCATGTGCCATCATACCGAGTGGGGTGGGGGGAGGTATTTTTTCATGCTTTGTGTGTATAAAAAGATCTTCTACACTTTCCACAGAATGCATCCGATGAAGTGAGCTGTAGCTCACGAAAGCTTATGCTCAAATAAATTGATTAGTCCCTAAGGTGCCACAAGCACTCAAGGAAGAGATCTTGGAGTCATTGTGGATAGTTCTCTGAAACCATCTGCTCAATGTGCAGCAGCAGTCAAAAAAGCGAACAGAATGTTGGGAATCATTAAGAAAAGGATAGATAATAAGACAGAAAATATCATATTGCCTCTATATAAATCCATAGTACACCCACATCTTGAATACTCCATGCAGATGCGGTCTCCCCATCTCAAAAAAGATATATTGGAATTGGAAAAGGTTCAGAAAAGGGGAACAAAAAATATTAGGGATCTGGAATGGCTTCCATATGAAGAAAGATTAATAAGACTGGGACTTTTCAGCTTGGAAAAGAGATGACTAAGGGGGGGTATATGACAGAGGTCTATAAAATCATGACTGGTGTGGAGAAAGTAAAGTATTATTTACTCCTTCTCATAACACAAGAACTAGGGGTCATCAAATGAAATCAATAGGCAGCAGGTTTAAAACAAACAAAAGGAAGTATTTTTTCACACAATGCACAGTGAAACTGTGGAACTCCTTGCCAAAGGATGTTATGAAGACCAAAACTATAACAAGCTTCAAAAAAGAACTAGATAAGTTCATGGAGGATAGGTCCATCAATGGCTATTAGCCAGAATGGCCAGGGATGATGTCCCTAGCCTCTGTTTGCTAGAAGCTGTGAATGGGTTACAGGAGATGGATAACTTGATGATTACCCGTTCTGTTCATTCCTCTGGGGCACCTGGCACTGGCCACTGTCGGAAGACCCAGTATGGTCTGACCCAGTATGGCCATTCTTATGTTCTTATGACACAGAGTATCATGGGGCTTGAAAAGCCCCGGTAGGTGTTTAATTTGCCTGAGGCTCCTTAGAGTGTGGAAGAACACTTCTGGGCCTGCTTTTCATGTGATCACTCCACTCTGCCTACAGTACCAGCAGAGCGGTGAAATAATCAATTGTCAGAATGAGCAGCACTTCAGGAGTGAACCTCACTGTACTAGGTTCTGAATGGACAGCCTCTTACAAATGGTACAGTGGAGATGGAGGAGAAGCTCAGAGTATCACAGGAAAATGAGACCGATCACTATACTATGTTAGGGGGCTTATTCCTTCACCCACTTACTTCCCTGGTCCCTCTCGCATGAACAGAGAGCAACAATACCCGAAGTCCAAAGGTGCAAACAATTCGATGTTTATTGGGGTGAACTTCCAGCAAGCATGATTCCAGTTTCCTTCCTTAGTATCCTCCTTCCCAGCTCTGACACCACAGAACCTTACACCTGTGTCCCTGTTCCCATTTCCCCCTTTAGCCAAACATTATTCCAATTTCCTTACCCCCATTCCCTGTTCCCATCTCCCCCACCCACACACCCATCCCCTCCCACCCACGCCCACTCACTTCCTCATTGACTACAGATTATATAGTAAAACTTGAGTTCTGCTTAGCTATACCTTAACCAATCATTTTCCTGAAATTTAACTAACCAATTCTAACATATTGTAACATGATTATGTAACCAATTATATCCCACCGCCTTAATTAGTTTACACCCAGCAAAATTAATTGTACAGCAGACAGGAACAATCACAGAACCAGACAGAGACTATACAGACAAACAATAGCAAAGTGGGAACTATAATGACAAAACAATACAGAAGTGAGGATTTCACATCCCAGTATTGATAAGTGAATTCTTGCCAGACAGGATGCTATCAAACTAAGTTTCCTTTTACATTTTCTAGGCACTTCCCTTTCTCTGGAGGTGATAGGAATACAATCCTGTCCTGATAGTGCCTAACAGCCCAATAGCACCTTATTTCAATGTGACTAGTTTGGAATGTGAGGATGTGACCGTTCACTTCCCAGTTTATGGCTGCCTCTGCTGCTTAGCCAAAGGCCTTAGCCTAAGCACAGGGCCTCAGACTGTCACAGTAAGAAAAGGCCCTTACACCAGCAGACAGTGATTTTGATTCTCTTTTGTACCTCTATAACTAGGCAAGTGATAAGAATACACCTAAATTCTTAGCGTATAGGCCTTTACATCTATATCCTAACACTCCACCCCTTTTTTTTCCTTTTTCTTTTGGGATCCTCCTGCCCAGGTATCCCTGGAAAAGCATAGGACATATGGCAACACATTTCCTGATAGGGCCAGGCATCAAGGTGGAAGGTGTCGATATTCCATTTGTCCCACTGCCCCTTGTGTAGTATAGTGCCCTGCACCTTCTCTCATACGGGCATACCACACCTTTTCCAATTAGTGTTCCAGACTTCCCATTATAGTGGGCCCGAGAAGGTTGAGTCCGGGTTGTCTAGTACACTGTAGGGTTTGGAGGGCTTATTACATTCCTTATAGGTTATCTCCCTATGCAACGTAACACAAGTACAGTTAACAATACAAAATCCACAGCAACACTGAGTCCTGACCACTGCAGTATGGTCCAACATTCGAGACACCCCCAAAACACTGCCTCTCCTCCTTCGACAGGGTCACGATCTTATGTGTCCAGTTGCTGGCAGTTGCAACAAGCTGCCCCTGGAGGTTTTGCTTGCTTTTGTCCGTATCATAAGTCCATTGAATGTTCACAGAGAAATGGGATATTGTCCAAACCAGTTTGACCACTTGGTATGGAATCAGGCAGTATGCCCTGGCTTATTCACAGCAATAAGATTCACAGATCCATTTGTGCACTGAAGTCCAGATAGCAGCATATAGATGGGTGTAGTTTGGTTATGGGCTGGTATAATTGTGCCCCCAGTAATATGTACATTCCCAGCAAAACACCTTATACACAGTACACCCAATTGTCCACCCCTTGCATAGGCCATTGATCCTGCTCCTCTATAGTCACAGGAGAGGGGCACATCCAAACATCTTCTGTTGATTTACACTATTTTACACACCCCTCCATTGATTCCCAGTGAGCTCCTCCCCTTCTCATTATTTCCATAGGGCTTGTAGGGACCACCTTAGCTGCCATTCCATTTCCAGGTACCATGGTAGCTATTACACAGGTGCTGGCCTCCTCGTTGAGCATTTTGCATTCCCATACACATCTTCCCACCAAGGTCAGCCTTTTGAAGCCATCCCCCACCCATGTCATGAGATTTTCTGTTCATTAAAACACAGCAATGCTAGCAACAAGACAAACACCACAGGCAAACACCACAAAACATAGATCCATGGTATTCTGAGTTATTCTTCCGCTGGCGCCAGCTTGCTTGTAGAGTGTCTGAAAAACAAAAGAAACAATTTCCACCCCCCTGGTGGGGACAGATTATTGCTTAATAATAATACCACTTTCTTTTACAAATGTCCTTGCTAATTGCAGGAAAAACAGAAGAATTACCTCCAGGCTGTACTTATTTTGTTCTATAGTCAGGCTGTTCTATAGTCAGGCTAGTGAATTACCCACTCACTGGTCATTTATGAAATTCATGAGGTGGTGTACCTCAGTTTCCCCTCTTGTACAACAGGCCATGTTTGCAATAGTTTCTCTGCTGTACCAAGCTTTAAGTTTATTCTCAGGTAATAGCTGAGACACAGCTTCAGATTTTAGCACTGTACACACACACACACACACACACACACCCCTTAAGGTTAACCTGTCCCCCTTATTTTCAGGCTTGACTTGTTTTTTTCACCTCCCTTTCCTGGAGGGCCTTAATCTGAGTCTTCTAGTAGCTTGTTTGCTGACCAGATGTATTCATTATTTGCAGCTCCTTTGTGCCAATCAGCTAGGTAATTTGCATTTACACAGAGGCTTACTAGCTTGCTTCTGGATCCAAAGCTGTTAGCAGCTGAGACACTGTCTTAAAAGGGAAGCATTTTACTTCCACCAGAGTTCTGATTACTTTCATCTCCTGCTCCAAAACACACAGATCTGAAAAAGAAAGCACAACCTATTGTGGCTCCTTTTGGAGCCCTATTAGGATTTTAATGAAGTACCATGTTTTATTTGCATTTCTTTTACCCCTTCTCCAATATACACCACACACGTCCTGGGAAAATGCAAATTCCTTCCATATAGTTTAACTTCCATAACATCATATTAGCCAAATTAATTTTACACAAGGTGTAACTGCCTCCCCCATGCCCACAGAGTTTTCATGCACACCCACCAAAGCAACAATCTGATCCCCAGAGCCACCCCAAGGCTCAGTGCTCCCATCATTCCTCTCCTTTTCCTTTTCTTTTACCTGTGCACACACACAAAATTCTCTTTTGCCTAACATCCCTTGCACTGTGATTACTCTTTTTTACACAACTGTACCCCAATTACACTTCCATCTTGTACAACTAGACACAACCAGGGGCAGCCAAGTTAAGTTCCAATAGAAACCCCTTACATCCTTTATTGATTTTGATTACATTACCCAAAAGTCAAATAATTTTGATCAGATTCTCTCTCTGCCTGCAGCAGTCCCCTATAGACCATTTCTGTGGGAAAAGGGCCCATTTTCCCTCAGAATAGCTGTAAAGGCTTTTGGGGACAGAAGCGTAGTGGTGGGAGTAGCCACTCGACCTGACCCCCTTGGAAAATTTAATTACCAAGCTTCCATCCAATGTGACTGCACAGAGTTGCACATACAGTTACATTTATATAACTGGGTTTTATCATTAAACAAAAACTCCTTCTTGACATCTCACATAAGTATCCAAAGTACCCTCCATTAAAACTTCAGAAAAACAAAAGAGTCTGGAAAGGCAGGTTGCACTTTGAAATTTTTTTTTTTCCACTCCCCCAGGACCAAGTCCCAGATCCAGTCTCTAAAGGTGGTCTGTTAACTCTGCTTTTGACTATAAACCCTTTTGTGCCAAATCATCTTTCACTACCCCTAACTAATTTACAACCCTTCAGCAGCCCTTGCTGAAGCAGCACCAAACTTGAAAGATTCCTGGCAGCTTCCCATAATGCTGCCCTTACTTCAAACCTCTCACAAGCAGACTGAAGAGCCTCCTTTCCCTGGAAGGCATTCAGTCCCCATGGGCAGGGACCTTCTTCCACTACCCATATACCAAGGAGGGTGGGCTCCTCAGCCACCCCCCATACCTCTGGGTCCCCTAACACTTCCTCCATTTCCTTTTTAATCTCATCCCAGGTTGACCCCTGCACCTGGTATGGGCCCTGGTTCTTCCTTATCCATTTATCCAAAAAATCCTTTACCCTGGCTTGCCAGAACCCGCAACTACCATCACGAGAGTTCGCGATACCCCCTCCAAGCAGCTGCGCGGACTGTTGGGGAGGGGGACTTACAGGCTGCCACTCACCTATCCAATGCGATGCATCCGAGTCAGTCACGGCACCAAGATGTTAGGGGGCTTATTCCTTCACCCTTTTCCTTTCCTTTTACCACACAAAATTCTATACTCTAAGAATTTAGGTGTATTCTTATCACTTGCCTAGTTATAGAGGTACAAAAGAGAATCAAAATCACTGTCTGCCGGTGTAAGGGCCTTTTCTTACTGTGACAGTCTGAGGCCCTGTGCTTAGGCTAAGGCCTTTGGCTAAGCACCGGGCCTCAGACTGTCACAGTAAGAAGAGGCCCTTACACCGGCAGACAGTGATTTTGATTCTCTTTTGTACCTCTATAACTAGGCAAGTGATAAGAATACACCTAAATTCTTAGAGTATAGGCTTTTACAGACAGGCCTGAATATCTATATCCTAACATACTATAGAGTGGAAGCAAATTAAATTCCTACTTTAGTTATAGTCCTAAAATCTGTTTCCTAAAGGAATGTTGGTAATGAGTAACTGTGGAAGATCATATTCATTAAACAAACTGCTTGCAGCCCATACTGATATCTCAAGGGGTAGGGGTTAAAACCATTAACTTGAGCTTAATTTACAAAACACCATCAGAGATGATTCCTTGGTTGCTGAAATTTATCTCTAAAGATTTTTTCCAGCAAGATTTGAAAGACAAAACTAATGAGTTTAACATTTCCATTTTATTTCCTGAAATTCACACATGGAGGATTTTCAAATAATGTGGACTGGTGTGTTCAGAAATTCTCATCTTAGCTATAGATGCCATTAAAATACACACATGCACACTCAAGGCTTTATAACTTGGCAAAGAACAACAAACTATGTTAAATTATTGTCTAAAGTTAGGCTTCAAATAATATTGTTTGTTTTTTTCAAACAATAGAAAACATTTTCCTCCAACATTTTCCTTTAACATAAAAAAGGGAAAGAAAGAAATTCACACCTTTGAAAAAAGTTTTTTTAAAAATATTCTTATTTTGTAATTTTTTGTTAATCTTTTTACAACTTTAAATAAAATATTGTAAAGATTATTTTGCCGCCTCCTATTCTTGGAATTTTCTAATCCCAATTTGCCAGGTACCCATATCTCCTAATTCAAATCACTTCTGGAGACTCACTTCTGCCACAAAGCCCACTATTGAAACAAAAATAACCTTACTTTGATTCTACCAGTGCATCCTGTCTTTCTTGGTCTGACTTGTAGATTGACAGCTCGTTGGGGCAGGTACAGTCTTACACAGTGCTGGGCATACTATCAGTGATAAACAAATAATAGTACTACGTTTGAGTTCAGTGGGTGGTAGTCCATGTAATCCAGTGAAGTTTCTGTCAGAACCTGTTCTTTTATTTATTTCCTTCAGAGGTAATGGAAACGGAACTGGTAGGCTGAGTGCTTAATTTGTAATGCAAGAGGTGCCGGGGCTCAAGCAATTTTTTACTTTCATAACTGAGGGACAAGCCCAGAGGTGCCAGGTTTATGAATTGCCAAGCTTAGAGGTGCCGGGGCTCAGCCCTGGATAGCCTGAGTCTTAAAATGAGTACAAGCGTTCCAGTTTCCTGTCAACGAAACCCAGAATAAAAAGCAAATCACATTTATATTCAAAATCCAGGAGGCATCTTACACACAGAATTTAAAACAATACTTTTGATAATTTGAAACAAATTACATTAAAATGGAACCCTTCAGGAGGAATTTTTGTCTATTCTATGTGAACATTAAAGATCTTGTGATATGTTCTGGAATATTAAGGGCTGGCCATAGACAAAAATTTATTTTACTCACCACAGTTATCTGTCTGCTGTACTCCTGCCCAAAGATGGCTACATGTCAGTGGTGTTATATGTATTTCATCTGTGCAGCGCATATAGATCTTTTGGGGGTGAAGAGCAACATTATTCTATGTAATAAGATTCCAGGAATGTCACTCTGAAGCCTATAATGTTTGTTGAGTCAAAGTAAAGTAATGGAAACAGCTACAAACATGGTTGAGAGCTCTGTTTAGAATTCACCAGGTTTAACCATTACTGGGATTCATTGTCTGTTACTGTCTAATCTTTAAGTTGTCAGCCTTTTGATTTTTAAATCATACCTGGCTGTATGAATTACACCTGTGCAACAGCACAGACTTTCCACTACTAGTATAAATTATTAGTGCTGTTATTTGACTCCTCTGAAGGGTTTCTTTGCAATGCAAGAAAATTTCTTCACAAGCACATTTCCCAAACTGAAGTCCTGTTTCAAACACATTTAGCTTTATACGTGCAAATAGCCCTGCTCATGTAACATTCTGCTGAATCTGAACCAAAATCCTCAGTGCCTTTTGATTATTATCCTCCCTACTGCCAACTCTTCTTGTATATTTAAAAAGGAAAGAAACAAACCCACAGAGGATTATGTTTTAAAAAATATTCTAAATTGAAAATTAAGAGCAGATAAAAGCACAGCAGTTCAATGATAAAACAAAGTATATGAAATGATACCCAGTGTTTAGGAACAATATATAAAAATCAGTCAAGCATAGTTTTCATAGAGGACAAATAAAATTGTAACCTTTGCTTTGAATTCTTTGCTTTTGTGGAGTTAACCTATAACCTTACCCTAACTATAAAATAGCTCTTTGTGAGGTAATGTCACAAAAATTGCCAATGAACATTGATCTTTATGTAGTTCATGTCCCAGGGCTGTGAAGGTTCATGCAATCACAGAGTATTGCTTATTTGGCTCTACAAGAGTAAAATCTGTTTGATCAAAAACTGTCCTTGTTTGTTTGCTGTGCATTTGCAATAGGACCGGCTCTAGGCACCAGCAAAGCAAGCACGTGCTTGGGGTGGCACAATTCCAGGGGCGGCATTCCGGCCATCGGTTTTTTGGGGTTTTTTTTGCTTGGGCAGTTGCACTCTCAGAGCGGCAAATTTTTTGCTTGGGGCGGCAAAAAACCTAGAGCCAACCCTGATTTGCAACTGTTTTTTCAGATTGCTGCGTCCGAGCTGTGACATGCACATGCATTGCTTGATATATATTTTCTTAGTGGGAACCAAAAGAACTCTAAACACTGATGTTCCTATTGACATTCCTTAAAAAGTTACTTTCAAAAAATAACTTGGCCATTGTTACTTTTTTTTTTTCCTTAGTTTCTTATAACTAAGAAACCTTAAGCCCTAGATATCATAAATACAATATCATTACTGGAAGCAAAAGGAATAAAAACACAGAAAATTTAAACTGGTCTTTACCAATATTACTGACCAGCAGGCATCATTACAGGGGTGTTTTTGTTTTTACCAATTTCAGAAAAACAAACCTACCCCATAAATAAAACAGCACAACTCAAAGAGATTATGAGCAGGATAAACTGAAAATAAAATCTGAGTGATTTCTTCTAACTATCCCTTGTTCCTGGTAGTTCGCCTCGAGACTTGAAGTACATGGACATTAGCTTTTATGGAGCAGTTCCATAGTTAAAGTTGCAACCATTCTAAACTCTATTTTCAATCCTCTCCTTCAATAATAAAACAGCAAAGCTCCCTTTTGCCTGAACATTTCCACGCTTACTCTAGGTTTAAAGAATAGGCTTTACCCCCAGTGTTTAGGGGTTTGTGTGAGGATTATCCATTATGTTAGCATTATAAAAAAGTAAAAAAAAATTACGTTTCAGATTTTTGGAAACAATACCAATACCTACAGACTAATCCTGTACTGCTTTCACACACACAGCTCCCTTTGTCTTTTAGGAGAGTTTTGGGTGCACAAGAATTGCAGGATGAGACACCTAATATTTTAGGAGTACCTGTAATTCTTACATGGTGTCAAGTATCGGGGGTAGCCGTGTTAGTCTGTATCCACAAAAACAAGGAGTCTGGTGGCACCTTAAAGACGAACAGATTTATTTGGGCATAAGCTTTCGTGGGTAAAACAAACTGTTCGTCATTAAGGTGCCACCAGACTCCTTGTTGTTTTTGTAATTCTTAGTTTGGTGTAAGTCACCATAGCTCTGCCAAAGTCAGTGGAGCTATGCCAAATGAAGCCAGCTGAGCACCTGGCCCTCAGAACATCATCCTTCATGTTCTCCAAAACGTTTCAGGAGAAAGTCTGTCTTAAAATTAATACGTTATTTTGTTGGCTTACTGGTTACAAATGTGACTGTGGTGATGAAATATATGAGTGATTCAGCAGTGAGCTGGTTTAGATATCAGCTTCCATTTCTTAAATAGCCTTTTTCCTTCTTAAATTACCCTTCAAAATATAAACTACCTGATGAGGCTGCAACAACAAACAGCTTTTTCCAATCATCTGTTCTTGCTGCTCCCCCAGAGTTACACCCTTGCTACCTACTCCTTTCCAAGCCACTGCTGAATGGAGTTCCTACTGGTAGCAGATGTCTTCATCACCTCCACCCCACTCTATCACGACATACAATGTAGAGTTGACATTCAGACATTGAAGCAGGTGGCATCATCATGCACAATTTTATTTCATTTGCAGAATTATCTACCAAGTTTTAAATTCAAAATTCTTCTGATTTTCAGATGAATTCTTCAGCTGCAGGATAATTTTTTTTTTAAATGTAAGTGAAAGCTCAGCCATGTGGTGAAGACATCTCTATATATGTGCTAAGTTTGGTCCTTAGCTCCTCAGGCCAGAAGGGAGCAATATGACAGCACACAGTGTTCAGTCTGAGGGGCAAAAGAATCATGTCACTAAATTGACCCTTTCTGACAGTCCCAATAGCATCACTCACAAGCCCTGAAAGTAGCTGTGCCCAGTCCTGTTCAGGAATTTTCCCCCAGGCCAGATTGGCTGAGACCCTGGGGATTTTTCACCTTCCTCTGCAGCATGGGGTCACTTGCAGGTTTAAACTAGTGTAAATGGTGAATAACTTGAAGTCCTTAAACCATGATATGAGGATTTCAGTAATTCAGCCAGAGGTTAGGGGTCCATTTCAGGAATGGGCGAGTAGCCTGTAATGTGCAGGAAGTCAGACTAGATGATCACGATGGTCCCTTCTGACCTTAAAGTCTATGAGCCTGAAGGTAACCTTGTCACAGACCTCTGCAGATGTAAAGGGGAAAAATGGGTGTGGATTACAGAAGACACTCAATTTCAGAATGTGCAATTCCTTAAGGCTACGTCTACACTATGAGCTAGGAGTATGATTGCACAGACATGCTTGTGTTAGCTCTTATCTGAGCTAGCAAGCTAGAAATAGCCATGCAGTCATTAGTAGCATAGGCAGTGGCAGCACATGCTAGGCACCCCAAGTATGAACCTGTGGGTTTCCACTAGGGGTAGCTAGCACAGTCCTGTTGCACGTGATACCACAGCTACACTATTATTTTCAGTGTGCTAGCTCACGAGAGCTAGCACAAGTAAGTCTACATGAGCTGGGAACTACAGCCCTAGCTCACAGTGGAGATGTAGCCTTACATGGTTAAGAAAAATTAGCACCAGTCTTTCATAGAATATTAGGGTTGGAAAGGACCTCAGGAGGTCATCTAGTCCAACCCCCTGCTCAAAGCAGGACCAGCCCCCAACTAAATCATCCCAGCCAGGGCATTGTCAAGCCTGACCTTAAAAACTTATAAGGAAGGAATTCCACCACCTCCCTAGGTAATGCATTCCAGTGTTTCACCACCCTCCTAGTGAAAAAGTTTTTCCTAATAGCCAACCTAAACCTCTCCCACTGCAACTTGAGACCATTAGTCCTCGTTCTGTCATCTGCTACCACTGAGAACAGTCTAGAGCCATCCTCTTTGGAACCCCCTTTTAGGTAGTTGAAAGCAGCTATCAAATCCCCCCTCATTCTTCTCTTCTGCAGACTAAACAAGCCCAGTTCCCTCAGCCTCTCCTCATAAATCATGTGTTCCAGTCCACTAATCATTTTTGTTGCCCTTTGCTGGACGTTTTTCAATTTTTCCACATCCTTCTTGTAGTGTGGGGCCCAAAACTGGACACAGTACTCCAGATGAGGCCTCACCACTGTCAAATAGAGGGGAACGATCACGTCCCTCGATCTGCTGGCAATGCCCCTACTTATACAGCCCAAAATGCCATTGGCCTTCTTGGCAACAAGGGCACACTGTTGACTCATATCCAGCTTCTCGTCCACTGTAACCCCTACGTCCTTTTCTGCAGAACTGTTGCCTAGCCATTCAGTCCCTAATCTGTAGCGGTGAATGGGATTCTTCCGTCCTAAGTGCAGGACTCTGCACTTGTCTTTGTTGAACCTCATCAGATTTCTTTTGGCCCAATCCTCTAATTTGTCTAGGGTCCTCTGTATCCTATCCCTACCCTCCAGCGTATCTACTCCTTCTCCCAGTTTAGTGTCATCTGCAAACTTGCTGAGGGTGAAATACATGCCATCCTCCAGATCATTTATGAAGATATTGAACAAAACCGGCCCCAGGACCGACCCTTGGGGCACTCCACTTGATACCGGCTGCCAACTAGACATGGAGCCATTGATCACTACCCGTTGAGCCTGACAATCTAGCCAGCTTTCTATCCACCTTATAGTCCATTCATTCAGCCCATACTTCTTTAACTTGCTGGCAAGAATACTGTAGGAGACCATGTCAAAGGTTTGCTAAAGTCAAGGAACACCACGTCCACTGCTTTCCCCTCATCCACAGAGCCAGTTATCTAGTCATAGAAGGCAGTTAGATTAGTCAGGCATGACTTGCCCTTGGTGAATCCATGCTGACTGTTCCTGATCACCTTCCTCTCCTCTAAGTGCTTCAGAATTGATTCCTTGAGGATCTGCTCCATGATTTTTCCAGGGACTGAGGTGAGGCTGTTTGGCCTGTAGTTCCCAAGATCCTCCTTCTTCCCTTTTTAAAAGATGGGCACTACATTAGCCTTTTTCCAGTCATCCGGGACCTCCCCCAATCACCATGAGTTTTCAAAGTTAATGGCCAATGGCTCTGCAATCACATCCGCCAACTCCTTTAGCACTCTCGGATGCAGCGCATCCGGCCTCATGGACTTGTGCTCGTCCAGCTTTTCTAAATAATCCCGAACAACTTCTTTCTCCCCTGAGGGCTGTTTACCTCCTCCCAGTGCAGTAGTCTGGGAGCTGACCTTGTTCGTGAAGACAGAGGCAAAAAAAAAACAAAAAAAAAAAAAACGCAAGCATTGAGTACATTAGCTTTTTCCACATCTAGTGTCATTAGGTGGCCTCCCTCATTCAGTAAGGGGCCCGCACTTTCCTTGACTTTCTTCTTGTTGCTAACATACCTGAAGAAACCCTTCTTGTTACTCTTAACATCTCTTGCTAGCTGCAACTTCAGGTGTGATTTGGCCTTCCTGATTTCACTCCTGCGTGCCCGAGCAATATTTAACTCTCAAAGTGTTAAAATTACTCTGTTTTATATAGAGATGAGCTGGAAGCCAAAGCATATGTCCAGATACCTTCAAACTTGAGATAAATGCAGATCAATACAAATTTCCATGGCTCGGACTTCTCCTGTGGATCTGAATTAGAATGTCAGGTCCCTAAACTTTAATCTCAGGAAAGCATGGTTCCAGAACCAAATTTCATGGATCAGGACCCTGATATATAGGGTGAAATCCTGGTCCCATTGAAGTCAATGGGAGTTTTGTCATGGACTTCCATGGAGTCAGGATTTCACCCATAGGCTTAGGGCTGTAATCTGTGCTGGTTTGATTTTAATGGGACCAGGATTTCACCCTATATATCAGGGTCCTGATCCATGAAATTTGGTTCTGGAACCATGCTTTCCTGAGATTAAAGTTTAGGGACCTGACATTCTAATGCAGATCCACAGGAGAAGTCCGAGCCATGGAAATTTGTATTTATAACAAAGAAAAATGTATGCAACGTGTTACCAAAACAGAACGATAGCATCTTACACTCACTTTGCATACGGGCAAAGACTGCACAAAGTACAAGGTAGTGCCCTTCAACTTAATTCTCTGGAACTTAGAAAAAAAGCCAAGAGTCAATTTCTCTGTCAACTCAGTGTCATAGCAGTAGCACTGAATTTGGCAGAAATCCAGATCCAGCACCTGCTCATTTGCCTTATCACAGATATCCTACTTTATCCTTTGCTGAGCACTCTGGACCTTGGTCAAAGTAATTACACCACTTTGTTCAAATAACGACTGATCGTACCTAGTGCATGTTTTTATACTCACATTCTATTTTTAGTCTAAAATGGTGGATGTCTTCTAGGTACATGTTTCAGATTATGTTTGCAATTTACTAGGCCTTCAGGATTCATGCTGGCTGCCAGTGGTACGAGTGCTCCTGAAACAGCAGCAATTATAATACATTTAACAGACATTCATTTGACTTTTGCTCAGAGGTCCATCATATGTAATTGGAAAGATAAGTGCAAATTAAATTTTACTGTTTAGTTTAATAGTTTGTCTCATTTAGATACTGGAGAAGGCTGTAGCAGAAACAGAACTTTTAAAAGTTTGGACCATTTCAGCTTGTTTAGTGGATTCTTCAGTAGCCATATCGTTGTTATTCTGGTCTTTATGCTGAATGTATTCATGCCTTTTTTGTAGCGTTTGGTGGTATATCTATTTTGACTGTGTGAGAATTTCTTGGTCTTGTTTTATTTCTGTAGATAAAAGTTAATTACAGACCCTCGTAATAATTGGCATTAATTCTCAGATGCACATAATTCCTTGAATGATATTCAAAAAGAAAAAGAAATGCTTTTTCTCTGAGGGCAACCACACCAAAGTCATATGAAGAAACATTCTACGATATGTCAAAGCAAAAATACATACCGAATAGTCTCTCTTGTGACAAAGTAGAAATGCCAGATGGCATCTTCTATGAACTACAGTCCCCAAAGAAGAAGACATATTTTCCTCAGATAACATTTGAAGAAGAAAAAAAATGAACTTGATGGGCTCTATTTTCCCAGCACCCATATTTGCTCACTTTTTATACCATGTCTTGGCTTCTTAGTCTCTTATTCATCTTGGATTTTAGTTTACTTTAGTATAGATAAATCTGAAATGTAAAAGATAAATGCCGTCTCCTCTCATTTTCATAGCAATGTAGAAGTGATAGGGTTGCCAGGCCCCCAGTTTTCAACCAGAACACCCGGTCGAAAAGGGACCCTGATGCCTCCAGGCAGCACTGCTGACTGGGCCATTAAAAGTCCGGTCAGCGGTGCTGTGGGTCTAAGGCAGGCTAGTCCCTACCTGTCCTGGCACCAGGCTGTGCCCTGGAAGTGGCCAGCGGGTCTCACTCCTAGGCGGGGTGGGGGCACGGGGCTCTGTGCACTGCCCCCACCCCAAGCACCAGCTCCGCACTCCCATTGGCCAGGACCCAGGGCCAATATGAGCTGGGGGGCAGTGCCTGCAGGCGAGAGTAGCACGCAGAGCCGTCTGCCCGCTCCCCCCGGCCTAGGAGCTGGGCCTGCTGGCCGCTTCTGGGGTACAGCGCAGAGCCAGGACAAGCAGGTAGCCTTCCTTAGTCCCACTGCACCGCTGACCAAGAGCTGACCAAGGTAAGCCCGTGCCCCGACCCCCTGCCTCAACCCGCAGCCCCCTCCCGCACTCCAAATCCCTCAGCCCCAGCCTGGAGCCCCTTCCTGCACCCCAAATCCCTCATCCCCATCCCCACCCCAGAACCCACACCTCCAGCCAGAGCCCTCACCCCCTCCTGCACCCCAGCCCCAGCCCCAGCCCAGTGAAAGTGAGTTAGGGTTGGGGACAGCAAGCTACCAAGGGATGGGGCCTCAGGGAAGGGGCGGGGCTATGGTGTTCATTTTTGTGCGATTCGAAAGTTGGCAACCCTAAGAAGCAGATAAACTAACAAACAGGAATAAGATAAAAAAACATGCAAATCTAAGCCTCACTACAACCACTACTACTCCTCCCCTCCCTCTCCCCCCAGACTATAAACCAGCTTCACCATAGTCAAATTTCAAAAGGCTCAGTGCGAATAACTAACTATGAAGGCCCCACCAGGCCATGCACAACCTGAGCTGGTGTTATCTTCCTTTGGGAAAGGACTGGTTGTGAAGCATAGAGTTATTATTGCAAATTGGTCAACCTAAAGGCTGGCCAGCTGGTATCTTTCACCCCTTTCATCTTTTGCCCTTAAAAGTTAAAGAACCCACATTGCTTATTGAAAGAAATGATCAACACATAAGTCAACTTTCCTTCAAAAGCAGTTATGAGAAGTCTGTGGACTATCAGTAAGTGGGTCACAGAGGTGCCTCTGTTGGTGACCCCAGTATTCCTCTGAGTCCAGACCCTGACATCTGGGGAAGAATAGCAGACCCACACAAGTTTATAGTTTTATATTTTATTAACTAAACTGTTAAGCAAAAGCATAGAATAAACTACATATAAAAACATTCCCCAAAAGGTTGTTATAAAATCAAATTTAATCAGGTGGATTAAATAATATCAATAAACCAACCCGCCTCATAAGATCTATGTAATAATTTAGAAAGACAGCAGTTTTGTTTAACTATCAACCTGTAAAGTGATAGGGCATTGTCAATCTCAATGAACAGCAACAGACTTATGTTCCCTCCAAACGGCTGATAAAGCGAGGGTCAAATTACTTCCAGATTGAAGCTAAAAATTGCGATTACAGCTCTGATACCAATTAAGGCAACCAGCCTGCCCAAGTTATTGGTGGTTATATAATAGCCTATCTCCCCATCCCCGAACATAGGGTAACATGAAACATTCCAACTTGATTGAAGAGAACACAGCTGGTTACACTAAATATTCAAATGGAAAATATGGGTTAAAATAATGATTTCCTAGGATTACACAAAACACGTCTAAGCCATAAAATGTGTGTCATAGAGCAGCCTCACCTGAGGCATCCCCCTGCAGTAAGCCACCGCATGACAGGCACAACACAGACACCCTGCCTCAGTTTCCCCTCTCAGATAACCAAATAAGTTTGATTCAGGTTCTTCTCTCTCAATATTACACCTCCTTCTTGGGGCTGGTTTATTATTAAAACCTTGTACAAAATAGTTCACAACAAGAGTCCCAACACAAAATCAATTCATTACCACAAATGCAAATAGTAATTAAGATCACCCAATATCCCACCCCTGATACTACACATACCACACCCCAGCACCCTTTGACCATGCCTGGACTCTCTGCCCATCCTCTTCTGTCCCTCGATAACCACCCCAGCCCTTCCAACTGGCATAAAACCCCACTCTTCCCAATGGGAACACACAGCTGGGAGCATCCCTGCCAGTTGGGCATTCCTTGCTCCCTCTGGCCCTCTCACAGTTCCTCTGAGTCCAGCTCTCCACTGCTCCCCTCCCTTCAGCTCTCTCCAGCCCTTAGCTTAGGGTGACCAGAAGTCCCAATATTAGGGGCTCTCTCTTATGTACACAAACATACTCCTCCCCGACAAAAAAGTGTCTCAGCTGTAGCTCACGAAAGCTCATGCTCAAATAAATTGGTTAGTCTCTAAGGTGTCAATTTTTCACATTTGCTATCTGGTCACCCCACCTTGGCTCCAGCTGTCCAGCTAAAAGCCAGCAGACAATTCCCTCTTCTGCTCCCTGGCCGTCAGCCCTCCAGCCCTGGCTCTCTGGTTTGGGAACTCCAACCAGCAAACCTCTCTTGCTGCTCTCCTGTCTCCAGCCTTCACCCCAGGACCCACCTATGACTCCTGACTTTGGCACCTCTCACATCCTGCCCTTTTTCTGACTGATCCAGGCTTTAACTCACTGGGTCTTGCCTCCCCTGAGGCCCAGGTGCCCTCTGTTAAGCCCAATTAATTGGCCAAATTGGAGTGTACTGATAAGGCACAGGTGCACTGACACTATTCCCTTTCAAAGGGTCAATGTCACCCTGTAACAATATGCAAGCATGATCTTTTAGACAGTAAGTTGCTTAACCTAGGGCTATTTTAAGGTATTTGGGGAGCTATTTTATAGATGCCGTTCTCCAATAAACTCTGTGGGTTCTACACACACACACACTTCTGCTCTCACTCACTACCAATTATCTACTGGAATTAAAAAAAAATGTGCAAGAATGCTAGAGTAGAGAAGTGCCTCTATTACTAAAAATTGGAAAGGAACACAAAACTAAAAGGTTGATACTTATGCAGGAATTTTGCCACAACTCCTATTTCATCCAGGTTTAGGAAGCTGGTATGTCACTGAAAAGATTAGCCAGTCGTATTATGGGCTCTTTACTGGCTGGCTAGAAGTTACTCACTTGTAGGACGTTGTAAGGGCAAGTCTATACTACAGTGCTATACTGGCACAGCTGGAGCCAAAGACGTGCTATGCCGTCAGGAGGAGCTCTCCTGTTGGCAGAATTACTCCACCTCGGCAAGAAGCAGTGTTGGTGTGGACAGCACAAAACTTGCGTTGCTCAGGAGGAGACCTTTTTCACACCCTGAAGTACATAAGTTATATCGACTTAGGCTGTAGTATAGACCTGCCCTCAGTTACTTGCTAAGGCCTAGTCTAGACTACAAAGTTAGATCAATGTAAGTTGTCTTGTATCAACTTGTTTGTACTACACTCAAATTTGTGTCTGGCTGATATAAGTGCCCCATTATGGCGAGGTAGTAAAACTACCTCTCTCATGGTCGACCTACACAGTTCAATGCAGTTCAAGTATAGACACTGCATGACCTGCGTCGACCCTAACCGTCCTCCTGCAGCTGTCCCAAAATGCCCCATTCCCTGCAACAATGACCACTCGTGTCACAATTGTAAACTCCACTGCCAGTGGTCACAGAGACTGGAAGCCACTTGCCACTTAACGTCCTCTCCTCCCCTCTCCCAAGTGTTTTTGGGATACCTTTTCCTGATTGCCCCACCTTGGCGTGCACACCTAGCACAGTCCCACCTTGGTGTGCACAGCCTGCAACTGCCCAGCCAACTCTACCAGCTCCCCACACTAGATGTGCTCCTGCCTGGAGTAGACAGGAGGTATTAGTCTCCTGGCCCTGTGGGGAGAAGGGGTTGTGCAAGCCCAACTACAGGCAGAAACCTGGACATCTACAAACAGATGGCACGGGGATGCAAGCAAGAGAGTGTGACAGAACAGCAACAATGCCGCGTGAGAGTGAAGCAGGAATACCACAAGGCCAAGGAGGCCAAAATTGATTTGGTGCTGAGCTGCAGACCTGCTACTTTTACAATGAGCTGCATGCCGTACTTGGCAGAACCCCCAGCACCCTGTGGACCACTGTGGACACCACAGAGGAGCACAAGACAGAGACCCCTGCCATGAACAGCAAGGAGGAAGGGAAAGATGCAGTGTGAAGGCCCCAGCCATGCCACGAGCCAGAACCTGTTTAAGTTTCCATCACAGTCTAGCCAGTCCCACTAGCCGAGCATGGATGAGCCCAATGCAGGGAAAAAAAACTTGGGTAAGCATGTGCATGCATTTTTCCTTGCCTTGTTTAAATTTAAAGATGGCACCCACCCCATCCCCAAGTAAACAAAACACAGGGATAGCTTTTTTTTCATTTTTTTACTCATAAGAGAAGAGATAGCAGTACAAAGAGAGGAAGAGTTAGCATCTGCTTTTCATTCCCTTGTTGGGTTAGGCAAGGGCCAGAGGGCATGCCTAGCAGTTTGCTTATGTACAAAGGGATGTCCCTTGTATCCTCCTAAGAGATCTCAATTAAACTTTCATGAAAATGCTCTGTAATCCTCTCCTGACAGTTTCTAGGGACAGCAGCCTTTCTTTGTGCTAGGACTCTTTTCCATTCCACTACAGAGTGAGTTCAGGAGGCACCATTGCAGTAAACAGACAAGCAGCACAGGGACCTGGGTGGTTTCGGGATGCCAATAGCAACTGTGCTTTCTGTGCCTTTCTTACGCTAAGGAATGAGATATCAGCTAAAACCACCACCACAGGTGGGAAATAGTGCCAATATTCAGTGCCATCAACCCACACTCATGCCTATAGAATAGGGACCAACATTTTATTGCTTCATACAAATGAAATTCTGCCCTCCACACACTTCATTCCTGGTGGGCCAACTATCATGAAACCAAAGATTTCTATGCTACTTTGAAAGTCATATGTGATCCTATTGTGCCTTTGAATAGTGTGGACGGCCTAACACTGATAAAGAAGAAATCCTTCAACCGTGGTGACAGCATTTCAGCAATCTGCTGAACACACTGTCCCATGTCAGAAATGCGGCACTAATGAGAGTAGTGGATCAGCCAACTTTAATGACTACATAGACACATCTCCGTCCCTCAACAAAGTCAGCACTGCAATGAGTGCCATGAAGAACTGCAAAAATATTCAAGTATGGAGGCGAGACCTTGCTGAGGTGACTGCGTGGACTCCTTCTCAATATATGGCATACTGGAGACGTACCGCAAGACTTCAAAAATACCACCACTGTCTTCATACACAAGAGGAAGGGTGAAGAGTTCAACTGTGGCAACTATCATGGTATCTCATTACTCTACATCAGTGGTTTTCAAACTGTGGGTCACGACCCAGTACTGGGTCGCGGAACGTAGGGCACTGGGTCACAGCGGCTCTGGTCAGCACCGCCGACTGGGCCATTAAAAGTCCCATCGGTGGTGCTGCTCGGCTAAGGCAGGCTAGTCCCTACTTGTTCTGACACCACGCTGCACCCCAGAAGCGGCCAGCAGCAGGTCCAGCTCCTGGGGGGCAGGGGGCACAGGGCTCCACATGCTGCTCCTGCCCCAAGCACCGGCTCTGCACTCCCATTGGCCAGTTTCTGGCCAATGGGAGCTGGGTGGGGCGATGCCTGCGGGCGAGAGCCACGCGGAGCCGCTTGTGTGCCTCCGCCTAGGAGCCAGACCTGCTGCTGGCTGCTTCTGGGGCGCAGCGCGGTCCGCAGTGCCACTATAGGCAGGAAGCCTGCCTTAGCACCCCCACTGTGCCGCTGACCGGGAACCACCTGAAGTAAGCCTGTGCCCCAATCCCCTGCCCCAGCCCTGAGCCCCCCACAAACCCAGCATCCCCCCTGCACCCCAAACCCCTCATCCCCACCCCAGAGCCTGCACCCCCAGCCCAGAGCCCTGACCCCCTTCCACACCCCAACCCCCTGCCCTAGCCCAGAACCCCCTCCCACACTGAACCCCTCATTCCTGGCCCCACCGCGCAGCCCTCAGCCCCACACCCCAACCCTCTGCCCCAACCCTGAGCCCCTCCCACTCCCCAAACCCATCATCTCCAGCTCTGTTAGGTCACAGGCATCAACAATTTTCTTCAACTGGGTTGCCAGAAGAAAAGTTTGTAAACCACTGCTCTACATCACTGGACAGGTTCTAGCCAGAGTACTCTTAGATTGTCTGCTATGCAATATCACTAATCACATGCTATTAGAGTCACTATGTGGTTTCAGGCCAACACAAGGAATGGCAGACATTATATCACAGCTCGTCAGATGCAGGAGAAATGCACAGAACAGTAATGGGTCCTTTACACTGTCTTCATCGACCTGACTAAAGCAGTTGACACCATCAGTAGACCTGGACTTTGGTGACTATTCCGTAAGTTTGGTTGTCCAGAAAAATTCACCAACATTCTGAGGCTACTTCACGATGGAATGCTCAAACAAGTCATTGTAGATGGTGTTCTGTCTGACTCATTTCCTATCACTAATGGTATTAAGCAACTAATACCATTAGTGATAGTGTGCTGCGCTGGGCATCACAGAATGGGGAAGAGATGGCCAGCCCTCTGTGGAGATAGAGGTGGTTAGGGACTATTTAGAAAAGCTGGACGTGCACAAGTCCATGGGGCTGGACGAGTTACATCCGAGAGTGCTGAAGGAATTGGCAGCTGTGATTGCAGAGCCCTCGGCCATTATCTTTGAAAACTCGTGGCGAACGGGGGAAGTCCCGGATGACTGGAAAAAGGCTAATGTAGTGCCAATCTTTAAAAAAGGGAAGAAGGAGGATCCTGGGAACTGCAGGCCAGTCAGCCTCACCTCAGTCCCTGGAAAAATCATGGAGCAGGTCCTCAAAGAATCAATCCTGAAGCACTTACATGAGAGGAAAGTGATCAGGAACAGTCAGCATGGATTCACCAAGGGAAGGTCATGCCTAACTAATCTAATCGCCTTTTATGATGAGATTACTGGTTCTGTGGATGAAGGGAAAGCAGTGGATGTATTGTTTCTTGACTTTAGCAAAGCTTTTGACACGGTCTCCCACAGTATTCTTGTCAGCAAGTTAAGGAAGTATGGGCTAGATGAATGCACTATAAGGTGGGTAGAAAGCTGGCTAGATTGTCGGGCTCAACGGGTAGTGATAAATGGCTCCATGTCTAGTTGGCAGCCGGTGTCAAGTGGAGTGCCCCAGGGGTCGGTCCTGGGGCCGGTTTTGTTCAATATCTTCATAAATGATCTGGAGGATGGTGTGGATTGCACTCTCAGCAAATTTGCAGATGATACTAAACTGGGAGGAGTGGTAGATACGCTGGAGGGGAGGGATAGGATACAGAAGGACCTAGACAAATTGGAGGATTGGGCCAAAAGAAATCTGATGAGGTTCAATAAGGATAAGTGCAGGGTCCTGCACTTAGGATGGAAGAATCCAATGCACCGCTACAGACTAGGGACCGAATGGCTAGGCAGCAGTTCTGCGGAAAAGGACCTAGGGGTGACAGTGGACGAGAAGCTGGATATGAGTCAACAGTGTGCCCTTGTTGCCAAGAAGGCCAATGGCATTTTGGGATGTATAAGTAGGGGCATAGCGAGCAGATCGAGGGATGTGATCGTTCCCCTCTATTCGACACTGGTGAGGCCTCATCTGGAGTACTGTGTCCAGTTTTGGGCCCCACACTACAAGAAGGATGTGGATAAATTGGAGAGAGTCCAGCGAAGGGCAACAAAAATGATTAGGGGTCTAGAGCACATGACTTATGAAGAGAGGCTGAGGGAGCTGGGATTGTTTAGTCTGCAGAAGAGAAGAATGAGGGGGGATTTGATAGCTGCTTTCAACTACCTGAAAGGGGGTTCCAAAGAGGATGGCTCTAGACTGTTCTCAATGGTAGCAGATGACAGAACGAGGAGTAATGGTCTCAAGTTGCAATGGGGGAGGTTTAGATTGGATATTAGGAAAAACTTTCACTAAGAGGGTGGTGAAACACTGGAATGCGTTACCTAGGGAGGTGGTAGAATCTCCTTCCTTAGAGGTTTTTAAGGTCAGGCTTGACAAAGTCCTGGCTGGAATGATTTAACTGGGAATTGGTCCTGCTTCGAGCAGGGGGTTGGACTAGATGACCTTCTGGGGTCCCTTCCAACCCTGATATTCTATGATTCTATGATTCTAATTGGTCCAATCCTGTTCAATTTCTTTTATGCAGCAGTGCTCAATGATGCTACAAGAGACCTGAGTGCCATTATCAGGATACATTTCTGATCCTCTGGAAAATTATTCAACCTGAACAGACTATGATCTAAGGTCTTTCAGGCAATTGTACATGAGCTGCTGTATGCTGGTGACTGTGCTCTACAGGCATCATGAAGGGGTATAATTGATTACGGAGAGATTCAAAGAGTATGCAAAAAGGTTCAGGCTGACAATAAATCTAAAAAAGACAGAAATCATGTCTCAACCTGCACCAGGAAAACCCTATACAAAATCACGAGTCACCATCAGCAACACACAGCTGGATGCTATTACAGACTTCTGCTATCTTACCAGCACATTGTCAAATGATGCAACTATAGACAAGGAGCTGACAAGTTGCATCAACAAAAGCAGTTCATCATTTGGCAGACTAGCAGGCAGAATCTGGCAGCAAGATGATATTAAGCTTCAAACCAAGCTACAAGTTTATAAAGCAGTTGTGCTATCCAGTTCGTTGTACAGGTGCAAGACCTGAATCTGCTACAAGCATCACATCAAGCTTCTAGATAACTTCCATTTATCACATCTGTGTGCCATACTCCACATCATAGCAAGATAAAGTTACCACTTATGAGTTCTGGAACGCAGCCACACCACAGGAATTGAAGCCAAGCTCATTGCATAACAGTTATGCTGAACTGGTCATGTGGTGAGGATGGATGATTCCAGAACACCCAGACGGTTGCTGTATAGTGAGGTGAAAGTGGGTAATTGCACACACAGCTGCCAGAAGTGCTTCAAAGACACACTGAAGCATAACTTGAAACAGTGCAACATTGACATTGACAGCTGAGAGTCATCAGCAACAGCTAGATCATGCTGGCAAGCAGCAGTCAATGATGAGGTTACTCAGTTAGAGATTAATTACCATATGGATCTTTAGGCGCAGAGGCTGAGCTGTAAATAGCGGCAGATTCAGCAAGCACAGTCTGTAATCCCTTCCTCGATACTGAGTTACATATGCACTCCATGCGGAAAGAGCTGCCACTCGCAAATCAGCATTTTTAGCCTGTCACATTTACAAGAGGTAATACCATTGCCAGTGTCATCTTTGGTCATAAAGGACAACAAGTAATGCGGCATTGCAAGCTTCCAGAGTGTGATGAACACTCACTTCTCCACTGTGAATGCAGCTCTCATTCTGGTGTCCTTGAGCTGGAAGGCTGGGGTGAGCTCAGCAAACAGATGCAGGAACATGGTCTTTCACATCTGAAAGTTTTGCAGCCGCTGCTCATCCTCCCAAATCTGCATTATCATCTGATCCCACTAGTCAGTGCTTGTTTCTCAGGCTGTCATAAATATAAAGGGAAGGGTAAACCCCTTCAAAATCCCTCCTGGCCAGAGGAAATCTCCTCTCACCTGTAAAGGGTTAAGAAGCTAAAGGTAACCTTGCTGGCACCTGACCAAAATGACCAATGAGGAGACAAGATACTTTCAAAAGCTGGGAGGAGGGAGAGAAACAAAGTGTATGTGTGTCTGTCTATATTTTGTCTTTGCCGGGGATAGACCAGGAATGAAGCCTTAGAACTTTTAGTAAGTAATCTAGCTAGGTACGTGTTAGATTATGATTTCTTTAAATGGCTGAGAAAAGAATTGTGCTGAATAGAATAACTATTTCTGTCTGTGTATCTGTTTTGTAACTTAAGGTTTTTGCCTAGAGGGGTTCTCTATGTTTTGAATCTAATTACCCTGTAAGGTATCTACCATCCTGATTTTACAGGGGGGATTTTTTTTTATTTCTATTTATTAAAAGTCTTCTTGTAAGAAAACTGAATGCTTTTTCATTGTTCTCAGATCCAAGGGTTTGGGTCTGTGGTCACCTATGCAAATTGGTGAGGCTTTTTATCCAACATTTCCCTGGAAAGGGGGGGTGCAAGTGTTGGGAGGATTGTTCATTGTTCTTAAGATCCAAGGGTCTGGGTCTGTAGTCACCTAGGCAAATTGGTGAGGCTTTTTACCAAACCTTGTCCAGGAAGTGGGGTGCAAGGTTTTGGGAAGTATTTTGGGGGGAAAGACGTGTCCAAACAGCTCTTCCCCAGTAACCAGTATTTGTTTGGTGGTGGTAGCGGCCAATCCAAGGACAAAAGGGTGGAATATTTTGTACCTTGGGGAAGTTTTGACCTAAGCTGGTAAAGATAAGCTTAGGAGGCTTTTCATGCAGGTCCCCACATCTGTACCCTAGAGTTCAGAGTGGGGGAGGAACCTTGACACAGGCCCAGAAGCAGCACTTCACTATCTGCAGCTGCTCCGTGAATGCCACCAATCATCTTGAATAGTTTTTCACTATGTCCTTCAGTAAACTGTCCAAGAAATTGTCATGTTGCCCTTTGTTGCTCTACTTCCTGCAAGTCTGCAAATACGGGAGAATTGTGTGTCCATTATTTGCAATGTTCATGACAATAGTGTGCATAGCTCTGTGGGCTCTATGCTCTTGTCAGAGATGGTAGACACTGAAAACTGTGTGGATTTGTGGGATTTTTTTTAAAAAGGATCAAAAATTATGGGATGGAGTAAGTTGCATGCTGGGAACTTGAACCCTATCTCCCAGAGATCCCTACGTGACTCATTTCTACCCCACACATTGCAAAAAGTTCCCAAAAGGCATCACCCAGGATGTCAGAGTGCGGCACATGGGGATACCTACCTGTAGTTCTCCACACTTTGCAGTGACACAAGCTTTCATAGTGTGTATGCACAGTGCCAACACGAGCAGCCAAGTATGCCTGTACATGAGTGATATCAACTTTAGCAGCTGTATGCCAGTGTGGTTTGCATCAATCAAAGTTTTTAGTGTAGACATGGCCTCAGAATGATGTTCATAAGTTGGAGAGGGTTCAGAGAAGAGCCATGAGAATAATTAAAAGATCAGAAAATATTCCTTACAGTGATAGACTCAAGGAGCTCAAATTTATTTAGCTTACCAAAAAGAAGGTTAAGGGTGACTTGATTACAGCCTATAAATATCTACAAATATTTGATAATGGGCTCTTCAATCTAGCAGACAAAAGTATAAGATCAAATCATTGGCAGTTGAAACTAGACAAGTTCACACTAGAAATAAGGCATAAAATTCTAACAGTGAGGGTAATTAACCATTTGAACAGTTTACCAAAGTTTGTGGTGGATTCTCCATCATTGACAATTTTAAAAATCTAGACTTTTTTTAAAGATATGCTTTAGTTCAAATAGGAATTATTGTGGGGGAAGTTCCATGGCTTGTGTTACACAGGAAGTCAGCCTAGATGATCACAGTGGTTCCTCCTGGCCTCGAAATCTGTGCAAGGTGTTGAATCTTAGATGCTGTTTGTTGCTGGACTCCTAGCCCTTGGTGACCAGCCAGGAGAGCGGAGGGAGTGAAGGCCTCTTTTGTCAGGCATGGTTGCATCACATGTCCAAAGGCCAGAAACCAGCAGCTGCAGTAGCAGCCATGACAGCAGCAAACAATGGATTTAAACCAATGGCCAGAAGCAAGCAAACTTGCTTCTTCTTTTCCTTCAGTTGTTGAAGAGGGTGGCCTGGCTGGTTCCTCCCCCTTGGAACTGCACGTTAGGAGTCTTTTGGCAAATCATACATAATATTCCTTCCAAAGTCACTGGCATCACTCAGTCAGTTCAACCTTTATGCACCATTCCAGCAATCTGAAGCACAAAAAATCCATGGATCCAAAATTATATCCAGTCAATTAGTCAGCAGGTCCATAGGTATTTTGAGACATTTGAGGTCCTGGATCAGTCCACAGCCATTATTTCAACCATCCAATGAAAGCAATTTTAAAAATGCAAATTCTTCAGAGAGATGAAGTGGAAAGCATAGGAAGTCACCAACCATACATTTCATTGTACCATGCACATAAGGAACAATTCCTTATGTTTCATCACATAGATGCCTACAACTTCACTTTTATACTTTAGTACTCAGTTGCTCAACTTTGAACAGTATTTTTGACACACAAGTCTCTAACTCAGAATAAAAAGTCTTTTCCTGCTCCTTTTTCTCCCCCAAACACTACATCAGGGTGCAACACAGAGCCATTCCTGACCACTATACATTATTTCTGAATGGTTCAGAGAGTGTACAGAAAATGAATCTACTTCCTCTGAGTCAAAATGGCTGTTGCTAACCCAATTGCTCATTCATTCAGGGAACTGGAACCAATACCATCCGACTTTGGTGATCAACTAAAATCAGCCAACTCAGTTCAAAATCAGAGAGAGTAACTCAAAAACAATTGAAAAAAAAATCAGTGATATTCTCCAGGGTACAATATGGACTGTTGAACAGCTGTGTCCCCTCAGTTTTCTACCCTGGGGTGCCTTTTACACTGCTTCTCTGTGAGAGCAACCACTCCTGGCCGGCTCACAGACAGCCTCCAGCATGTAAATTATCCCCCACCTACATTGCAAGAGTACTTCAGCCAGCCAGCCTGTCACCCTTGAATTACACTGCAGAGTGATACCAGCAAATTCCCAGTCCCAGACTTGTCCCCAGAATTATGAGTCTTGTACTGCCCAGTAGCCCCCTGGACAATACAAGCTCATAGAAAGTCTGTCATTTCAATAATAGAAAATGATATGAACAAACCCTGTTATCTCAAATGAAGTTTCCCAAACACTTCAGTCCAAACACACTGGCTTAGATAAAATGATAAAACAAGCATATTAACTACAGAAAGATAGATTTAATTGATTACAAGTAATGAGGCATAAAAGTCAGTATTGGTTACAAAGAAATAAAAGGTAAGATGCAAACTAATACCTAACTTAACAAGCTAAATAAATTCAAAGCAAAGATTTGTCTCACCACATGCTTTTACTGGCTGAACTCCTTCAGTCAGGCTCCCTCACCCAGTTCAGCATTCCTTCAGGTGTCATTGATGCTGTGAACAGGGAGGAAGGAAGGAGAGAGGTGATTTGGAGCCTCTGTTCCTCGTTTTTATATCTTTTCCGTCTCTTTGAGAATCATCTCCAGCTGGGGTTCTGGTGACAGCCAGTCTGTTTACATGGGAACCCTGAACTGTTCCATTGCCAATATGTAAAATTCTCACTCACATCCTTCTTCCTACCAAAGAATGGCCACTTAACCAGGTGATAGTCCATTTGATTTTGTTGACACCTGGCTGAGGTGTTGGCTAGCCTTTTGTCTCTGGGGAATTGGTCTTAAGCTGTTTCCTCAGACTTGAAACATGCCTTATAGAGTATAATGTTATAACTTTACATACAATGCTGCCACACATATTTTACAAGGACAATAATATTCAGCAGGTAAAGAGTTTTCAAAGGATACCTCACATGGCATACTTGGTACAAAATTTATCATAGTTTTGTAAAAAGGGTGAACATAACAGTACAGACAGTCACTCACCCCCTCTTCACAGAAATATGTTTTACATGCATTTTCAAAGAATTTAGAATTATTGAAAACTTGCCTGCAGTTTTGGAACATTTTGCAAACATGAAAGGAGGTTTATTTCAATGGAGAAAAATTGTTACTAATGTTTTGTCCAGCTTCAATGAAGATGTGAAATCATAAAAAGCAGTTCTGTTCTTGCCATGTCAGTTTTTTAATTAGAGGAAGAATTCTTACGTTATTATAAGACTTCATAAACAGTCATAAACCAATCATGGTTTCCTCAGTTATGTCTTTATGTCATAATGATCAGCTAGTGTCAGACAATTATAAAAAAAATGGCTGCACCATTGTGCCCTACTACAGCTTCAATTTTTCTTTTGTACTAAGAAGCTATCCAAACTCTGTTACATTTCACGTCAAAGGGTTGGCAATGAAAGCAGAGAGATGTTCATTCCACTTTCTATATCACTCACATCTCTGAAGTCCATCCATCCCCAAATTCCAGAAAATAGCACTGTTTATGAACAAACTTTTTCTAGTCAGTTAGTCAAAAGGTTGATTCTGATCATTAATATGGCCTTCTGTTTCCCTAGTTATCTGGTCTTCTCTTCTGAAATAAGCATTTATTTTGGTATTGTTTTCCAGCGATTAGATAGGCTTTTGAACATCTAAAGACTGTCTGATTGATTTTCATTAAACTTCATTGAAACACCCTAAACTATTCTTTAGGGTGTTTCAATGGTCAGGTCTAATCCGTTTTTCTGCCTTTTAAGCTTGATTGCAGGCAATTGCAGTTTCTGAGTTGGGGGGTTATTTTTTGGAGCTCCTTTTCTTGCTAGAGTGTAAATTATCATTTTTGTTCAGAGACAGATTAAAAGCCTTGGTATTTTTCTCTGTATTTCACTTTCCATGAGTTCTGAATTAATTGCACATTTGACATGCTGGAGTATTGTTAGGTGAATTGTAGATGTCTTGATTGCCAAGTTCTTCCTAGATAATAACTTGTACTTAGAATGCCTTCTATCTGAGGACTCTGAACAACTCTACAAATGTATTTATCCTCACAATACCACTGTGAGACAGGTATTAGGTATTAGAACCGCATTTTACAGATAAGAAAACTGAAGCACAAAATGGTGGAAGCCTTTGGGTTTGTCTATACAGACAGTTGGTGTGCGATAAGTGGGGTGTAAATCCACAGTGCACTTGCTTGACACACTACTGTCTGTGTAGACACTGCTATCATGCACTAAAAGTTCCCTAGTGTGCTTTGATCTACTCCCATTTCAAACTGCAATATATCAAAATACACTACAGAACTTTTAGTGCACAGTAGAAGGGTTCACGCTGCAGGCTACTCCACTGTAGAGTTACACCCCAGCTTGCGCTGCACTACTATACGTATAGACAATTAATCCCAATGGAGTAATTCGTATTTACACCACTGTAAATGAAAGCAGAATCAGGCCCTCTGTGCTTTGGTCAAGGTCAAACAGGAAGTCTGTGGAAGATCCAGCAATAGAACCAAAGCTTCTCAGGACTATCCTCTAACACTAGTATAATAACTCCACTGATGTCAGTGGAGTTACTCCTGATTTAAACAAGCGTGAGGACAGAGTCTGGCTCCCAGCCATTTATTTAAAACAACAAGTCTATGATTTGTGTCTGATCCTTCATTGTCTTGCACCTAATGTAGACATTTAGATTCTAATTCAGAAAAATACCTAAGCAGCAACATTCAGTCAATGGGACTAATTGCCCATCTTTGAAAAAGGGAAGAAGGATAATCCGGGGAACTACAGACCGGTCAGCCTCACCTCAGTCCCCGGAAAAATCATGGAGCAGGTCCTCAAGGAATCCATTTTGAAGCACTTGGAGGAGAGGAAGGTGATCAGGAACAGTCAACATGGATTCACGAAGGGCAAGTCATGCTTGACCAACCTGATTGCCTTCTCTGATGAGATAACTGGCTCTGTGGATATGGGGAAAGTTGTGGACATGATATATCTTGACTATAGCAAAACTTTTGATACAGTCTCCCACAGTATTCTTGCCAGTAAGTTAAAGAAGTATGGGCTGGATGAATGGACTACAAGGTGAATAGAAAGCTGGCTAGATTGACAGGCTCAATGGCTAGTGATCAACGGCTCCATGTCTAGTTGGCAGCCAGTATCAAGCTGCCAACCAGGGTCAGTCCTGGGGCTGGTTTTGTTCGACATCTTCATTAATGATCTGGTTGATGGGATGGATTGCACCCTCAGCAAATTCGCGGATGACACTAAGCTCAGGGGAGAGGCAGATACACTGGAGGGTAGGGATAGGGTCCAGAGTGACCTAGACAAATTGGAGGATGGGCCAAAAGAAATCTGATGAGGTTCAACAAGGACAAGTGCAGAGTCCTGCACTTAGGACGGAAGAATCCCATGCACTGCTACAGGCTGGGGACCGACTGACTAAGCGGCAGTTCTGCAGAAAAGGACCTGGGGATTACAGTGGACGAGAAGCTGGATATGAGTCAACAGTGAAGGATAACGGCATACTGGGCTGCAATAGGAGTATTGCCAGTAGATCAAGGGAAGTGATTATTCCCCTCTATCCGGCACTGGTGAAGCCACATCTGGAGTATTGCATCCAGTTTTGGGCCCCCTGCTACAGAAAGGTTGTGGACAAATTGGAGAGAGTCCAGCGGAGGGCAACGGAAATTGTTAGGGGGCTGGGGCTCATAACTTATGAGGAGAGTCTGAGGGAACTGGGCTTATTTAGTCTGCAGAAGAGAAGAGTGAGGTGGGATTTGATAGCAGCCTTCAACTACCCGAAGGGGGGTTCCAAAGAGGATGGAGCTAGGCTGTTCTCAGTGGTGGCAGATGACAGAACAAGGAGCAATGGTCTCAAGTTGCAGCGGGGGAGGTCTATGTTGGATATTAGGAAAAACTATTTCACTAGGAGGGTAGTGAAGCACTGGAATGGGTTACCTTGGGAGGTGGTGGAATCTCCATCCTTAGAGGTTTTTAAGGCCCAGCTTGACAAAGCCCTGGCTGGGACGATTTAGTTGGGGTTGGTCCTGCTTTGAACAGGTGGTTGGACTAGATGACCTCCTGAGGTCTCTTCCAACCCTAATCTTCTGTGATTCTATGTGTGCCTAAGTATGCTGCTGAATAGAGGTGGCCCTAGGCACATGCTTAGATACTTTACTGAATTGAGGGGTCTAACAGCCAGTGGCTTGCTGTGACATTTCTGGTCAGGCATGCAATTCTACACTTACATGCAAAATGGCATTCCCCCGTATGGCGTGACCTCACATGTACAGTGCATGCAATGTCATGCTGTGCAGAGGATGCCATTTTGTTTTGTTACATGGCATCTTCCATGTGTGTTCAGGGGCTGGCATAGAATTGTCCTGTGGGCACAGCCAGTCATGGGGCATGCAATGCATGCCTTGCATACACAGATGGCATGCAATGCCTACAGCTTTGTAAAACTGTATCAGTTCAGAATTTGCCCCTCATGTACACATATAGTAGCATTTCACATTGCACAAGTGTATATGTTTAAATAAAGTGCAAGGCAGTGGAGAATCAAACCCCTCAAATTTATAGTTGCCTCCCTCTTAAGGACAGTGAGGTAGAGCTGAAATATTCAATAGCCCATTATCCACCAATTGAGTTATCTATTTTCACTGAACTCTAAGATGTTTCAGAGTTAGAGTCTAATAAACACTATACAAGAGAAACACATATTCTTTGTCAGAATTGTCTGAGTTTCACTTTAGGGGTCATTTGTGCTCTGTAGGTGTTTTTTTGAATTGTATATTAATTTCATACTTCTTGTAACAGACACTTGTGTATTTATATCAACATTCTGCTTACCTCTTAGATTATTCATGCCTGAGTGGATAGTCTGCTCCAGGGACACAAGGCTTAATGAGTGCCAAGGGGATAACATAGCAGAAACAGGAAAAAATATAAAAACAAACACCTGAATACTAACACAAGCCACTTGCTAAAACCTGTCTCCTCAGTTTATGATGGTAGATGGTCCCTCCCCAATATGCTTCAGTTTTGAATCAGAATACTTTTATTCCCAACTATGCTATAATTCTGTTGGGGACACTGGGCATGGCCACTAGGTAACTCGAGGGGATGGAAGACCATGAGTGTCGGTGAAGCCCCCTCGCACTAGGCCCAAGGGTCCTTGGCCTTCCCCCCAGCCTGGAGGCACTCGCAGCAGTTATGCTGAGGATCTGCAACAATATGTTGCAGAGTCAGACTGCCTGAAACTAAACAAGGCCAAACAGGGCAGATATGGAAGAACAATGCTGAATAAAGCAGCTTTATGTATAGTTTAACAAATGATACAGAGAACAAGGGAACTAGCTGGTAACTGGATTGGCTGGTTATATGGATACTTAGGGCAGCTTGCTATTGGATAAGTATGCTGAAGAAAGGATGTATAAAAGCCTGTGTAACTTCCTGCTCTGTGTACAGGATTTGAGATTCTAATCTCCCTGTACCTTTTTGAAGCTTCAAATAAACTTTTCTGCTTCTCCACCCCATTGTGATTATTGAGTGAAGCACACCGGGTAACCCCTGCTGTTGTTTTGCCTCTCGGCACTGGGTGCCGGCAACAGCTTTTGGCGTCCCTGGGTGGGCGACGAGGCTGCTATTTAGCCTTGCCCGGACCCCTCCTGGAGGTCGAGGATTGCGGCGAGAATCGACGCCCAGCACGCACCGGTGAGTTCATCGGGGGCCTCGGAGGAGACACGATTTGATCGACCCCGGAGGGCACAACGGTGCAACGCACTCATATAGTGGAGAAGAAGCTGTGGGCGACGGTGAGGAACCGGTCCCTTGGACATAGGGGAGGAGCAGCTGCGGGCGACGGTGAGGAACCGGTCCCTTGGATAAGGTAGGAACCTTTTGAAATCCGGATTGTATGCTCTGTTGGAACCTGGGGACGCCCAGAGTTACCCTATAGGTATGGGACAGGGACAGAGCTCGGGGGTTAGGGCACAGTGTACGCCCCTAGAATGCATTCTAGCAAACTGGAAGGTATTTGGTGCAGATCCAATGACTAAGAGTCAATTAAAACGATTCTGTAAAGTTGACTGGCCTCAATATCAACTAGAGGACCAGGAGTGGTGGCCATCGGGAGGGTCAATTAATTACAACACGATCCTCCAATTAGTTTTGTTTTGTCAGTGAATGGGTAAATGGAATAAACATTTGTATGCACAAGCATTTATGGCTTTAAGAGATAGAACAGAGCTGTAATTCTGCAGAACTGTAATTTGACTCCGACTGGTTCAGTAGTAGCTAATGTTAGTCCCCAGACCCCCATCCCCACTGTAATGGCAGAGCCGGTGTCCCCTTCGGCCCCCACACCCCCACTTTATAAGGGTAGGATGCCTCGGGTTACAGAGATTGCCCCCTCGGTGGGACTGTGTCCTTTGATTACCGAGACTGTTGTGGCTTGCCCAGGGGCAGACGGACGTCAGGCTACCACCATGCAAGTTTACACCCATGTGCCATTCAATCCAATAGACTTAGCAGCTTTTAAAACACAGCCTGGGGAATTCTCCACGAACCCAAGCCGGTTTATTTCAGTCTTTGAGGGGTGCCTCAATAGTCACAAACCGGATTGGGACAACTGTAATATCCTCCTGAGAACTCTGTTGTCTGAGGTAGAGCGGAATCAGGTTACAGCTAAGGCAAGGGGAGCATCAGCTTTCAAGTGAAAGAAAGGAAGCTATCTGTCAAGTCCCTACCCCAAGCACTCATAAGCAGCTCAGGGCATTTCTGGGTATGGCAGGCTTTTGCAGGATATGGATCCCAGAGTTTGGACTGTGGGCTAAACCCCTGTACGACTGTGTAAAAGGAGCAGATCATGACCCCTTCTATTGGACCCCAGAGGTTGACAAGGCATTTAAAATTCTGAAAAGGAAGTTGATGGAAGCCCCGGCTCTGGGCCTGCCGGATCTCTCTAAGCCGTTTCAGTTGTATGTACATGAACAAAATGGGGTGGCCCTAGGAGTGCTCACACAGCTGTTAGGAGCATGGAAACATCCCGTGGCTTATTTTTGTAAGCAACTGGATCAGGTTGCAAAGGGTTGGCCGACATGTTTACGGGCGATCGCAGCAACTGCCCTAGTGCTTAAGGAAGCTGAGAAGCTAACATTGGGAGGGGTTATGCAAATCAATACTCCCCATGTGGTCCGAGCCTTATTGGATGCAAAGAGAGGGCTTTGGCTTACCCAGGCTCGGATTGCTCGGTATCAAGGTAAGCTGTTAGAGAACTCTGAAGTCACCTTACAGCCTTGCCCCTCCCTTAACCCAGCCACCCTCTTGCCAGAAACAGAGGAACAGAAACATTACTGTTTAGAGATCATAGATGCCCAGTACTCCAGCCGTCCGAATTTAAAGGATGTACCCCTCCCAAATGCATATTATGAGTGGTACACTGATGGTAGCAGTACTGTAATGGATGGGCAAAGGAGGGCGGGTTATGCTGTTGTGACCGTCCATGACACTGTGGAAGCTGAAGGTTTGCCTGCTGGGACCTCTGCCCAGCTTGCCGAACTAATAGCCCTGACCCGTGCACTTGAACTGTCAAAAGGAAAGCGGATCAACATCAAAAAAGTATGCTTTTGGTGTGCTACATGCTCATGCTGGCCTATGGAAGCAAAGGGGAATGCTGACAGCCCAAGGCTCCCCAGTCAAGTACGGGCCCCAAATCCTCCGGCTCCTAGAAGCCGTACAACTTCCCTAGGAAGTGGCGGTGGTACACTGTAAAGCCCATCAAAGGGAAGATCAAGATGAGGCCAGAGATAACGCCCTGGCAGATAGAGAGGCTAAGCATGCTGCCACCCTGCCATCCCCTCAGACTGAGAACGCCCATATGCATGCCCTTATCCCATCAGTAGGGGAGCTTCCAACCCCTCAGTACTCTGGGGAGGAGAGACAGCTAACTGACAAACTTGGTCTCCGGGAAAAGGAGGGATGGCTCCATTCCCCGGAAGGGAAGGTCCTCTTACCAAAGGGCCTGATCCGGCCGGTGCTGCAGAAACTACATCAAACCACTCATGCTGGCAGGGAAGCACTTATCCAGCTAATGGGAAAATACTTTATCACTTCCGGACTCCGACCCCTGGCTGCCCAGATACAAGCGGACTGCTTAGTCTGCCAAAAGAATAACCCCCGACCGGGACATCCTGTGCCACCAGCTGCCCTGGAACCCACACCGGGCCCCGGACAAGTGTGGCAAATAGACTTTACTGAGTTTCCCCGGACCCAAGGGTTCAAATATCTCCTTGTCTTAGTGAGTCGGTTCAGCGGATGTCCAGAAGCCTTCCCATGCCGTAATTGCACTGCCAGAACAGTGGCCCTTAAGTTTGTTAAGGAGATCATTCCTCGCTTTGGACTCCCCCTGTGGATGGAATCTGACAACGGGACACATTTCACGTCAAAAATCATTCAAAGCATCTCACATGCCTTACAGATCCCCTGGAAACTCCATACGCCCTGGAGACCACAAGCCAGTGGTGTAGTGGAGCGTACCAATCAGACACTTAAATGGCATCTCTCAAAAGTGTGCCAAGAAGCCTTACTGCGATGGCCTGATGCTTTGCCCCTCGTCCTACTCCGTATCCGCGTTCTCCCAAAGGGTAGATTAGGGCTTAGTCCCTTTGAAATTATGTTTGGAAGGGCATGGCCTATGAATGGCACCCCGGTTCTGTCAGGGGAATGGGAGGTGGGTAGTGGTTTTTTGTCACAGTATATGTGTTCCCTGTCTGCTGTTCTCTTGTCTCTTCAAAGGTATACCAAGGATTCCCAGCCTCTCCCCTTGGACTCTCCCTTCCACTCCTTAAAGCCCGGTGACTCCGTGCTTGTTCGTACCTGGAAAGACGAGCCTCTCCAGGAAAAGTGGAAAGGACCCTATACCATCCTGCTGATCTCCCATACAGTTGCAAAGGTCGAGGGACACAAGAACTGGATCCATCACTCTCGTCTGAAGGCAGTACCCACCCCCTCGTCAGCAGAACAGTGGACCGTCCAACCTGCTGACTCCTCATCTAGTGACGATCTCGGGCTAAAGCTACTGTTTAAAAGACACAAATAGTGGGCACCTTAACTCTAAAATGGGCCCACCCAGGTACTGGAGACCCTGGGCTGGGAAGACTCTGGTGATAATTAATTGGGTAACATTGTTATTCTCTGTATTGGTATTTCCAAACTGTGCATATCGGGAGCATAACTCCTTTGTTTCGCTTGCGCACCATGTTGCTACTTTAACAAACCAGACTGATCGCTGGGTATGTGCTCCAACTCCACTGTCCCCCAAAACGGGAATGCCCCTTGACATGCTGCCCTTGACCCTAGCAGAATTAGCCGCCACCAAAGAGCAGGAAAGAACGGACTCGCCATTCTGAAATAAGACCTCTTTACAGCAAGCCACCTATCAGGACCAGGAGTATTCAGTTGCAGTACTCACTGAGGGAGTATTATGTTTTACCTGAAACCAATCTGATCACTATGGGCGTCCTGTGGGAAAAAGCTCCTGTGTTATTACACAGTGGGCTGATGGGTATTGGATAAAGACCAAAAGGGGAGGCCAGCAGTGTGGGTGTGATGGTTCCTCCCCTTTTAGGGAAACTCTTACAAATAATCTTACCACAAAAGAAAAGTTTGGAAATATAACTTGCCGTCCAGTTAATATCTCCAATGTAGCAAGCCAATGGTGAGTTTGTAGTGGTCCCTATGGCAAGTGTAATTTGAACGGCACAATTAGAAATGCCCCCACTTGTACCCAATCAGGAGGATGGGATGCCCCCTTAGGGGCATATGAACTGTTTGGAAAAACAGCCAAAGCAGCCTTAAATATCCCAGGAATCCCCTTAAGAAACAGTCCTTACTGGGCCCTACAGGGTCACTATTTTGTATGTCGCCAAAAGGCTTACAAGGTGCTGCCAGCCAACTGGACAGGTAGCTGTTATATAGCTCATGGAGTTCCTCATCTGTCAATAACTGCCACACTGCCCAAAGGAAAGATTAGAAATGCCCGAGACACCTCTGTTGAGTCACGAGAAAAGACCCTGCGGCGACTGACTACGGCATTGGAGGGCAATATGAAGAATTCCCTCACAACCGAGAAGCTTGTAGGGTGCTCTGTACTGGAAATAGTGCCACTGTTTACCGGGCCAGCCATGGCATGCATAGGCCGCTATACTGTAAGGCTGCAAATGGTACTTGAGAAAGTTGCCTTAGAGTTAGAGGACTCGGTTAGCGATTTAGGGTCAGCAGTAAAAACATTAAATAAAGAGGTATAGCAGCTCAGGACGTTTTCCCTCCAAAACAGGCTGGCTTTGGACTATCTCTTGGCATCCCAAGGAGGGGTTTGTGCCCTCGTCGGGCCCCGATGTTGTGTATATGTAAATGATAGCAGTTATGAGATTTATGAAAAGGTGGTACAGGCTGAGGCCCATGCCCGAGACGGAGCACAGGTTGCTTATACTACCCCCAAGAGCGATTGGTTGCAAACCTTGTTTTCAGGCTGGGGTTTGTCGTTTTGGCTTGGTGGTTTATTTAGCCTGTTATTGAAATTTCTCTTTCCTGTATTGCTTGTATTAATGGTATTATGCTGTGCAGTATCATGTGTCAGGGCCCTTTTGCAAAAGTTAATAAGTCATTCTCTTCAGGGCTATCACAAAGTGCTTATGCAAAGTCCTATTGTAAAGAAGTAAGTAGCCCAAGTGAGAAAACTCAGAGCCAAGGCTGTTGAGTGTTCTCAAAGGAGGGAGTTGTTGGGGACACTGGGCATGGCCACTAGGTAACTCGAGGGGATGGAAGACCATGAGTGTCGATGAAGCCCCCTTGCACTAGGCCCAAGTGTCCTTGCCCCCCCCCCCTGCCTGGAGGCACTCGCAGCAGTTATGCTGAGGATCTGCAACAATATGTTGCAGAGTCAGACTGCCTGAAACTAAACAAGGCCAAACATGCAGATATGGAAGAACAATGCTGAATAAAGCAGCTTTATGTATAGTTTAACAAATGATACAGAGAACAAGGGAACTAGCTGATAACTGGATTGGCTGGCTATATGGATACTTAGGGCAGCTTGCTATTGGATAAGTATGCTGAAGAAAGGATGTATAAAAGCCTGTGTAACTTTCTGCTCTGTGTACAGGATTTGAGATTCTAATCTCCCTGTACCTTTTTGAAGCTTCAAATAAACTTTTTTGCTTCTCCACCCTGTTGTGATTATTGAGTGAAGCACACCGGGTAACGAACCCCTGCTGTTGTTTTGCCTCTCAGCACTGGGTGCCAGCAACAATTCCTTATATATTTTTTCTCTCCAAATGCATTTCACTGTCGCGAAACATTTAAGCTAAGCATGCTCTGGAAAAGAGAGAGGTTAGACTGTACTGAACTCAGTATTGTGTAACATCTGCATGAGTTATCAGGTTGTTATATGTCACATTACAGCTCTGTCAGAATGCAGATGTTTTTGCCATTATGATTGTTTTTATAAGGGAAATGTACCACTCTGAAAATTCAATATCTCAATATTCATATTAGAATGCTATACATACAGGGTTTTTTATTTCAGGTGGAGACAGTAGGTTTCCTACTTTATGCCAATATTGTCTTTGGATAGACTCTCTTGATCCCCCTTCCCAGTGCTCAGTTTGACCCACCAGTACTCAGCCCTGAATCATTGCCTGTATGTGCTTCCTCCACTCCTGCAGCACTGAATGTCTCTAGAAAAAAAAACCCTGTAAGGGAAGGGTCATTTTGACTTCCTCTACTGTTAATTTGTTCTCTCGTCCTTTGATTCTGCCATCTACCTTGTTGTTGCAGGTTTACTTCCCCCCTGCTTAACTGATTCCTTTGTCAATATATACAACTACTACTACCAACTAATATTAATAATAATTCTAAGGAAGCAGTTACTCTGAAAAAGCATGAGGCTCTTGAGTAATTCATGGTTCATTTTACAGACACTATTTCCAAATTAGAAGACCTTCCACTAGGTGAAATTTTCTATTCATAGAAAGGAGCCTTTTTGCAGTGAGCTGAAGGGGCAGTTTAGAATTGGGGCTCTGGCCCAGTCAGAAAAATGGGGGAGTGGGGGAAAGCCAACTGTAAAAATAAATATTCCTCCATCGCAAATCTATGTGTCACCCACAGCTGGTGGTTTAATAGAAACAGTGTCATAGAAATGTAAGGGTGGAAAGAACTTCAAGAGGCCAGCTAGTCCATTCCCCTGCACTGAGGCAGGATTAAGTACACCGAGTCCATCCCTGACAGGTGTTTGTCTAACCTGTTCTTGAAAATCTCCAAGGGATTTCCACAGCCTTCCTAGGTAACCTGTTCCAGTGCTTACCTATCCTAATAGTTAGAAAACTTTACACCAAACATGCAACCTAAATCTCCCTGGCTGCAAACTGAGCTGATTACCTCATGTCTTACCACTGGTAGATGTGGAGAACAATTAATCCCCTTCCTCTTGATGAAAACTGTTGTGCTTTTAACATTGTCTCTTTTAGAAACTTGCAGCTCTCCTGAGCTACTTTTCCCTTAGATATCCTTCCCATAGGATCATATCTATGAAGTCTTTGAGTTTGCTGAAGTCTGGTTTTTTTAAAGTCTTTATTCTGCTGCTCTCACTTCTTCTTTCCTTAGAATCATTAGTTTAACACCTTCATTCCGAACATTTTTGTCCATGTCTTAGGGGGAGATCAGTGAAAGTTCAGAGGTAGATTCAGGTGTGTCTTTGATGTATGATTGGGCAGGTAGTGATAGAGAGGCAATCCAGAGACAACTGTGGAACTGGAGAAACATTTGTGGGGAAGCAGGAAGACGAGAGGAGGAAGCACTAGCTCCTAGCTGTGAGGCACATACAGGATGGAGTGTGCAACTTTTGCTGTCTCATTCCCGCCTTCTCCCACCCTACAACAGCCCTCCAAGGGCTCGTGGATTCGTGCGTTCGGAGGGGGCTGGGGCAGACACTTTTTTCACATCATTTGCATACCAATCCTGCAGAAATTCCTCTCAAAAGTTACTATAAAGAAATTCAGTCAGTTATCTTTTTGAATCCTTGTACACACTGTGTAATCTGCTGCCCTCTGCACCCTTCCTTGAAATTCTAGGGAAGTTCCTGATGCCATATAGACAGAGGGAGCAGAGGCCCCAGAGACATAGTTTAGCAGCAGAAAAGCACCGCATGGATGACCCTGTTCACCATCTCATCCACTGGAGGTCCAGATGGATCTTGGGGGAACCATATAACTTGTGAGCAGGAAACCTAATCTGTTATACGATGATCCACCCCCGAAATGCCTCCTGAAACAATCTAGGGAATTTCAATGAGAAGAAGCTTGGAAAGAGGCAGAGGAAGGAACAAAGAATTCCTCATGGAATTTCATCCCATAATGCCATTGCAGGACTGTACGATTTGGCATCTGCAAACTGTGATGCAGGGCTCACCCACAAGGTCCACTCATCCCAGGGGATTGCTAGGAGACCAAAGCCATCCATACAGAAATCCTATGTCTCTACAATGGCTTTGTACTCCTGAGCCCCCCATTGCTTCCAAGGAACAGTCTTGGGGGAGGGGGTAGTTCCTGCACTGCAGATGTGTCCTGCAAAATAGGTGTTAAAAACTCAGGGCCTACTACTGTTCCTGGGAAGTCTTGATGGGACCAGTGGGAGAATGATGTGTGTTCCCCACAGATGCCTCTTACTCCCTAGTCTCAGTCCACATCCCTCCCTCCTTTGTGCATCCTGTGGAAAGCCCTTCAAGGGCTTCTGAGGAAGAGGAGATGTTAATGTAGAGATTGGAAGATTGTCAATCTACACATGAGCACAGAGATGCTCACACAGAGGGTCTCCTCTGCATATGGATCTTGGAGCATGATCTGGCCCAGTGTTTCCTGTCTGCTCTTCTATGCAGGTTTTTCCCTAGGTAGGGAATGAGCTTCTCCCTTGTAACTAAGGCTTGGTAGAACAAATGCAAGTCTATAATTAAGTCATTCAACACCTCTCTCACTTCTCTGGTCTTGATTTTAATGCCAATTTTAAATTCCCAATGCTTTCTTATTGTTTGCACCTGCATATGTTGCTATATCAAACTGTTCTGCATGTTATTATAAAGTAACGTTATGGCATCACCAAGAAGGAATGGGCTTTCAGTTGACATATTAACTAATATTTTGCTGATTTATATACTGAATTATGAATGCAATCAACAAATAACTTATGTTACAGATATACAATTGTAAGCCAGTGGGCAGATTCACCAGCCAGGCTAATTCAACTAAAGCTCAAACTTTTGAGTCAAGTTTCATGTCCTTTTTCTGTTAAATGACAGAAAATGCAAAAGGCTCAATAATACAATATTCACAACTGAGACATTCCTGATTTCCACAACTTTGGAGGACTAATCCTCTTCTGCTAGGCAGCCATTCCTGGCTTCTATAGAGAGCTCCTCCCAGGTTCTTCCCTGACACTGGGGGTCTCCTATGTAGGAGGCAGGAAATCTTATTCTGGTTTCCCTGTAGATCACATGAATGCTCCTACTTATGTGCCCCATGACTACAGCAGACTGTTTTAAAGGGGCCACAGGCTATAACAGGTGCACAGGTACGTACACATGGACCCCAGGCACCAGTGACCTGTTATAGCAGTATCTATGGCTAAATATATTTGGGGCAATAATGACACTTAATTGTTGGCTAAGTAAATATATCAGTGTTATGCTATAGAATACAAATAAGTTTCCCCCTCCCCCACCAATAAAAATGGGATAGCTCAATCAATGTGGGGATGACATTAGAGGGGCCTGGAAAACTAGGGATACACAAAAAGTAGGAGAAACTATCTTTTACAAGGCAACACAGGTACTAAGTAAACTGATAATATCTCAATAATTATGTTTCAACTTGAACAATCATGTGTATGTGCAGACACAGATTTAACATGAATTTATCCATTGCAACTGTTGAAACATTCTCAAAATTCCTTTAGAATAATTTTAGAGATTTGCTCTACCTATGTAATCACTCATTTCTTAATTTGTGCAGCCTTCAAGGAAATCTTTTCTATCACAGCACACACAGTTCTGAAAGTTTGATAAGGAACCCTATTTGTTAATGCAAGTCTGAAGGAGGATTAAAACAAAGATACTGTTTCTTTGGCTGAAATACTAAAGTGCATTCCTTTTGTTCCTCCCACGAGTGGCTAGGTGACAGCTAAAGCTACCTTGGCAGTTTTCAAAAAGTAAAGGAGACTCCTGATGTCCTACTCGGTATTCCCTCTCTTCATAAAAGAATGGATATAATGTTCAAGAGCTATTGTTAAGCACATCACTGGCCAGTTTGGTGCAGGGGCTGGGCACAATGTGCCAGGTGGACATAGGGGCACTGAAGATATCATTTAAGTAGTTAAATGTATTAATACCAAGTTGTTTTCTGAATGTCCTTTCTAGTAGTAGACAAGAGACATAAAAGCTACTTATCCTATTTTTGAATGTGAAAGGTGAGACCATTTCCTCTCTATTTGTAGGGTTTCTATTGTTCCTTTTTCAATTAATATAAAACAAAGAATAAATATTAGCCTATTTAACTACTAATGTAGGAGCACTATAAAAGGAACTTGAGAACAAATAAGAGATTTCTTCCCTAATATTAACATATCATTCACTTATCTCATGTTTGCTAATACTATGCAGCCTTTATAGCAACAGGCTATGAGGAAACAGAGAATTTGACAGCAACCTAATTATTGATATCTTTCGGGGGAGGAGGAATTTTATTTTAATAGTGGAAAAGTCAACTGAGGTAAAGACTGAAACAAAAGGTAAGTTATACACTGCTAATTTTAACAGAGGAAGAAAAGAAAGTAGCAGATAGATGCTGAAGCGAGGAACTGCAATGTTTTCTCTGAAAACTTAGGCAGCTAAGCCTGAGAATTCAATAATTTAGGGAAAGAGCAAGTGAACAGATTATCAGAACAGTGTCCACAGAAGTAGTAGGCAAAATGGGGGTCCTAGCATCAGGAAACATAGGACATCTCTGGGTCCTGCTGCCGCAGTAAGAACTAGCCTCTCCAAAGCAGATGGGACCAGAGCTCTCTCCCTCCCATCCTTGCCCCTACTACCCCTCAGAACTGGCTGCCAAGTGGATACTGTACATTCACCAAAAGATGCTATAACATCTACTCTCCTCAGAATTATTGCTCACAATGCATCCAGCTCTCCAGGAGGCATTGTGCTGGCGTTCAGCTAGATATCTATATGCCACATTCCACCCCAACATTTGTCTATATAGTCATGGTACCAATCGCATCTGATATATTTGTGACATGGCATTCCATATGCTTTATGAAAATATGCTAATGATATGAATGACATAATTGAGATATACTTTATGCCAGATGACTCATGTGAGATATCATTGGAAAGGTTATGATTTATTGAATGTGATTATCCAATTTTGTAGGCCTGTATTATTTCTGTATTTGAAGTTAGGAATATTGACTGTATCTGTATTTCAACTATGCTACGTTGGGTGACGCCTACTGCTAACAGGTCAGGTACAACAATGGAAAAGCCAGACAGAAGGGATGGCCCATCAGCAAGTACAATGGACTGTGAAAAGGTTGGTCTTCCTGTGGCCACTCCATACTGCCCCTGACTCATGGACACTGTAATCCTATACAGTCAGGTGGTCTTGTCACCCAATACTAAAACATTACCTGGGACTTCTTGTAACTTTCCACTGTAAGGGAATGGGGGATCAAACTAGGGAAACAAAGAACTCCCACCTTATGCAAATCCTATTTAAGGGTAGGGAATGAGATAATCCAGGTCATCAGTTCTCCGCTGCTACCCCACCCAAGATGACTGCTGGAAACAACTAAGACTGAACAGTGGGAAAGAACTGGGCCCTGGTTGGAAGGGTGTCTGGCCTGTGAAGAAGATTATTAGAACCACATTTAGGGTGAGAACTCACATGTAACCAGTTTCTTTAGTGTATTAAGCTTAGTGTCCATGCTCTGTTTTCTTTTCTTAGTAATCTGCCTTGTTCTATCTGCTACCTCCTCAAACTACTTAAAATACACCTGTTAGAGTTAATAAATTTATTTCTGGTTTATAATACAGCCCAGTTTATGTGATTCCAAATGGGGGGGGGGGAGAAATTGTGCATACCCTCTTCCACACTGAGGGAAGAGGTGAATATAATATATCTTTGGGTCTGTACTCCATGGGGGCCATCTGAGTGCTGGAGCAAGTCTCTTAAGATGAGTCTTCCCAGAGGTGATCTGCAGCTGGGTATGGCCCTGCCTGTGTGCTTGGCTGGAAAAGGCTGGGGAGCCTAGCCCAGCAAGACCAGGTAAAAGGGGCCCAGGCTGGCAGAATAGTCTGACTCTGTGGCATCCCAGCACACCAGGTGACATCCCAGGTCCAGCCCATCATAGTGGCATAGTCAAGCAGGATAATGAGCCCAGCTTATTGCCCTGAAACACTGGTGGTGGTTTTAAGTGAGTTTTAAGTGTGGTGGCTAGAGAATAGACAAAGTGGTTACTAGTTTGTTATTTTTGGTTGCTTATTTTGGGAAAGGGAAGTAGGGACAGAAAAGTAGGAAAATGAGTGAAAGTGAAGCTACCAAAAAGTTGGAGTTCCACAGGCTGCAAGTAAAAGAAAATGAGAGGATACATAAGAGACAGATGGAATTAAAACATAAGCAGCCAGGCAGAAGTTAACTCACGAGAGAGCGATGGAACTGAGACAGCTAGAGGCTGGGGAAGCCCAAGAATGGAGAAAGCTGGAGGCTGACAAAGAAATGGAGGCACAAGCAGCCAGACAAAAAGCAGACCACGAGAGGGCCATGGAGATCCATAGGCTAGCCTTTGAGGAGAAGGAAAAAGAGACAACATGAACTGACTGTAATGGAGTGGAGGAGACAGAACCCCACACCAGGGGGCTCCACCTCTCCAAAAACCCACAAGTAGGAGAGGTTGTGCCCACCACATTGCCAAATATTTCATCACCTTTAAGAGACTGTGTATGCTCCATGCAATTCCTGAGGATGAAAAGATGACTACTTTGGTTGCCAAATTGACTGGGAGAGCTCTGGATATATTCAATAAGATGCCCATGGGTGATGCTTCCAATTATGGTAAATTTAAGGACTTGGTTTTGAAACAGTTTCAGATAACACCTGAAATTTACGGAGTAAAATTTAGAAGCCTTAAGAGAGGAGCTGGGTTAAGTAATGTGGCTTATGTGAACCAAATGAGAGATTTACTGGGTAAGTGGGTGAGGGGAAAAGGTAATACAAGCTTTGAAGGAATGTGTGATTTGGTTGCTCAGGAACAGTTCCTGAATATGTCTAGTGGTGATGTGAAACAGTGTTTATGGGATAAGAGGATAGAAACAGTCGATGAACTTGCTTCTTATGCTGACAAATTTGAGCAATCCCAAACACCTAGTAGGAATAAGTCACAGGCAGAGGGGTTAAAGTTTGGTGGGAAGCAAGGTCCCCATTTTACCCCTGGAAAGAAGGAGGATGGATGCGAGGCAGGACTCTCACCTCCCCAAGTTCACTCCTCCAGTCCTTGTCCCGAATTCCTGTAAAAACAGAAGAGCCCAGATGGTGCTACCATTGTAATTCCAGGAGGAATAAATGAGGAATAAATACCCTGTGCTGAGTGGGAACAGGCAGCTGGCAACTCATGGAAATGCTGCTACCAGAGCACAGAGAAACCTCAGGCAGTTGCCATTTATCACACAGGATTTGTAAAGGTTGTCACTGCACAGCCAGGCAGTAAGCACATGGGCTATCAGAGTAATTGGCAGAGAATTCCCTGCATGGAGGGATACTGGTGCAGAAATTCCTGTGGTCAGGAGAGAGACATCCTGCCAGGACAGATGGCAGAGTTTTTAATAGAATCCGAGAATATCAGGGTTGGAAGGGATTTCAGGAGGTCATCTAGTCCAACTGCCTGCTCAAAGCAGGACCAACACCAACTAAATCATCCCAGCCAGGGCTTTGTCAAGCTTGACCTTAAAAACCTCTAAGGAAGGAGATTCCACCACCTCCCTAGGTAACCCATTCCAGTGCTTCACCACCCTCCTAGTGAAAAAGTTTTTCCTAATATCCAACCTAAACCTCCCCCACTGCAACTTGAGACCATTACTCCTTGTTCTGTCATCTGCCACCACTGAGAACAGTCTAGATCCATCCTCTTTGGAACCCCCTTTCAGGTAGTTGAAGGCTGCTATCAAATCCCCCCTCATTCTTCTCTTCTGCAGACTAAACAATCCCAGTTCCCTCAGCCTCTCCTCATAAGTCATGTGCTCCAGCCCCCTATTCATTTTTGTTGCCCTCTGCTGGACGTTTTCCAATTTTTCCACATCCTTCTTGTAGTGTGGGGCCCAAAACTGGACACAGTACTCCAGATGAGGCCTCACCAATGATGAATAGAGGAGAATGAGCATGTCCCTCGATCTGCTGGCAATGCTTCTACTTATACAGCCCAAAATGCTGTTAGCCTTCTTGGCAACAAGGGCACACTGTTGACTCATATCCAGCTTCTTGTCCACTGTAACCCCTAGTCCTTTTCCTTTTGTTAGTAGGAGGTCACAAAGTCCTTGTGCCTTTTGTTAAGGTGCACATAGAAACTGAGGATTTTCAAGCTGAGCTGACTGTGGCGGCTGTCCCACAGAATCCCACACAAATTAGTTTGGGTAATGACTTTTTTGATGTGGCTAGGCCTGTCCCTGGGTCTGTCAGCAGTGAGGAGAAGCCTTGTGCTGAAGCCCCAGTGGGAAGGAGCAAAGCTACAGAACTGCTGAGGAAATTGGAGAGTGTCTCTTTAATTCTTCTCCAGGAGTGCAAAGCAATTTGCCACAAGGGGTGGGGGTGGATAAAGCCAGCTTCTGTCCTGTGGTCATCCCCTCAGGGGAGAGGGATATTTTGCCTGATGGTAGGGAGTCTGCCCAGATTGCTGGCTACTAGGAAGTTGCAGCTAAGCAAGGAACAAACCCTGCTCTAGGATGCATGGGGAAATGTGTCTTGGAGGGGGGCCTTCAGGTGGAAGTTGGGGTCTGAGAAACTGCTGCGGGGGATGAGGATTCAATGGGCTCTATGACTGGGAGCCAGCCCAATTCAAAGAGGGAGAAGGGACAGAGCTCACCAGGGAAGGATCTGTCATGGCTGGGAGCCTACAGTTGAACAGGGGACAGGTTACCCTGATGGGAGCCCCAAAAAAGAAGTTAAGAAGGAATGTGGGGGAGTACAGGAGTGTCTTCCCACTCATTACCGGGAAGAGTTTCCCCAGGAGAAAGTTGCTGGATCTGCATCTGTAATCCCGGGCACCTCACCGGTGACTCAGGTTTTAAGCGTGAGCTGTGTATCTGACCCCCCCGGAGGGGAGCAGCCACACAGCTGACCTCTTGGGGACAGAGAGAGGGGCAACAGAGGGTATCCCCATCCAGGACCCACGTTTGCAAAATGTTTTTCCTGCTGTACTTGGGGAAACTACCTCTGTCTCTTTAAGGCAGGGAGGGGATTCTTCCAAGCATCCTGGTTTCTGTGAACCACCTGAGGAAGGGGCAGCAACAGCCACTTCCTGGGCAGGTAAACTCTTTCCCACACCTGAGCTTCAGACACTGAGTGATGGGGGTGATCAACACAAAGGGATCTCAGGAGAGGGGGAGATTCTTTGCATGGGCTTAACCCTGGAGAGGAAATGCAACTCCACAGTGGGTGGGTCAGTAACATACAAGGTCTCCTTACATCCTTTCCATGCCAAAACCCCATAGAAATACCTGAAGCAAGAACCTTTACTGAGGGGATGAGAAATGCAGTAAATACTAAACAAACTGAACTGTTTAGACAGAAGGCATGGTATGATAATCGTATTGGGAAATGCCTCCCTGTCATGAATTTGCTGGCAATTTTATGTTTCTTACTACACACTCTGTGGGTTAAAACAAAGAATTGGATACTGGTGGTAAATAGTTTAAAAATATGTAACATGTATGATTTTTGGAAAAAACTTTGGTACAGACTGGGAGTGGTAACAAGAAAGTCCTATAAGAGTATACTAGCTCATTTTAAAACAAAATGTCTTATGTGTAGCTCACCTTTTAAATATTTATGGTTTACAAACTTTTTCAAACATTAGTATATGAAACTTCATAATGGAAGAGGAGGAAAAAGAGGGACTTTTTCTCTCTTTTTTTTGTTTTATATGGAAATACCTTACTGAAGTATATGCAAATAAAAACAAATATAATCAAAATGCTCCCTACAATAAAATGAAGAGTTATCACAAATACCACACATTAAGATTTCCATTAAAAAACCCACAAACCCAAACTTTCAAATGAGACGTGTCAAATGAAAATCTAAAGTTGTGTGGTTTGTTATTTGCATTTTGAAGGCATGGAAACTTTGGAGATACTATGTTTCTAATTTTAAATTCATACAGCTTTTTAAAGAATTGAGTGGCCTGCTGCTTTGATATTGCTGCTATTTAGTAAAAAATTATCTTGACAAGAGAGTCGACTCCTTGAAACTCATGGTTTTGTATTTTCTGAAATTAACGGTATAATTATATTTTTGAAAGAGATTTCAAATTTTCTTTGATGTAACAAAAAAATCTTTCAGCTTAAGATAGTATAAAAGTGAAATAATATATAAAGAGGAAAAAAGACCTTGTTTAATTCAACAAGTGTCCTGCATTATCTGTAAAAGCGGCAAAGAGTCCTGTTGCACCTTATAGACTAACAGACGTATTGGAGCATAAGCTTTCGTGGGTGAATACCCACTTTGTCGGATGCATTATCTGGGAAGGGTTATACCAAGAAAAATAATATGACATAGAAATGTTTTCTAGTGTTTCAAATCATTATGGGGGGAGGGATGGACATCAATGGAAACTGGGTTAATTTTGCTTAAACAGTAGGACAGAAGTTTAAGCAAATTTTACTTCATGCTCCTGTGCATTATATTTTTCTGCTGCTAACCTGTTCATCCTAAATATACATTTTTCCCAGGCCCCACCCTGCCCACATTCCTTCCCTGAGATGAATGCATCCCAGAAAAGCTAAGTTACATAAGTGATCAATATTAGAACAATCAGGTACACTGCCAACAGGTAGCCTGGTAAGCATTTGAAGTGGTGCCTCCTCCAAGTGAAAGATTCAAATCACTTATGTTCACTGTCAGGTCTTATCTCATGCCTAAGAGACAGTGTCAACCTCTGAATGGACCATGCAGCTGTAGTACAGACACAATTTTTGCCTAGCTGGTAGTTTGAAACATATGTAGACAAGACCGCATAGATCTGAGAGTTTTAGAAAAACATGGATGAGAGAAGTTAAGTTGATTTGTGATTTTCTGACTGAATTAATATGCCTTTTACTTTTGGGGGGATATGTAAGCAACAACAAAAGTTGGCTCGCCTGATTGCTGCTAGACTCAGTTCCCGGTTGTGTAACTCTATTGCACTGAGTCTGAGTAGCTCTTCTGGCAAAATGTGTGATATTTTTATTATGAAAAAAACTATAAAATAAAACACAGGAAACAATCAATATTTTGCTATTTGTCTTCTCTTCATTAAATATGCAGATTTTAACATACAAGTAGCTAAACCTTGTTATCACTTACACTGTACTAAATGACAGGTTTCAGAGTAACAGCCATGTTAGTCTGTATTCGCAAAAAGAAAAGGAGGACTTGTGGCACCTTAGAGACTAACCAATTTATTTGAGCATGAGCTTTCGTGAGCTACAGCTCACTTCATCGGATGCATACTGTGGAAATTGCAGAATACATTTATTGCCAGCAGGAGAGTGAGTTTGTGTGTGTGTGTGTTGGGGGGGGGGGGTTAAAAAACCTGGATTTGTGCTGGAAATGGCCCACCTTGATTTTCATGCACGTTGTAAGGAGAGTGGTCACTTTGGATAGGCTATTACCAGCAGGAGAGTGAGTTTGTGTGTGTGGGTTTTGGGTGGGGGGGGGTGAGAAAACCTGGATTTGTGCTGGAAATGGCCCACCTTGATTTTCATGCACGTTGTAAGGAGAGTTTGTGTGTGTGGTTTTTGGAGGGGGGTGAGGGGGTGAGAGAACCTGGATTCCTGCAGGAAATGGCCCACCTTGATTATCATACACATTGTGAAGAGAGTGGTCACTTTGGATGGGCTATTACCAGCAAGAGAGTGAGTTTGTCTGTGGGGGGGCGGAGGGTGAGAAAACCTGGATTTGTGCTGGAAATGGCCCATCTTGATGATCACTTTAGATAAGCTATTACCAGCAGGAGAGTGGGGTGGGAGGAGGTATTGTTTCATGGTGTCTGTGTATATAATAATGTATTCTACAATTTCCACAGTATGCATCCGATGAAGTGAGCTGTAGCTCACGAAAGCTCATGCTCAAATAAATTGGTTAGTCTCTAAGGTGCCACAAGTCCTCCTTTTCTTTTTACTGTACTAAATTTATATGTAATTCTAGTTTGTACCCTGTTTATTAATTTGATGATTTTACAAGGAATCTGCTTAACATATAAATTGTTCCCAGGGGAGAAGAGTTGGGAGAGGGAAGATGCCACAAGAATTTCCCCAACAACATTCTGGCAGGAAGGATTTGCAACTCTGCAGAACGACCCACAGGTCTGCCTCAGAATCCATTAATCTGATGAGTTCCGCAGAAGGTCAGGACAATCCTTCCAGAAGACCTGTGCTGCTGTGCCAATTTGGAGATCCTAGTGCCCCCTTCTGCTCCCTGGTAGGATGGGTACAATGGCACTGGGCTATCAATCAGGGCCTTGGCTTGCCACTGCCACATCTCCTAAGATGGGTGGGCAGTATTCTAAGCCCAGGAGGATGCTGTATTATCTTTCCTTAGGAAATACTACAGGTCCATCGCCAACTACCAACCCGTGGGCCCACCCACTCCACCTGCATGGATCCTAGCATTACAGAAGGCTTCCTCTGGCCTTTCAAAAAGGGGACATAATATTGCCTCCATAGTGTCTGACTGTCTCTCTTCCATGTGGTAAAAAATCCATTTGGGGGAGGGAAAGGAGGTCCTCTTAGCATGTGGATCTGAGGGCGATGAGCTCAGTCCATTTTATTATATGATACTTATGACCAATGCTTCTACTGTATTAGACTGAAAACTGCAAAGCTTTGTACTGTCTGTTTTTTCTTTTCCTTTAATGACACAGAAGTAAAACTAAAATAAAATACTCAACTGAAGAAGGAAAGAATTCTCATTCTCTCTGAATCTTGAGCAACAGTAAGTTTCTTCCCTTTTTCGGTTTATTTTAGATATGCCCAGAGGCTCAGACAAGATTAATTTTGGGATTGTGCTGACCAGGAGAAGCACATGTGAATTGCCTACTGAGTGCAAAAGTGGCAGATCTCATGAGACAACTAAATAGACTTATGTGCATTGGTGGTGAGGATCCGGTGGTCATCGTACATGTAGGTACCAATTACATAGGGAAAAGTAGGACAGAAGTTCTGGAGGCCAAATTTAGGTTGCTAGGGAAGAGATTAAAGTCCAGGACCTCTACGGTAGCATTCTCAGAAATGACTCCTAGACTTTAAGGCTAAAAGGGACCATCATGTTCATCTAGTCTGACTTCCTGCACACTGCAGGCCACTGAACCTCACCTACCTACCTCCTGTAATAGATCCATAACCTCTGGCTGAGTTACTGAACTCCTCAAATCATGGTTTAAGGCTTCAAGTTACAGAGAATCCATCATTTATTCTAGTTTAAACCAGCAAGCGACCCGTACCCCCATGCTTCAGGGGAACATGAAAAACACCCCAGGTCTCTGCCAATCTGATATGTGGAAAAATTCCTTCCCAACCCGAAATTTGGTGTTGGACTCTGAGCATGTTGGCAAGACTCACCAGTCAGACACCTGGGAAAGAATTCTTTGTAGTAGCTCAGAGTCCTCCCCATCAAGTGCCCCATTTCAAGCTGTTGGGAATATCTGCTATTAGCAGTCACAGATGGGCCACATGCCATTGTAGGCAGTCTCATCATTCCATCCCCCCCCATAAACTCATCAATTTCAGTCTTGAAATCAGTTAGGTTTTTGCCTCCACTGAATCCTTTAGAAGGCTATTCCAGAACCTCACTCCTCTGATTGTTAGGAACCTTTGTCTAATTTCAAATCTAAACTTGATGGCCAGTTTATATCCATTTGTTCTTGCGCCAACATTGGTGCTTAACTTAAATAATTCTTCTCCCTCCTGGGTATTTCTCTCTCTGATATATTTATAGAGAGCAATCATATATCCCCTCAGTCTGTGTTTGTTTAGGCTAAACAAGCCAAACTTCTTGAGTCTGCTCTTGCAAATTAGGTTTTCCAGTCCTCTGATCATCCCAATAGCCCGTCTCTGCACCTGTTTCAGGTTGAATTAATCTTTCTTAAACAAGGGACACGAGAATTGCACACACTATTTGAAAAGAGGTCTCACCTGTACCTTATATAACAGCAATAACACTTCCCTATCTCGCCTCACCTGATGCATCCTAGGATTGCGTAAGCCTATTTTATGGCTGCATCACATTGGCAGCTCAGTCATCCTGTGATCAGTTAATACACCCAGGTCTTTCTCCTCCTCTGTCACTGACCTTGCACTTTTCACTATTACATTTCACCCTGTCTCTATTTCTCAAGTATTCAAGGTCCTCCAGATTTTTGGTCCTGATATTCCAGTCCTCCTCCATATTGGCAATGCCTCTCAATTTTGTGTCATCCACAAATTTTATTAACACACTCCCACTTTTTGTGCTAAGGTCATGAATGAAAATGTTAAATAAGATTGGTCCCAAGACTGATCCCTGAGGAACTCCATTCATAACCTCCCTTCAGCCTGAAAGTTCACCCTTCAGAATGATCTGCTGTAGTTTCCCCTTTAATCAATTCCTTGTCCACTTGTCAATTCTCATATTAATCCCCCATCTTCTCCAATTTAACTAATAATTTCCCATATGGAACTGTATCAAATGCTTTACTGAAATCCAGGTAGATGAGAACTGATTTTTTAGACAAAGGAAATGCAGTTTATCTCCTCAAAGAAAGAGATCAGATTGGTCTATCTACTTTTGTAAGACCATTTTGTATTTTATTCCAATTACCATTTATCTCTACATTCTCAACTTCTTTCTCTTTCAAAATGTGTTCCAAGATCTCGCATACAATTGAGTTAAACTAATAGGCCTAAAAGGTAGTTTCCTTTCTTAAAAATAGGTACCATATTAGCAATTCTTCAGTCATAGGGTATGACCCCCCACGTTTATGGATTCATTAAAAATCCTTGCTATTGGTCTTATAATTTCTTATAACTGAGGCAAAGTATTTATTTAGGTGTTGGGCCCTGCATACATTATCTTTCATCTCCATCCCATCCTCGGTGCTTAGCAGTCCCACTTCTTTCCTTGTTTTGTTTTTCTTTATAGGTCTATAGAACGTCTTACTATTGGTTTTAATTTCCTTTGCAAGGTCCAACTCTGCTTTGCTTTTCGCGTTTCTCATTTTTCCCCTATACTTTCTGACATCCAAGAGGTAGCTTTCCTTGCTGATCCATCCCTTCTTCCATTCCTTGTAGGCTTTCTGCTTTCTCTTAATAACCTGTTTGAAATGCTTGCTCATCCAGTTTGGTTTGCAACCCTTCCCTACAAATTTTTTCCCCTTTCTTGGGTTGCAGGCTTTGGATAGCTTCTGCATCTTTCACTTAAAGTAATTCCAAGCCTCTTCCACATTCAGATCTTTGAGTTCTTCAGCCCAGTCCACTTCCCTAACTAATTCCCTTAATTTTTTTAAATTTGCCCTTTTGAAATCAAGGACCCTAGTTGTAAACCTATTCTTGTTTATCCTTCCCTTTAGTTGAAACTGAATTAGCTCATGATCACTCGAACCAAGGCTGTCCTCTACAAACAGTAATTCTATGAGGTCCTCACTACTTACCAATACAAAATCTAAAATGGCATCACCTTTTGTTGGTTTGGTGACTATTTGGTGAAGAAATCTGTCAGCTATCACATCCAGGCATATCTACCTACCATTATTAGTAGCACTTGTCCATCAATTAAAGTCTGGGAAATTAAAGTCTTTGTCATGGGATTCGCTCACCGCTAACAACACCTCCTGCTGGCCATCCTGGAAATTAGCTCTACCAGGCTTGCACTCCCTCTCTAGTGGTGTCTTCCCCTGTCCTGTCTTGCTCTGCAGCCCTGGTCACTCTTGGATCTGCAGTCTTCTCTACATGGCTTGGCCTTCTTGCCAGGTCACTAAGGTCCTCCTCTTCTGGGGAATTCAAAGTCCTTCCAGACCCGCTGTCTGGCTGGCATCTCCAATGTCTTTGCCCCTTCCCAGTGGCTGGTAGGGGAACCCAGGCCCACCATCTACACTGGGTTCCAGCCCAGGGACCCTTTAACAAGCAGCAACAGTCTCTGCTCAGTCTGACCCCCTTGCTGCTGTTTCCCTGGGCTTCTTCCTATTCATCTGGCTTCCCCACCCTCTGGGCTTGCCAGCCTCCTAACTCCCTTCACTCAGGGAGTAACTGCAGCCTACTTCCCTGCCTTGCTGCTCACTGCTCCTGGGCTTCCTGTTCCTGCCCAGCTGAGCCTACTTCTAATTAGTGGCATTCTCCCTGGTTCCTCCTCCAGGTGTACCTGGTGGAATTAACTGGTCTGTCTGGCCACCTTAACCCCTTTCAACTTTGTGTGGGGTGAACACCCCATCACATAGACTCCCCCTCAAGTCTATAACCCTTGGGGTGTGGATTCCTCCTGCCCTACATTTGCTGTAATTGGGCCCTCAGGTCACCTCTCTGCTGTTCTGCTTCCTCCACCAGGAGATGCAAATTATGCTGGTCCTCCATGGCATCCCTAAGCTTTTCCTTTTGGAACTCCAGGTCTTCTTCAGCTATTTGCAGGGCTTGCTCTGCTGCTACTAGCTTCCCCTGGTGCTCCTTCACTTGCCCCACAGGATCCCCCAGCTCCCTTTCCCACAGGGTGAGTTCCCACCACTGTCCAATTCCCTTCAGTGGTCGTACCTCAGTCTCACTGGGCATTCTCTGCTGCAGTTGTTTTATATGCTAGCCACTGCTGGGTGCATGTGTTAATTCCCTGCCAGTTCCATGATCATCACTGCCACATCTACCCTGGTGGTCTCTGGCATATTCCAGTCCCCAGATACCCTGCCCTTTTTTTCCTACCTCTCTGGGGCCGGTGCTTTCCCCTTTGCTACCCTGCTCTTTCTTTCGCAGCACCTGAAACAAACCCATTGTCTTCTCATTTCAGTAGGCCGCACTTCAGCCTTCTCTACTTTGGTCACCCCTGGGTTAGCTTTCACTCTGCAGCTCATATATGGGCATCTTCTTGTTAGGTGTGTAGGCTCACTGCAGGTAAAACACTGCCTCTCCTGTTCTCCCCGCAGGATGGGCTCTTTTGGGCTTCCTTCTTTTTCTGCCTTCTGGGTGAGGCTTCTTGTCCCTGTACAGGTAGGGACACTCTCTTTTTAGGAGTGACTGTCACCTGCAGTCATAGCACTCCCTTTGTTGGGTCTCTGGCCCTGGTACCTATCTTCCCCTCTTATTCTTTGCAGCCTCTGCCAGTTTCCTCCCATAGGAGTTTAAATAAATACTGTTGCTGTACAGCCAGCTGTATCAAATAATTTTGCAGGTACACCTGGGCCTCCCCTTGTCTCTGCTGGTTCTCCAGCACCTGCCTCAGCAGAGCCTGGATCCATTCCTGCTGTTTGTCAGTCCCCTTCTGCAGGGGTGCCAACTCTGGAGACCAGCCTGGGAGGATATAAGTGCCCTCTGCAAATAAAGCTTCCGCATACTGTGGCTCCATTGTCTCTCTACCTTTTTTTCTGCCCAGCTGTGGCCTTTTGCACTCCCCTTGTATAAGGGTGACCACCTTATGCTGTCCTTTTTTCTTAAACTCCCCTTGTATCAGGGCAACCACGTGCCCATGCTCTCCACCAATTTTCACGGGGTTCAGTCACTGCTCGCAGTACCTTCTGCTGGCTGTCTTCCAAAGTCTATAATATCTGGTTTCATTTCCTGTACCAGTAGTTCTAGTTCCTCCCTTTTGTTACCCATGCTCCTTGCATTGGTTTACAAACATCTTAGTTGATTCTGCTTGGCTTCATCCAGATTCCTTGCCTGATTAGGTACTGTCATTCTACTGTCAGTATTGCCTACCTGGCTGTAATTAGTATGATTGATACTGGCACTATCTTTCCTCTTGATGTGCATTCTTCTACTCTCTGTTGTTCCTTTCTCCATTGCTGAATACTCTCTTACTTGATTTTCCTCCAGCTCAGTGTTAAAATCACGCATGGAGACTACATGAGTATTTCCCAACCGCCTACCCTGAATTCCTAGTTTAAAGCTCTTTTAATCAGTTGTGCCAACCTCCATACCAAAAGTCTATTTCCCTCCCTATTCAGGTGGAGTCCATCCTGTGAGACCAGTCCTCTGTCTGTGAATGCCTCCCAGTGGTTCCACTTTCCAGGAGACAGGCAGAAATGCAGGGTCTCAATGTACGGATGAGACAATGATATTTGGAAGAGGGATTTAGGTTTATTAGGGAAAGGAGGACCCTATGCAGTAAGGATGGGCTCCACTTAAACCAAAATGGAACAAAATTGTTGACATGTAAAATTAAAAAGGTCTTAGAGGAGTTTTTAAACTAAGGGTTGGGGAAAAGCTGACATGTGCAGAGGAGCACACAGTTCAGACAGACACATCCCTTAGGGGATGATTTTTTAAAGGGGATTCTCTATATCCCAGTAGAGAGAAGAGGATGGAAGTTGATAAAGTGTAGGTAGGAACGGAAGAGAAACAGTCAAATGCAAAAGAGTTCCATTCAATTACATCACCAAAAGACAACCTAAATATTGACCAATTTTATAAGTGCTGGTATACAAATTCAAGAAGTCTAAATACTAAGATGGGTGAACTTGAGTATTATATGGTATTATATGAGGATATTTATATAATAGGCATCACAGAAACTTGGTGGAATGAAGATAATCAGACACAGTAATATCAGGGTAGAATATAGAGGAATGATGGAGGTGGTCATGTTGGTAGGGGAGCGGCACTATATGTGAAAGAAAGTATAGTAGCAAATATAGTAAAAATACTGAATGACTCAAACTGTACCATAGAATGTCTATGGATAGCAATTCCATGCTTGAATAATAAGAGTATAGCAGCAGGAATATACTACCCTACCACCTGACCAGGATGGTGACAATGATTGTGAAATGCTCAGGGAGATTAGAGAGGCTACAGAAGTAGAAAATCAAACAATAAAGGGGGATTTCAATTATCCCCATATTGACTGGGAACATGTCACCTTAGGATGTGATGCAGAGATAAGATTTCTAGACAGCATTAATGACTACTTCTTAGAACAGCTAGTCCTGGAACCCACAAAAGGAGAGGCAATTCTTGATTTAGCGCTAAGTGGCGCCCTGGATCTGGTCCAAAAAGTGAATATAGCTGAACCGATTGGTAATAGCGACCATATGTAATTACATTTGTAGGGTGGGAAATACTAAAGAAACTCACTACAGTAGCATTTAACTTCAAAAAGGGGAACTATACAAAAATGAGGAGGTTGGTTAAACAAAAATTAAAAGGAACAGTCACAAGGGTGAAATATCTGCAAGCTGCGTGGAAATTTTGTTAAAATACCATAATAGAGACTCAAACTAAATAAAGGGTCTGTTTTCACCATGGAGAGAGGTAAACTGTGGGACCCCCTACAGATCTGTACTGGGACCAGCGCTGTTCAACATATTCATAAATGATCTGGAAAAAGGGGTAAACAGTGAGGTGACCAAGTTTGCAGACAATACACAGTTACTCAAGATAGTTAAGACCAAATCTGACTGCAAAGAGTTATAAAGGGATCTGTCAAGGGGTTCTCACTCACCACAGGTGGTGCCTCCTCCTGGCTGCTTTGTGGAATAGCTCTTTGTGATGGTGCAGACTCATTTCTTATGAGCACCTCCTGTCAGCTGAGTGCAATCCTACACTCTTTCCCTTCTCTGCTCCCAGCACCCCCTGTCAACTCTTGCCCTAATCAGGTGGGTCTTCAGTGGCTCCATCTTCCAGTTAAGTCACTCAGTTAACAGGTGAATGGATGGATGAACCCCTTCAAAGGTCAAGTGTCCACCAGGGCCTCTCCCTGTGCCCTTGTTAGTGTCTTTAGTCCTGTCTCTTGGCTCAGTTCTCAGATCCTTCTGGGCAAGCTTTAAGTCCATGCCTGCCCTGATACAGAGCAGTGCCCCCAGGGCTTTCTCACTGGAGATTCTTTGCTTTTATCAGTTCTTATTGCCCCACCTCTCCAGCCAGCTCACTCCTTCAAGTTCAGTCCCCTTCCAGAACAAAGTCCAACAAATGGTTGACCCTCTGCAGGGTCTTCAACCCCGAGTCCTTTAAATTCCAGCCCTGTGCTTGGGCTTCTAAATTAAACTTGTCCCCTTCTTGGGGCTTTGGCCAATTTTCCAGTGGGGGGATCGTGGTCCAGCCACTGTGGTCCAGCCCTGAAATTCCTAACCCAGGGACCCTACAAATAGCCGCCGCATACTGCTTCCTTTAATAGCTCCTGCTGCATTCCCTGGGTCATTTCCCCTGTAGCTCCTTCTCTTCACCCTGATCTCAGGCTGAAGTTCTCAAATCTTCTTCCTGCTTGCTGAATACAAGTACCTCCAGAATCTTCCTTCTGGTTCTCTTCTTGAGCTCCTGTGACCAGCGATGAGCACTCATCCTTGCTCCTCTGGTCCCAGCCTGGAACTGATTAACTGAACCTGCTGCGCTCTGATTGGCTGCTTTTCTAGCAGGCTTGGAGGACCCACCTTCACTGCTCCTTTCCCGGGGCAGGGTGTGGTAGGACTCTGAGGCCTCCAGCAGGGGGTCTCAAAGGGCCTGGTACACCCAGTCACACTCTTCCAGGTCCTGCCATCTCTCCACCTGTTGTCCTCTCTCTCACTCTGCGGCCCCTCTCTGCTGCTTCTGTTTGTGACTCAGCCCTCTGGCCAGGTCACTTTGTGGTTTCCCCTTCCAGGTCCAGAGTCTCACTGGACCCGATGTCAAGGCAATGCCACTCCATTAGTGGCTGGTAGGGGAACCCGGGCTCAGCCATTACTTTGGATTCCAGCTCAGGGACCTTACAACACGCAGCCAAGGTCTGTTCAGTTACCAACCTTGCTGCTTACTGCCTGGGCTGCTTCCTACTTACCTCCCACTGGCCTTCTCTCTTTGGGCTACACTCTTCCCTCAGGGACAGAGTCCCAGGGTCCTGCTCTTTTCCTGGGTTCCCTCCTTCCCTCTCTAATGCACTGAGGATGGCTGCAGACTTCCTCACTGCAGCCCTTCCTGTTGCCGGCTTCATACTAGTCCAGCCCATCCTGCTCAGATGAACTTCATCCTCCTGTCGGGAGTTACTCCTACAACCTAATCCCCTCATGTGGGGGTCTAATTGACTCTTTCTGAGCTTCTTTAACCCTTTCAGAATTGTAGGCTGAACACCCCATCAAAGATCTCACAAAACTAGGTGACTGGGCAACAAAATGGTAGATGAAATTCAATGTTGATGAATGCTTGAGTAATGCATATTGGAAAACAAAATTACAACTATACATACAAAATGAGGGGGGTCTAAATTAGCTATTACTACTCAAGAGAGATCTTGGAGTCATTGTGGATAGCTCTCTGAAAACATCTGCTCAATGTGCAGCAGCAGTCAAAAATGCTAACCGAATGTTAGGAACCATTAGGAAAGAGAGAGATAAGAAGACAGAAAATATCATATTGCCACTAAATACATCCATCGTACGTCCACACCTTGAATACTGTGTGCAGTTCTGGTCACCCCACCTCAAAAAGGATATATTAGAATTGGAACAGGTACAGAGAAGGGCAACAAAAATGATTAAGGGTATGGAACAGCTTTCATGTGAGGAAAGATTAAATAAGGGTGAGGGGAAATGGCTAAATGGGGTGGGGAAAGGAATATGATAGAGGTGTATAAAGTCATTCATGGTGTGGAGAAAGTGAAAGTTATTTACACAAGAACCGGGAGTCACCCAATGAAATTAATAGGCAGCGGATTTAAAACAAACATAAGGAAGTGCTTTTTCACCCAACGCACAGTCAACCTGTGGAATTCATAGTCAAGAGATGTTGTGTAGGCCAAAAGTATAACTGGGTTCAAAAAAATTAGATAAGTGCCTGGAGGATAAGTCCATCAATGGCTATTAGCCAAGATGGTCAGGGATGCAACCCCATGTTCTGGGTGTCTCTAAACCTCTGAGTGCCAGAAGCTGGGACTGGATAACAGGGGATGGATCACTTGATAAATTACCCTGTTCTGTTCATTCCCTTGGAAGCATCTGTCACTAGCCACTGCTGGAAGAGAGGATACTGGGCTAGATGCAAGAGTGCCAATTAGGAGGTGCAGGGGAGGGCAGAAGTTGTCACCCCACCGAGTTTCATACAGGAGGTGTGCAAGCTTCCAGGTGCTCTTAACTACATCCCAGCATTAGTGTGAAATGTAAGTTCTGCAGAGGAGACGTGCCCCTGGGGCAGGGAGTCAGTATTATTAGCCTGTAAAAGAGGAATCCCTCTGTGGAGGGGGGAGAGGGAGGAGGGGGTGTTTTAGAGAGAAGGGGCTGGGGTGGGGGAACTCAGAAAAAATACAGCAAAGCACTGGACCTAGGTTACATTCAAAAAAGGGGGAGGTTTAGGGGCATAGGTGAAAAGAAGGGGTCAAACCCAGGGAAGGGCTAGCAATGTATAGAGAAGTTCCCACTCTCTGTGGTACTTATGTGGCCCCATCACCATGGTATCTGAGGCTGCACCTATTTCTCCTCCCAGCCCCTCGGTGAGGTAGAGCAATGCTGTTATCCCCATTGTACAGATAGGGCACTGAGCACACACAGACTAAAGGCCAGATTTTCAAAGGTTTTTAGGCACCTAGTGAGATTTTCAAATGCACTTAGAATGTTTGGTGCTTTGTAAACCCAACTAGATATCTAGCTGCATCTTTGGGTGCCTAAAAACCTTTGAAATTCTGTCCTTAAAACACTGACCTGGGGTCAGATAGGAAGTCCATGGAGGGAGTAGAACCCAGGTCTTTTAGAGCTAGCTCCCTATCCAGCACACCAACCATTCTCTCTCTGCTGGATGCTGCAAAAAAAGAGGACTCTGATAGATGGGAGCATGGTCACTGTGATGTTTATATCTGTAAGTGGAGGCACTGATGGCAATAGAAATTTTAGTTGATTAAGGACTACAAGATTTGACTTGTAACTTGTGACCTCCAACTTTCTTTCAAAAGGAAGAGCTGTCCAGAGCTCCTGTGTCTGTTTATTTTCCTTTCCTGCCTGCAGTGGCCCTGATATACCTCAGAAGTCTCCGTTTTTTTCTCAACTTTAAAAAATAGAATTTTCTTGGTGTTTGGTTTTAAATATTCTTCCGTCAGAACTGCAACTCAACCACTGTGCTGTTGTGTTTAAGAGCCTTCTGGAAAGTAACTAGCCTTTAAACAGAAGTAAAAGCAGTGTTGCCAACTCTTACGATTTTGTCATGAGTCTCGTGATAATTGTTTTCCTTAAAGCCCCAGCTCCTGGAGTAAAGTGGATATGTGTTGATTTCAGCCTTCATTCTTAAAGAAAAATGAAGTTTCTAGTCCTTGTTCTTGTGGCTGTGGGGAAAGCTTCAAAATGTGACCCCAGTGCCCCCTAAAGGCTCAAAAAGCAGAAGGCAAATAAAAAGAACCCCCAATCTGTTATTTTTACATAGTCTTGTGATTTTAAAGCAATATCATGATTTTTCGTGAGCCTGATTCATGATTTTTGAACATTTGGGATTGGCACTACTGTGAAAGTGACTTGAAATTGTCAGTTTCATTCCTGTTTAAAGTTAGTTTCTAGTCTATTATTGGTAGTGAGGTAACATCTCTAGACCCCAGGCAGGTGCCGTATAAACTCATGGGGCCTTGCCTTAGTAGGATGTTTCCAAAGGTAAATGATCTATTCCAGGTGTGGTGAACTGCAAAACAGTGATAGAAAGTAATCTAGATTTTTCTACATTTGTTTCAATTGTTGTATTCAAGAGTTAGTAACAAAGAATATACATTAAAATCTTAAACCTAACCAGTGTTACTTAAGTGACTTGACACAAGATGTGAGAACATGTTAGTATTAGAGCTGAGTGGGTCTAATATTTATTAAATCCTCTTTTTTATATAGGAATTAGATACAGTACTCCTATCAGCTAATTTCTAAGTTATCTGCAAAAAAACCCCTAGAGTTTTCAGGTGCCTAAGTAGCCCTTGGAATCACGGTTAAAGTTGCCCCCCACCCTCCACCAAAATCTGAAATGGCGCCCCTGGCTAGATGGACCATTGGCCTGACCCAGTATGGCCATTCTTATGGTCTTATGTTAATTTGTCTTTAAATGAGCAATTGAGGTGCAAAAGTTGTTTCTTTGGTTTTAGTTCTTCCTATAGTTTCCTTATTTAGCTTGACACTGTAGCAAATACATTAATGAGGCACTGAATACTTTCAATTCTGCACAATACAAGGGCTATGTCAGCAAATGGAAAAGTTAATGGAAGATTTTTTTTTTAGTGACTTATGTGGTACTGCTGAAGTGGTAAACATTATAGATACTGAGTTATTCTGGTTAGTCAAGATGAAAGAAAACAGAGGAACACTTAACTAGATAACCTGGTAGTATAATGACAGACGAAATTCAGTGTTGTTGGATGCAAGGTAACGTAGCCTGAATGGAAAAAAATCTGAACCATTCATAAACTGCGGGGTTCTAATTGATCTGTAATCACTTAGAAGAGACACCTGAGCAAAGCAAACAAAATGTTAGGATATATTTTTTGAAAAGACAGAACATATTATGCCATTATATAAACCTACGAGTACTTCCTCATCTGGAATACTGGGAGAGATTAAGAAACAGGCAACAAAAATGATAAGAGGTGTAGAGAGACTTCCAAGCTATGAAAGACTGAAAAGAATGAGACTGTGTAGTTTAGACTGGAGAAAAATAAGAGAGGACATTTTAAAGCTATAAAAATGAAAGATATGGAGAAGGTAAATCCAGGAACTCCTATTTATCTTCTCCCAACACAAGAACAAGGAGACTGATGAAATCAAAAGGAGGAACCTTTTATAATTTTTAAATGAAGTAATTAACTGTAAGCTCTTTGGGGCATGGAAGACCTTATATTTTCATAAGTGGGGCCAAACCCAATGCCGTTAAAGAGCATCCCACCCTGCAACAGACAGATCATTTCATAATCATACACTATGGACTTTTCTATCTTCCTCTGACCATCTGGTATTGGCCACTGTCAGAAAAAGGATACCAGACTAAGTGGATCATTAGTCTGATACGGAAACATTATTCCTATGTTCCTATGGCACCTGTATGTCAGTCTCAGCACCTGCTATCCAGCTGCAGAATTCCAGGATTCTTGGATTTTCAGAATTCCATGAGTACTGAATGATTTACAGCTCATGGTTATATAGGTTACCCCTTCAGCATATTTAAATATACCAGATAGGTAGACTGTAGAGCCAGGAATACAGTATTAGAAAAATAATGTAATTACAATACAATACGAGTGCTCATTATGAAGTAATTACAGTACTGGGCCTTTATAAGAAGAATAGTCAGCCCAGTGTTTCTGCTGTATTATGGGTGTGAGCCTGGGCAGAGGCCTGTGAGGCACTGATACATACAACGTTCTGCTGTCGTTCAGTACTAGCTATACTGTAAAGCTATTTTAGTACAAAGGAGGCTGGCAACATTCGTGTTGACTCCAGAAAGCCTTCTACACGCAAATGCTGAACTCTGCTCTCTGCGAATATTCAGATTCACATCTTCTTGCGTCAGTTACAAAAATAACTTTTTTACTCCCATGTGTGCTGCAGAGCCAATGTAGCCATAAGGCAGTGAGTCGGATTATATTCCGTTTTGTGCATTATCAACACAAAAGTTTACTTAATTCTAATCACTTACATCTGTGCAATGTTGACTGCAATGGCTTTGCACAGGAGTCACTGAAACTATAAACTGAGGACAATGATGTTTCATTAGTCTAACTGATGGCATAATTGGCCAGCAGAATCTTTATTACTGGTGATAATGTTTGAGAAGGAAAGTCCTCAGGACCCAGATGGAGTTTGCAGGGCAGGCATTTAGAAAGGCCATCTTTTTGCTTGTATATTGTGTACTTTTGACATGGAAACTGAGACAATAAATATGCAGCTTCACAACGTTTCTCTTACAGAGTCACTTTTCAGAGTACTTCACACTTTTGGATTATATGCAAACACTTGGGGACATGGAGGATGGGAGGTCTCCAGATAATTTTTTCTATCCTGTTTCTATCCTGTTCTGGACCCATTTCATTCTTGCTCCCTTCCTCAGAACCATGACTTTGTTATTGTTGCATTTCTTTAAAGGTGAATATGTCCAGTTCTGCAGTATTTTGCAGAAGTCAGTTTCTTACAGCTTCATCCTCACTAGGCACATTGATATACCAATAAACCAGCCCTAGCTGTACAATTGCAAGGAAGGAGTGAGTAGCAAAAGTGCAACAGCAGGGAAGGCTGTCACAGCAGAAGAATCCCTTTGATCAGCTCCTGTGGTTCTCGAAACATTTGCGAATTGCCTGCTCTGGTGCACAGCTATTCAGGGGGCTAGTCCATTCGTTGAAATTAGCTTCACGCTCATGCACAATATACCATTCCTTAGGTGACTATTTACAATCTGTGCTTAAAAAAATAAGCAGGGAGGGAGCCGGGGGTCTGATTCAGCCACTGTGTTCACATAGGGATAGTACTACTCTACAAGTAGTCCCATTGAATCCAAAGTACTGGAAGAATTTTTTGTATAAATGGGGTTAATATTGTTCACCCTCTCTTTTCTGACTCAAAAATACATGAGCTGAATCTAGTCAAAGCTGCTGAAAGATTCACCTTTGCACAGAGACAAGCCCTGGAACATTTCATCCCAAAAGGCTAATGTTTCACCAAGCTATGATAATCAGTGTTTGTAGCAGAAACTGTTTTGCAACCGTAGCATCACAGTTGCTGCCTCAATAATACACAAAAATGCACTTCTTACTTGGAGTTATTAAAATACAACACGCAAGGGAAAAATAGGGCAAGACTAGCTTTAAATCTGAGTGCCTATAACACCATAAGCAAGAGTTCTGTTTACAAGCCACCAGTGTTCAGAGTTGGAGTACAAGAAAATGTGATTGTAATAGAAATTTTCTATCCTTAAAACACAGTTATTCATGGTTCATATTTATGGGTTTTTTCCATGAATCACTTTGGAGATACTTAAACAAGTGTATGTCTAACACAGTGTCCATGAAAGAGGAATAGCTGAGAAAGAGCTATATGTATTGGATGGCAGCAAAAGGATGGTGATGTGCGCTCAGATTAGTAAAAGAGAGGTCTGCAGGAATCACAGAAACAGACACAGATTAACAGATTCACAGATTAACACAACCACTGCTTTTCTGCCCTTCAGTTCTCTATTATTAAATCATAACACATGTTTATTGTGTGCAGAGAACACATGCTTTTATAGGAGATGGTGAAGCTATCATTGTGGACTATTAAATAATAACATCTAGCTCTTTTCATCAACAGATCTCTAAGTGCTTTACCAAGGAGCTCTTTGTATCATTTTCCCCATTTTACAGATTGGGAAACTTGCCCAAGATCACACAGTGAGCCAGTGGCAGAACAGGGAATAAAACCTAATCTCAATCCAGGGCTTTGCCCACTAGAGCACACTGCCTTTCATCTGAACTGCCCAGCTCACAGAGGACTCATGAATGAAAACTACTCACTCACCTGTGAGCAGGGTCTCTCACATTCTGCAAGTCTCAAATTTCCTCAGTAAATGCCTCTTGCTCTGCTCCCCGGTGCAAGAGTCTCTCATACCACTAACCGTACAGGGTGCACCCTGATTTCCACTCAGCCTCCACCAATCTCAGGAGTCCATTGCAGCTGCCAATGCATTGCCAGCAGTGACTAAGGCCTTGATTTTCTCCCACCCTCTCTCCCTCTGACAAAAGTCTTAACCCTCAGCCTTTGCACCTGACAAACCATGTGGATTTCTTCTCCATCCCCGAAGTTGACAGCTACTACAATGTGCTAGTGTAGGTGTAAATCAAGGAATATGATAAAATCCACTCACTGGATTGTCTTAAATTTAAATAACGATTTTGTTCAAAGTCTGAGGCTTAGCATTAGGGAATTGAACCTGCACTAGAAACCAATTCACAAGACACACAGCTTCCTGTGGGAGAAGTTAACAGTGAAACACAGAAGATTGTCTCTCCGAGAAACACTACAGCTGTCAAAGTTGGCATTGATATGTACATAATGGAAGACATGGCACAGCTTGTTGCACACCCCAGCATCACGTGATGAGCGTGGGCAGATGTGTAGTAAGGAGAGAAGAACTAGGCTTGCTACACAATGTGAAAATTTTGCAGCCAAACTTCCAAAAGCAACCTTCCCAAAGTGGGTCCACAATTTTGTACAGGCAAGGCTACTCACTTCAGCACATGAACAGTACTGAAGATGTGATGCTGCCTGGGTTTACTCAGGGTTGTTACCACCTGCCCTTACCGTGAGGAAGCTTTGTTTGTGCCTGCTGTGGGTGGGTCAGCTCCCCAACTCCTGTGGCCAAGGGCCACACAAGCACTTCCTTCTAGACCTATGCAGGCCCCACTTGCTCTCTACGGGTTAACGATAGCCACACTCATAGGCACAGACTCGGTGGGTGTCCAGGGCCGCCCCCCAACCAGCTCCCCCCAATCAGCTCCTCCCCCTCCCTCCCAGTGCCTTCCGCCCGCCATGGATCAGCATGCAGGAGGTGCTGGCGGGAGGAGAGGAGCAAGGGTGAGGTGCACTCGGGGGAGGGGGCAGAACAGGGCTAGAAGAGGTGGGGTGGAGGCAGAGCGGGGATGGAGTGGAGCGTGGTGGAGGCACGGCAGGGGTGGGATCTTGGGGGAAGGGGTGGAGTGGGGGCAGGGCTTGGGGCAGAGATAGGGGTCGAGCACCCCCCGGCACATTAGAAAGTTGGCACTTCTGGCCACACTCCAACGCCCGAGTGTCTCCCTGGAGCGTTCAGCAGCCATTCACAGATTTGTTGCTCCCATAGAAGCACTACACACCAGCTTACCAGTTACAATTGGATCACTGCTCCGCTTGACACACAGCACTTAGATGTGTGTACAATGAAAACAAGTAAAAGTTTATTTAACAAAGTGTAGAGAATTAAGAGCTAGCAAGTAGAAGTATTGGAAAGAAATGGTTACATATAAAATCAAATCGTAACACACATTCTTGAACATAAGATTACTTATCTAGATACTTTCATGTCTTTAGAGCAATGTTCACCCAAAATTCTTCGAGCACTTTACAGCCAGTCTCAGCCATGATCATCCATTCATAAGGCAAGTCATGTCTGCTTGCTTCCTCAGCAAAAGATCCCGGGTGTTTCTTGGTACCCTTAGATCTTTCAGGACAATCCTTTGGGGTTTTTGTCCCCATAAACAGGACACTCTTTGCCGATTGTATTTCTTTTTCCCCTGCGGCTTCCCTATCTTGTTGATTTTGCAACCTTTTGATTAGCATCAAGCTCAATATGCAAATAGACCTCCACCGTGAAATATACAGTATACATATGGCCAGACAGGGACATATGCATCTGTTATCACCTGCCTGAAAGGAACTTTCCTAAAATATTCCTCCTGCAGACCCACCCTAATCCCAAGTATTGAATTTTCAGTATAGCTACATAACTTCTTAAATATTTATCTGTACATACATTTCACAATGATTATGATGAACAGCTGGCTACTGGCTCTCAGTAGAGTCCTTACATGCCACCTTTTGGGGAACTATTATGCATATATCTGACCCTGTGAACCCTGCAAAGCCCTCTGCCAGTTAGCTCCAAGAGGTCCCTGGTCACAATATCTGTTCAGCTAAACTCTTTGTGCTCAGAAAACTGGAGGTGAAAAGTTACAGGCAGAAATTTAGAGGCTCCCCTTTGAAAATTTGGCTCATAAGGTTTAGCTCTGCTGAGATAAGAAAACCTCTTTCATTGTTTCCATTATTCAAGCTTCCTTCTTTTCCCATGACCCTAGTTTAGGCCTGTCTTCTATATCATCCCTCAACAGCTCACAACTCCCTCTCTGTGACCAGCCCATAGCACTCCTCCAACCCCATCCTGGATATGTTTCTAAGGAGTCCAGCAGATACAGCAGCTTTGCCCTGGAAACTACTGCCTTGAAATTTCATGCAATTTAGTATGGAATATGCTCTGGACTGAAGTACCTCTGACCAGGGAAGAAGTTGTATTGTAGACAATTAGAAAGCAATGATCCTCAAATAAAATGCTATCGTAGTTTTTTCAATGAAAAGGAAATTGTGGGAAGAAGTCATGAGAATGGGTGAAGGGACATATGGGACTGATGGAACATCATGGAAAGGGAAACAGTTTGGGTGAATTTTACAAATTGACAGTTGAGGAGCCTCTTTGATGTCACAGGAACAGAACTGGAGGCAGGATATCTGAATCATTCCAGGCGATCTATCATTGTGAGTTCTTCAGGGCAGAGACGCCATCTTCATCTGTTGATCAAAATGCCATTTACATCTGTGACACTACAAGTAGTTTTGTTTTTTCCAAACAAAAATACTCAAATCTATATATCTGCTATATTGTACATTTTTGGAAATGTTGCAATGTACACAGTGGTTATGTGCCTCTTCTTATTGTTTATGACTTTGAGTACCATATAATTGCAAGATTATTATCAACCAGACTCAATCATTAAGAATATATCTAGTTCTCACCTTTATTAATGTAAGTGATTTTAAAAAGCATGCACACATCACTTTTCTGAACAACCTGGAATAGACCTGAGATCCTAATTTCCCCTCATTAGTGTCACTGCAGAGGGCTTTCAAAGCCCTTTGTGCAGAAATCGTCAGATAAGGCCTCATACTGTTTAGATTTACCTAAAAATATTCAATAGTATTTTCACATTGTGGGAAAAAAGGACCCAGTTTTGTCTTAGAAATCAATATAGTCATGTCAGACTATACTGTCTGCTAGGGAAAGAGACACTATTTAAAGGTGGCATTATTCTTCTGAGAATCAATGCCAGAATATAAATGATTACTATTTCAACTACTAGTTTTTCACTTTTCAGTTATTAGATTTGCCATAGCATTGTTTGTAAAAACAAGGATTGGAACTCTACTTCACAAAATGTAAAAGTCATAATCTTTGAATCCTCTTCTGTGTTGACCTTCCAAATCTACTCATTACTCTAAGAATCTAGAGTCTGCTATTATCCTCATTTACATTTGATTCAAGCACAAGGTGGAGGGACTATTTGTATAAGATGCAGGGTGAGTGGGATTTGTACAGACTTTCTCTTCAGTCCATAATAATGTTCTGGTACTCCAGACATTAGAGTTCTTTCTATCAAAAACACAATAAGTTCAGTGTTACATGAATATTCTGATATTTGAATATTCTGTCAGATTAGCCTACTAATCATTCAAATATTTGAATTTCTTAAATATTATATGCAATGATAAGGACCATGTTAAAGGCTCAGATTTTTACAGTATCAAACTGCTAGGAGGTTATCCTAGCAGACTGCTAAGGAGAGCAAGTTTATGTTAAAAACACGCTTAAATTCATATTCATTCTCTTAAAACAGAAATTTCAAACAGAATAATATCTGTGAAAGAGAATCTCAGTCCTTTCCCAGAAGGCAATATGCTGTGGAAATGTTATCAAGAGTGCTGAAAAAAGACATTGACTAAAAAATGACATTTATTCATCTTGAAATTAAAAGATAATGAAACCCTTTCTTCCCAAAGATCAGTATTTCAATGTCAAGCATCTGCAATTACCACAAAATCTTCTTTTAAAGTACTCAAAGTCTGCTTTTCATGATGTAAACCTACAAGATTTTATAACTCTGTTAGGGCCCTTCTGTTCTGTCAAGAAAGGAAAATAGGTGATGGGGTTGAGGCAAAGAGAAAAGGAGGAAAATATAGGCAGTCAGAAGACAGCTGGGGAGAGTGTATACTCTCTGTAGCTTCCTAAGACTTCCATTATGGAACCCTTACTCAAGTCACTGAGCACTCACTCCTGCAAATAATCTCACTGACTTCGACTGACATTTTCTTGTAAATTAATAATACGAGTCAGGTTTCCACAACCCAGTCGCTCCCAGGGGCTGCATGAATTAGGATACTAGTTTGAATCCAGCCCAGAGCCTGAAAATTGTTATAATCTTGATGGCTGTTATAATCTGGTTTCTGGTTTCACACTGATTCCTCGGGGACCACACCACAAAGAAGCTTCACTGTGGATAAGAGGCCAAGAATTAGATGGGAATTGTGGATACTGAACCTCGTCAATAGAGGTGATCCCTCCAAGTCCAGTTTGGAGCACAGTGGCAGAGTAATCCTGGGTATGTCTATGCAGCAAAGAAAAACACGCAGCTGGCCCGTGCCAACTGACTCAGGCTCACGGGGCTCAGGCGGCAGGGCTGTTTCATTGCTGTTTAGACTTCAGGGTTCAGACGTCTATATAGCAATGAAACAGCCCCACAGCCTGAGTCTGCTGGTATGGGCCAGCCATGGGCTTTTATTTGCTGTGTAGACATACCCAATATGTGACAATGGCCCAGAATGAATTATTTATACAGGAAACTTAAAATGCTATGGGAGTCATTCCTTTAGGGTGAATAACATTCTATATACTTCAGTTTCATGACTTTTCATTTTGGGGCACCAAATGTGTGTGGAATGCATTAAAATGAGGGATGTCCTCAATGAGGGGTGGTTGAAAAGGTGTGGCAATTTCAGAATTGTGTTGCTACCAGCAAAGCTTCCTGTTGTGATCTTTGGAAAACTTTCAGACTGCAACCATTGCTTAATATGCAGACTCACTCTTGTCCATGATTGGCCTCTGCTATACTGAGTTATTATAATTCATTGTTGACTGGTCTTTTGTGTTCTCTCTAAATTGCCTGTAGCTTCTGCAGAAGTCTGTAGCCAGAATTTTATTAATGAGAACTAAACTATGTGGCAAGGCACCTCCTTCACCTCACCAGACACAGCGCTTCCCCCTCTGGCACTGAGTGGAGGAGGGTTGGCTGGGAGTAAATCAGTTCCATTCCAGAGAGATTTTTTTCCTCACTCAGGATTTATTTTTCACTGTTTAAAAGGTGGGCCTCAGCATAGACCCAAGCAGCACTCTTCAGCCACACCAAAGAAACCAATTCATAACACCAAAAGGAAACACCTTTCCCTGTCCCCTCTCTGGGGCTGTTGCCTTGTTATGCTGCTGGCTCCAGGGTGCCAGTCCTTCCCCAAACAGGCAGTTAGCTCAATTGCTTCCCCTATATGGAGGAGAGCAGCCTTTCACCCAGAAAAAGAAGACTTTTCTCCCTGCTACCGCAAGCCCTGCTGCAGCTTGTCTCTCCTCCTTCTCTCTTATCAGAAGAGTGATTTTTGAAGGTCACAGGCAGCCCTTAATTGGACTCAGGTGTCCCTAGTTGCCCTGAGGTGACCTCTTTTCAGATCACAGGGAAAAGGGCCTTTAACATTCTAGGCTGACATACCTGCCTTCCTCCACTTTCTTACATATCCGGGCAGAGTTCCTCTGAGCGGCAGCCGCTAGCTCCCTTGACACCTTCAAGGAGCAGTGGGTGCTGTCCAGGGTTCTCTGCTTGGTGTCCCCTTCAGATTCCCTATTTTTGACCCTTTGACCCTTACACCTGTCCTTGTTATTTTTTCTGTTGTCCCCCATACTTATTTGTGTCCTGGGCTCAGTGGATCCATCCCATAGGCTGGGGGAGGGTCCTTTAGCCGTGGGTGGGCTTACACCAGCCCACTTCCCAGAACCCAACAGGTCCACCCTCTTACAGCTGTGCGATCTGACTTTGTCACACCTGTCTCATCATATCATACTGAATGCATATAGAAGAGCTCTCATACCTTGTTACTTAGTAACATGTAAATTTACCTCAAATGATTCAACAGTTAAGTTTGGCTTCATTTTTTAACATCTTTGGGCAAGAATATCATCTCTAGTGCTTTATCATTTAGCTAGCATGCTTCTACTGTTGAATGCACAATATTTTGCTCTTGTGCATCAGATATCTAGGACGCTTTGGCTGCTTTTAAGAATAGAATTTACAACTTTGGTTTTTCCTACAATTATTTCTATTGGTTTCATGCAATACTGTAAAATGCCTGAGGTGCCATCAGAAAATGCTGTCGGTCTATATTTTCTTACTTTTCACTGGCTTTTGAGTCACTTATGCTGCATAAAAGCTGCTTTCATTTGATCGCTGTGAGTGAGCATGTGGACCTCATTTGAAACTCTGTTTTGATGCTATTTTCTAGAGCCGTCTGTGTATTTCTCATCCAATTTGTCTTTTGGATGTGTCCTTGTCATCCAGTTGCAAAAGAGGCAGCTAAGCAAAGGTTTGCAGCACTCCAGATTCTTAGAGCAGAATTAGTGATGTGCCAATGATCCACTAACTCTATCCATTTTAAATTCACACTTTTGATAGAACTTTGGACTATCATAGAAACTCCATACCAGATCAGAGGTGCTTCTGAGACACTGCAAGATTTACTAATAAATCAACTATTTATCAGTCTCTGAAAAACTTAAATTATTTAAGCTGTAGTTCATTGCTCTTTCAGCTTTTTGCTAGAGTGTTGTTTTGTGTCTTATATCCCACAGCCCACATTGGTAGCAATGAGGGATACATGCGGGCCACATAGCAATGGAAATCTCTGCAAGCATTCTGGATGATTCAGCTAGAATTCCTCTGTGAGCATGCACGTTGGAGTAGGAATATCCACATCTGGTGAGAAAATGACAATGTAACCTAGTGTTAGATTTCTATCATTGTTGTGCTCAAGAAGCACAAGAACTGAGACTGGCTAGCCACTGCAAAGCAATATAAGGTTATGGGATGCCATCCATCCTGATCTTCCTACGGTATATACATGAGGACATGTGCCTGTATCCCACAAAGGAAATTCAGCTGACAGTAGAGAAGTATACAGAGACTCTCCTTGTGGGAGTGGTGGCTTCTCTTGCCTATCCCATGGTCTTGGGCCATGACTGGAAACTCTTGCAAAACTTTGGCAAACTCTTGCAAGTGTGGAAGAAAGACCTGGCCAGGGCGGATGACTAGGCCTCTGAGACCAGAGAAGAAGCTGGGTCCATGGAACTGGCTGACACAGGTGTGCAAGAAGATCTGGGGGAGGGGACTTCACAGCTTGCAGAAGGGCCCCTGAAAGACCAGCAGAACCAACGAACTCAAAGCCCCATGGGTACAGAATGGTTGACCCAGCACAAGGATTTCATAGGGGAAGAGAAGAGAGATCCCACCTTGAGCTGGGCATATGAACAGCTGGCTGCTGTCAAGGGGAGGTAGTCAACCCACAGAGGGTAAGACAGTGGTCATGCTTTGAGCTGGGAGAGGAGTGCCTCTACTGGCTGGTATGGGGTACCCCCAGATCAACAAAATCCAGGCCCAACTCCTGGTACCCCAGCCCTTTTGGAAGGAATTATTCCAGCTTGAACACTCAGTACCATGTGCCAGCCACCTGGGGAGGGAGAAAATCCTGGAGAGAATTACCTGCCAGTTCTATTAGCCAGGCATCCATAAGAAGGGATTACTGCATGTCCTGCCTCGTGGGTCAGCTGAAAGGACCAAGAACAATCCAAGGTCCCCTTCCCCCAATACCCATACTGATAGTAGACACCCCCTTTGAAAGAATAGGTATGGATTTGATAGGGCTCCAAGAGAAGAGCACCAACACACATTGATGATTGTAAATTATGCAACACAGTACCCCAAGGCAATTCCTCTTCCTACAACCAAAGCAGCGACCATAGCTATGGAAGCCATGAAGATCTTCATGAGGGTGGGGATCCCCAAGGAAATAATAACAGAACAGAGGATGAACTCCATGTCACAACTGATGAAGAATTTGTGTGAGCTGCTGAAAATCAAACCTTTGAAAACCTCTGGCTACCACCCTAACTAGATGAGCTAGTCAAACCCTTCAATGGGACCCTAAGGGGATGCTAAGAAAGTTCATGGCTGAAGACCCTCACCACTGGAATCGCGTGTTACTGACCCTCCTATCTGTAGTGTGCAAGGTTTCCCAGGCCTCGACAGGGTTCTCCCCCTTCAAGTTGTTGTATGGGAAGCAACTCCAGAGCATGCTAGACCTAGTGTGGGAAACCTAGAGGAACAAGAGCCCAGAGGCATCACGGTAGTACAGTATGTTCTCCAGCTATCAGAGGACCTGAAGATAACAGGAGCTTTTGCAAAGGAAAACATCTTAAGGGCCCAAGAATGTCACAAGTAAGCCTATGAAAATGGTTCCCATCTATGTGAATTCCACCCCAATGACAGAGTACTGCTGCTACTGCCTGGCTCGGAGTCAAAGTTAGTGGCTAGATGCCGAGGGCCCTTTGAGGTATGCTGGGTCGGAGCAGTGGATTATGAGATTTGACAACCCAGGAAGAGGAAGGAGACCCAGATTTATCACATAAACCTTCTTAAGGCCTGGTGGGACTGTGACAGCATGTTCATAGCACCCTTCCCCACTCCCCGAATCCCCCAGGCTCCATTATCCCAGGACTCAGACACAATTCCCCTGGGGGAAAGTCTGCATCTGGCCCAACAGGGTCAGAACCATGGCTGATTTGTCACTACAACAGAGCCCTGGAGCAAGGTCCATGAAAGCCACCATCCCCTGCCCAGGCAATACATCATACATCAGTAGCTACAGGTTATGTTGAGCCTGGGGGTGGTAGAGGAATCTCACAGCAGGTGGTGGAGTTCCATTGTCTTGGTGCTCAAGATAGATGGGATGACTTGGATTTGTATCCATTTTAGGAAGGGGAATGCAATATGGTGTTCAAGAACCTGGTGATGGAAGAACCCAGGTTTTCCTATCTCCGTACCTCCAAGCAGGGCTTCTGCCACAGAGTCTAACCGCTAGATAGGGCTCCTGCCACAGACTCTGACTGCTAGGCAAGGAGGCTTACCCCGCACACAGGGGGATATGAGACCAGCTGTAGCAGGGCAGCACAGCTGCATGGTTCCTGTGGCGTGCATGTTTGCATGGGGACTGGGTGGGCAGGAAACTCGTAGCATTTCACCAAACATATCAAGGGCACTGAACTCTTATCTAGCGAGATCAATGAGATTGAGCTGGGGTGTGTGTGTGTGTGTGTGTGTGTGAATGCCTTCTCATTTGCACAAGATGGAAGACAAGCGGAGAGAGGGGAGTGTGACAGGGTCCCTGGTGTGCAGCCTGGAACTGGGGTACCGCTGAGCGCTCTGTCCCACCAACCTGGGCTCCCTCTCAGACTGTGATGATGTGACAAGCTGCCAACCTCTGGCAGGTACTGCACTTACACAGATATCCACAGGTAGGAACACACCCAACTGAGTTACTGAATGCTGAATGCTTCTGAATGCTTCTCTCAGCCACTCACGAACTAACAATAGGGAGGCTCCAGCCAATTCCTCCCAGATCCCCAGCCTTGCACCCCAGAGCTGTACCGTCTTGCCCCGGCCAGAAGCCTCACCAGTGTAAGTTTATTACCCAGTATGCCCCTCCCTCAATATGGAGAGAAGCCTTTGTAACTGAGCTGAGATTTTCCAAGCACTTCAACCAAAACACACTGTTTTACGTAAAGTATAAAACAGATTTATTAACTACAGAAAGATAGATTTTTAATCATTATAAGGGTAGGCAAAAAAGAAAAGTTACCAAAGAAAATAAAAGAAAAACACACAATCTAAATCTTAAAACTTTTTAAACTAGGCGGTATTTAGATCAGCAATTTTCTCACCCCACTGGATGTTACAGTTCTTAATACACAGGCTTCTCAAGTGAAGTTGTCATCTTCTCAGCATTCCTGCAGCTTCCAGCATAGGTGGGGGAGGAGAAAAGCCAAGACATGCTGCGACTGTTCCTTATTTTATACCCTAAGTCCATGTGCCTAGAAGACACTTGGCCAGACATATCTTGGTGGGCACTGCTGAGTCACAGTGATCGACTAAACCCTTATTGTGTGGACTTGGGCAACTGTCATTGAATTGTAGATCCCTTGATCACAACTCCTCTGCTGATTAATGGTCATGGAGCACCCTCTTGAGTGTGGGTCCTTTGTATGTCACTAGCAAACTTACAGTATATTTTAGTAACAATCATACAGCAAAATCTCATAATTTTATACACACTAATCATATACATATTTAGATAGAACAACGGGTTTCAGCAGATAATGACCTGTCATATACTACTTTACATGGCATGCTTTGTATGAAATATTACAACCATATGTGAATGATGAATATGGGGATTACAGGGAGCCATTCTGCGGAAGACATGGGTGTGGCACCATGAATGAAAATAGAGAGAGGCTTGTTGATTTCTGTAATATGAATGACCTAGTAATCGGCAGAACCCTATTTCAACATCGTGAAATTCACAAGCTGACATGGTGTTTTCCAAATGGCAGAGATAAGAACCAGGTTGACCATATCATGATCAATATCAAATGGCGATGCTCACTGACAGATGGGAAAGTGAGAAGGGGTGCAGATGTTGGCAGCGACCACCAACTTGTGACAGCCTCCATCAAGCCAAAACTGAGAAGTGTGGATCCACCAAAAAAGGGACATAGACATTATGACATTGATAAGCTAAAGTCCCCTGAAATACAGAAAGTCTTCATTCTGCAGGTAAAGAATAGGTTTCAAGCACTTGCAGACCTTGATGAAGAGGAGGGGAATACAGATGAGGAGATCAACAAGAAGTGGACAAAGTAACAGTAATTTATAAACAGAGCAGTGAAGCCTGTCTAGGCTACAGGCAGAAAAGAAGGAAGGAGTGGATCACACCCAGCACATGGAATGCCATAGAAACCAGACAAGCTCCAAAGGGAAAGGTTTTAGACACAAAATCCCAGAAGCTAAGGGACAAATACCGTGAGCAATATAGCAAGGCACACCGGGAGTCAAACGCCTTGTGAGAGCGGACACACAACATTATATTGATAATCTGGCAAAACAAGCAGAGGATGCAGCAGCTCGTGGTGAACAAGGAACCATCTACAAAATGATGTGGCTTATCAGTGGTAAATGGCAGACACCAACAAACACTCATCAGGGACAAACAAGGCCACCTACTAACAACCAAAAAAGAACAAGAAATGCGCTGGACAGAGCATTTCAAAGAATTGCTGAACAGGGAGCCACCTAAAGAGGAAACAAACATCCAGGAGGCAGAAGAAGATCTTGATATCAACACAGACACCCCAACTAAGGAAGAAATCATTCAAGCCACCAAACCCTTAAAATATGGGAAAGCTCCTGGCAAGGATAACTTGAATGCAGAATTGTTCAAGGTAAATCTTGAGTTAACAGCATCTATCCTGGCCCCTCTATTTACATCAGTCTGGGAAAGGGAAAAAGTGCCAGATGAGTGGACCATTGGGATTATAGTGAAGATACCAAAGAAAGGAACTCTCAGTGATTGTAATAACTGGCCTGGTATCACACTTTTATCTGTGCCAAGCAAAGTATTGTGTAAGATCATAGTCCAGCATATATCAGAGGCAGCCGATAGAGTTCTCAGAAAAGAGCAAGCTTGTTTTCAGAAAGGGTGTGGATGCACAGACTCAGATCTTCACTCTATGAAACATAATAGAAGAATGCTTAGAATGGCAACAGCAACTCTACATAAATTTCAAAGACTTTGAGAAGGCTTTTCATAGCATTCACAGGACCAGTCTATGGCACATTCTGCGGGCATATGGAATCCCTTTCTGTATAATCAACATCATCAAAAGCTTTTATTTCAACATTACATGCAGTGTTGATCACAGTGAGCTCAGTTTTGAAATTAAAATAGGAGTACGTCAGGGGTGTGTCATGTCTGCAATCCTCGTCAGCATTGCCATCAACTGTGTAATGCAGCATACAACAGAAGACATGCCAAAAAGCATTAAATGGACACCCTTCTCATCTCTTGAAAACCTGGATTTCGCAGATGATCTTGCTCTCCTATCACATTCCCAACACCATATACAAGAAAAAACAACTTGACTCAATGCATTCAGCCAGCAAATTGGACTGAAAATCAACTGCAATAAGACAGATATCATGACCATCACCTGTACAGATAGAGGATTATGTTCTCATCAATGTAGAAATATTCACATACTTGGCAGCACCATCAGCCAGGATGGTAGAATAAGCCAAGACATCCAGAACAAAATCAATAAAGCCAGGAACACCTTCAGGAGCTTAAATACAGTCTGGACATCATCAACATACAAAACCAAACCAAACTCAAGATTTATCAGAGCTGTGTACTTTCAACATTACTTTATAGTGCAGAATTCTGGGGAATGAGAAAGTATGACATGACTATTTTCAATCCATACAACCTGCCTCAGAAAAATCCTCCGTATCTTTTGGCCCAGAACAATCTGAAACCAAGATCTCTTGACACAATGCAGCCAAGAGGATATGAGCACCATCACTGCCAGGAGACATAGGAGATGGATCAGCGATGTGCTTTGGAGGGAAACTGAATCCATCACCAGAGTAGCAATAAGATGGACCTCTGAAGGCAAGCGAAAACAAGGCTGCCTGAAAACAACATGGCGAAGAGCTGTGGAAGCCGAGCTGAAAAACCTGGGGCACAGCTGGGGAACCATTAAAAGACTTGCCAGAAACAGACAGGAGTGGAGGAGCTTCATCACTGCCTTAAACACCAGAGGCATAATGGGAACATGATGATGATTCTGAGGTACAGTGTGTCACAGGGAGCAAACACCATGCTCCCCAGATGGAAGGATAAGGAAACTCTCCAAATGGAAACTCACATTGTTCTTTTTGCCTGTGTGTTTTCTTTCTCTATTGTTTTTACATGGTCCATGATTAGGGCTGTGATTTTATCATGGAGTTCAACCTGAAATCAGGGAGGAAGGTACTATTGAACCTGAGTAAGGGTGCCAGAATCTAGCATTCAGTAAGAATAACCTGAGCATCCGATGAAGTGAGCTGTAGCTCACGAAAGCTTATGCTCAAATAAATTGGTTAGTCTCTAAGGTGCCACTAGTACTCCTTTTCTTTTTGCGAATACAGAGTAACACGGCTGCTACTCTGAAACCTGAGCAAGAGAATAACAAAAAAGAGCCACACATGAGTAATTACATTGTTATAGGCAGTTGTTGTGTAGTCAATCATGCTCTCCACATGATTTTGTTGTTTTTAAACTTGGTGAAGGAAAAATCCCTCATCAACCCAGATAAATTTAATGTAGTGGTTTGTTTTGTTTGGGGGAAAGGGGGGCGCAGTAGTGGCAAAGCAGCGTTTTTGATGAGCTCCTGCTGGCTGTTAGCCTCCTGTACTGCTTATATTTTAAATTGGTGGCTCTGTGTTTTCAATTAGATTCAGTTGTTCACCTTCCCAGCCACCCACCCACCCAAACAGGGAAATCCCAAAATATCAGAAATCATGATTATGAATCAAAATCATGACTTGAAAGTCATGGAATCTGTCACTCCAGAACAAAAGAGCAGCTTTACTTGCATGGTTATATATTTTCCTTTTACTGCTCAGTGTTGCTCTATTAAGTAAATATTAACTATGATCTTTGGCTTAGAAATGCTTCATTTTACATTATCCAGGATTCACCAAATTATCCTTGGATCTGCAACGAAGAGGAATATATTTATGCAGGGGTCCATTTATTCATAGTGTTTAACAGATATATTGTACATATTGACACAGATCAGGAATCTGGATTATTAAATTATGGCCCATCAATGAAGGTCTTTGAAAGAGCACAACGTGGTTATTTTTTTTAATTTTTCTTACTATGCCAGTTTCACTCTCAGGGTATTTCAGGGGCTGGTGCTGATCAACATCACTGCTGTTAACCACTGGGTGTTGTGCTCATCCCATAAAGCAGTACCAAAGCCCACACTAGACATGAAGACCACTTCTGACAAACTGGTCTGTCTGACAAACTGCTTAGTATTATTTTGTATTTCTAGACTAATACAAATAGATTGCCATTTTTAAAGGCTCCCTATTTCTCCGAACCAATCTGTCAGTCAGGCAGCACTCACTAAGACCATGCTTAATATTCACCTCATATTTACGGAGGCAGTTTTAATGTTTCGTAGTATTAGGGTTCTAAATTTTGTATGGGCTACGTACTACGGTGCCCATAGGGAGCCCCCCTGTGCTCATAGGATATGTCTACACGGCAAAGAAAAACCTGCTGCTGGCCCATGCCAGCTGACTCGGGATATGGGCTGTTTCATTGCTGTGTAGACTTCTGTTCTTGGGCTGGAGCCCAAGCTCTGGAATCCTCCCACCCTGCAGTTTTGCAGTTTACCTCACTTTATGAAGTGAGAAATGAAATACGGAAGAGGGATCTTTATGGTGAACTCTGCTATGAAAATCTACAATGTCATGACACATTTTTCATTTGGACTGAAATCATCTACATGGATAAACATTGTATAACCTGTCAAATGTCTTGCTCTTTACAGTTTGCATATTTAAAAAATGCAATTAATAACAGAGATTGTCAGTTAAAGGGCAGGACTTGGTCTAAATGTGCCAGCTTGGTAGTGCTCTCAGGCTCTGCTAATCAAGGGAGTGAAAGGCAGACTCTGGGATCAAACTGAGCTTCTTATACAGCAGCCCAGAGAATCACAGGTAAGCAAGAGCCTTGAAAAAATTGTTCAGAAAAGGTTTGATGAGATTTACATTTCCTCTGCACAAAGGAGTGAATTCTAGCATCATGCATGATGGACTAGATATGTAAATCTCTTTAATAACAAAGATTGATAGATGTCTCATTCAGTATATGCACAGTGCAGCAAAATTATCTCACAATGACTGCTTGGTGTGTCACTGACTACTAGGCACCATGATGACTTGAGCGAAATACACCATCTTCTAGTTATAGTTAAAGGTTAGATGACAAATCAATTAATTAGATGGCTGTGTGAAGAATATACTTTTTATTATAAATATTATGATGTGACAAGTTCATCGTCCTCTCCTGACTTTATTTCTGGTTTTAACTTGGTTCAAAAGAAAGTAATACTGCACCAGATATCATGTATTTCCCCCCTACCATTATTCTCCTATGTAAATGACATATAAATGCCCTTTGAAACTCTCTATTATTCAGGGGTTCTCAAACTTCATTGCACTGTGACCCCCGTTCTGACAACAAACATTACTATGCGACCCCAGGACGGGGGACTGAAGCCTGGACCCTCCCGAGCTCCACCGCCCCAGGCAGGGGGCGCAAAGCCAAAGCCTGAGGGCTTCAGCCCTAGGCAGAGGGCCTGTAACCTGAGCCCTGCCGCCCAGAGCTGAAGTCAAATCCTGAGCCCCGCTACCCATGGCTGAAGCCCTGAGGCTTGGGCCTCAGGTGGTGGGGCTCGGGCTTTGGCCTCATCCCCCAGCAAGTCTAAGCCAGCCCTGGAAACCCCATTAAAACAAGGTTGTGACCCACTCTGGGGTCTCAACCCACAGTTTGAGAACCGCTGCTCTGCATGTTAAATCAAAAGGCACTTAAGCAGATAATTTTTAGCTACTGTTATTGACTGTAGACCTTGTTCAGATTGACCTTTTCCTCTAAAAGTCTTCAGTACATCACTTTTTAAATTTTTTGCAGTGTTTTGCAAAAACATCAATACTCCTCCCTCGGTGCCCGATGCCACAAGGCCTGTTGAAGACTCCCTGTCAGTGTCAGAGCAGTTGCCTCATATATTCTAAAATCAGGATTGCAACATTTTAATCTTATTTTGGCCAACACAAGCTCTACTGCTGAGAACTCCATTTGGTTGCTTAGGTTGGAAGATACTTTAAGCAGAAAGAGAAACTGCAGGCCATTGATCCCTGCTAATTGTAATTTTCTAGTGAATCTGCATCTTACAGGTTGCCTGCTGCCTAGGAATTATGGGCCAGATTTTCAAATATGCTCAGCACTCCAGGACTCACTCAAGGAGATGAAAGTAGCCAACGGGTGCTGAACTCTCCCTCCGCCCCCTGCATCTGCTCCTATGACTGGGAAAATGCCTCGTTTAAAATTTGTGAAGCAAACATGCAAAATGCAAAACTACAAGAAAATATTGTTTAATTAGATAAAAAACAGTTGTGAAACAATTGGATGCTTTAAACATGATATTCACCTGGTACAGAGCATCTATGCAAAGCCCTCTGCCTCCCTTAAGTTCCAGGTAATAAGGTTTTATTTCTGCCTGGGTGTGAACTTCACCTAAGGACCCAACCAATTCCCAGAACTTTCAATTTCAGTGAGAACTGATTAGGCCCTAAAACCACAAGTGCTCTCCTGAAATCACACAGAATCCTGTTAACTCTTTGTGGGTTCTGCACAGGTGCAGGGATCCACCTAATACAGTTCACAGGTTCCTTCCCATCACTCATTAATAGCAACACAGGAATTGAACATAAGAATGGCCATACTGGGTCAGGCCAATGGTCCATCTAGCACAGTATCCTGTCTTCCAACAGGGGCCAATGCCATGTGCTTCAGAAAGAATGAACAGAACTGGCAATCACCAAGTGATACGTCCCCCATCGTCCGTTCCCAGCCCAGTCAGAGGCTAGGGACAGCCAGAGCATGGGACTGTATCCCTGGCCATCTTTGCTAATAGCCACTGATGGACCTATCCTCCATGAACCCATCTAGGTCTTTTTTGAACTCTGTCAGTTTTGGGATTCACAACATTCCCTGGCAATGATTTCCACAGGTTGACTGCTCCTTGTGTTTGTTTTAAACCTGCTGACTATTAATTTCATTGGGTAACCTTGGTTCTTATGTTATATGAAGGAGTAAATAACGCTACCTTGTTCACTTTCTCCACACCAGTCATGATTTTATAGACCTCTATCATATCCCCCCTTAGACATCTTTTTTCCAAGCTGAAAAGTCCCAGTCTTTTGAATCTCTCCTCATATGGAAGCTGTTCCATACCCTTAATCATTTTTGTTGTCCTTCTCTGTACCTTTTCCAATTCTAATATATCTTTGTTGAGATAAGAGTACCAGAATTGCATGCAGTATGCAAGATGTGGACGTACCGTGGGTTTATATAGTGGCATTATGATATTTGTCTTCTTATCCCTTTCCTAATGGTTCCTAACATTCTTTTAGCTTTTTTTTACTGCCACTCCACATTGATCGGATGTTTTCAGAGAACTATCCACAATGACTCCAAGATCTCTTTCTTGAGTGGTAACAGCTAATTCGTTATTTTCTCTGTTTGTTCTTTGTTACCCTTGGAAAATTCTTTTAAAGTCTTTGCTGAATAATTCATCATTATATTTTTTAGTGTAGTCAGTCACCTTTACACTGCCACTGTGAAGTCACCTGACAGGTCTCTATGGTCCTTGCAACAACTTTCTTATCTTGAAAAGTAACTTTATGTTTCTATCCTTTGATCTTGCAAGACACACACACACACACACACACACACCACACACACACACACACACGTAACATTTTTCCTGACTCTCCTTTTTTTCTTTATTTCTATTTTCTCATGAAGTTTTTCATACTGGATTTCAAAATTTCATGAAGGATTTTATTCATCCTCCACTGATGACCAAGCCTCCTCAAACATGTCCTTTCTCCAGCCACACCTTTCTCATTTTTTGCCTGGTGTTCTTGAAAGGCATGCAAGAGGCATGCAGGCATGCAAGAGGCATGAGACATTTTTCCATTCAGTGCAGAGGACCATGCCTAATACATAACCGTACTTGAGTCTACATATAGCCTCTTCTCACACATGCACTATTCCATGAAACAATGCTTCATTCCTTGCTGTGCACCAAGGCAGGAGTTGGAGGATAAAGGTGTAAACAAACAAGTACAACATGTATTCCTCTTGGGTACACAGAAAGCAGTAGCCTTTTCTGTGAAGTGCTAGCAAAGGATGCTGGTTCTACCATCTTCCTTGCTCAAGAGCTACAAGCTTCTGACCAATCATGAGTTGCTAACAACTTTTGGACACTTCCAACCTGGTTTGGACAGGAACTGATGGCGCAGAGGTGAGAAATTATATTCCATTATTAGCCCACTCCACTGTCCAGTTTCCTAAGGCAAATATTTTTAGAACTGAATATAAAAGAGTTGCATGTATTTCAGCTTAGAACCATGCAAATATTGCATGTATAATTATATCTTGTATCTTGCTGTCTGTGGTTTTCAGCTGTTATTTTGTTTCTTGTGCTGAGATTTGTTTATAGGAATAAAGAATTAATATGTTTGACTATGATAATTTACTTGTCAGTTTAGTTATATTGATTTTTAGAATGTGTAAGATTACTTTTGTTTTTGTCCTCTTAATTGCCTGTAATCAATCAGAAAACTATCTCCATATGTTTGTTATTTTGTTTTGATTATATTTCTAATAAAACTCCTAATTTTTCAGCAGTAGAAATTAAATATGTTAGGAAAAGGTAGGGATAGGGCTGGATTCAAGCTTAAGCAGATGCATCATCCCGAAGCTCTCTGCCATGGGTTCATTAATCTTTAAAATTCAACTAATTGCAGATAATCTTTTGACAAGGGGAAAAAAAACACCTAGAGAAACAAATCAAAAAACCCAAGAGTTGACAACCTGATACACTTGGGATTAAAAAACATAAGAACATAAGTATAATGCTATGGCATGGATAGGAATGATAAACAAAACTTCATTGCATGATGTAGTACCATTTCTTGGAACAAAATTGTGACGTTTTGTTTATGTACTAAGGATGAGAACTTCACAGTTTGTCATAATTTGGAGGAACCTATAAACCACTCAATTGTCATGACAAGTGATAAGCTATATACATTGAAATCCTCCATTTCCACCACTGAGAACAAATTGAAGAGAATAATTTGAACTCTACAGTTTGTCTTACTGAAAGCTGGGTTGAAACCACCAAGCAGGGAAAAATAAAATCACAAGGCTAAGAAAGGGCGAATTCTTACTATTAACAGGAAGTCAAAAATGTTATGGCCACTGAAAGAAGAGTGGAACTACGAGAAAGCCAAGCTCAGCCCCTGAAAGTTTGTATATTTTGCTTACCTCGGAAAGAAAGCACTGACTAGATCACATTCATAGAAAAACTACAGTTTGATGCTTTTGATTTAGATCCCAAAGAGACTCCAGCTTATATTATGAAATTTATCACATCAGGGTATGTCTACACTGCCCAGGCTCGGACTCAGATTTGAGCCCAAGCCCCCTTTTGTCCAAATCAGTCTGACATGGGTCAGCAAGCACTCAGGACCCAGGTCCTTGGACCCTGCTAGTGGAGTGGGTCAAAGCCTGAGTCCCACTGTGACTTGTGTCCAACCCCTGTTGTTTTGCAGTGTGGATGCAGCTCAAGCCTCGGACCTGAGTCAGAAGTTCTGCGTAGTGTAGTATGGATGTGTTAGAATGGCTGTGAGACCCATGTCCAGCAATTGTAAACCCAGGTTTACAATGCAGTGTGGGCTTGGAAACACTGAGTCTACTAGTCTGGGTCCCACAGATCTGGGTTTACAATGCAGTGTAGACAGAACCCAAGAGGCCCAGTTATTCCTCTATGCAAGAGATTTAGATACACAGAAAAGGGCGGCACTCTAAATCTCATTAGCAGATATCCATAACTAAGACAGGATTTTACACGTGATCACATTAAAAATATCAAACAAAATGGTTCTAAGCTATTATTCTTTTTTGATGGTGGTACAAATATATAATTAAATAGAAAAGAATTACGTACACTGGAACCTTGATTTTGCAACCACGAATCTTATGACCAACAAGTGTCCCATTCTTTCACATTCTGATGCCTTCCGTGCACTGGCCTGCATTCACTGCTTTGCAGTTGTTTGAAGGATGCAGTGCACCCTACTGCAACTCAGGCACCGTATCTATTGTAATTCTGAGATGTTCAATCCTTAATCCCCAATTAGTTTGTAAAATAAGGCTTTTACAGTAAAACAATCCTTTCTATTGAACATAGAAACAATTTTGCTATACTCTGCGAAACTGTGGGACATGGAATCCGCTTTCAACCTTTCTGGGAGAGAGTGTGTGTGGCAGGGAATCAAAGAAACCCAGGTTGAGAATTCTCATCTGGAAACTGATGAGCGGGAGGACATTTTTAAGAAAACATGAAAGGGGGCATGGTTTTCATTTATTCTAAGGCAATTTATATCTTTATACTAATTCTGGCAGTGTAAATGGGCCTTAATGTGGATGCAAATCATAGACTTATAGAAATGTAGGGCTGGAAGGAACACTGAGAGTATGTCTACACTGCAATGTAAGATCAGGGTTAGTGGCACTCAAGTAAGCTGACCCATGTTAGGGAATCCTGGGCTTGAGCATCTATATTGTACTTTAACCCAAGGTTAAGAATTTTCCGGCCCCTACTCAATCCTAGGGCTCTGGCATCCACACTGCAGTGTGCAGACCCAAGTCAAAATAAGCATATCCCAGAGTCTTTAGTGCACCCCCCACCAAAATGTGGCCTCTCTAGCCCTAGGAACGTGGTGCACTGTGGGAAATCTTTACTGCCTGCCCTGCACATGACCAGGAAGTAGCTTTGCAAAAGACTTGATTGCTTGCTCTCCACTGCAAACCCAGCAGGTTTTTCTGACAGCATGCTTGCAGATTGGTGATCAGAACAGAATGATGGATTGATGCTGACCTGAGCTGCTGCCGTTTGCCAAGGGAGGGTGGCTTCTGTTTTCAGTAGAATGGATTGCAGATTGTTGGGATAGAGAGGACTAAAGAAGTTGTCCCATGGAATTGTAGGATACTTCCAGTTGACTCCTGGGACCTGAGTCAAGTGGGGTGCGGTTACACTGCAAAGCAATAGGGCTCAGACCCTGGGTCCTGGCTTGACTTGAGCTCAGACCCTCCAGCCCTGCAGGGTCCTGGGACCGTGGTTCCAAACCATGGGTTAGTGCAATTGCAGTGTAAACGCAAGGAGCTGGGGTAGCCTTGAGCCTGGGCTCAAGCATGGACTTACATTGCAGTACAAGCATACCCCAAGAGATCATCTAGTCCACATCCTAGCACCCGCACTAAGGGACAATTCCTGATGGGTGTTTGTCTAAACTGTTCTTAAAAACCGCTAATGATGGGATTCCACAACCTTTCTTGGAAGCCTATTGCAGTGCTAAACTATCATTATAGATAGAAAGTTTTTCCTAATATCTGACCTAAATTTTCCTTGCTGTAGATTAAGCCCATTACATCTTGCCCTATCTTCAGTGGACATGGAGAACAATTGAGCACTGTCCTCTTTGTAACAGTCTTCACATATGTTAAGGGTGTTATCTGGTCTCCCTTCAGTCTTCTTTTCTCAAGACTAAACGTGCCCAGTTTTCTTAACTTTTCCTCATAGGTCAGATTTTCCAAACTGTTTATCATTTTTGTTGCTCTCCTCTTGCCTCTCCAGTTTGTCCACATCTTTCTTAACGTGTGGCTCCCAAAACTGGACATGGTACTCCAGCTCAGACCTCACCAGTACCGAGTAGAGCAGGACAATTTCCTCCCATGCCTGACATATTACACTCCTGTTAAAACATCCTAGAATTATATTAGCCTTTTTTGCAACAGCATCACATTGTTGACTCATATTCAATTTGTTATCCATTATAACTCCCAGATCCTTTTCAGCAGTATTACTGCATAGCTAATTATTCCCCATTTTGTAGTTGTGCATTTGATTCTTCTTTTGTAAGTGTAGTACATTACACTTGTTGGATTCAGACCAATTCTCCAATTTATCAAGGTCATTTTGAATTCTAATTCTGTTTTCCAAAGTGCTTGCAACCCCTCCCAGCTTAGTGTCATCCACACTTTTTATAAGCATATTCTCCACTCCATTATTCAGGTCATTCATGAAAATATTAAAGAATACTAGACCCAAGACAGACCTCTGTGGGACCCCATTAAATACATCTTCCCAGTTTGACAGTGAACCATTGATAACTACTCTGAGTATGGTTTTTCAACCAGTTGTGCACCCTCCTTATAGTAATTTAATCAAGACCCTATTTCCCTAGTTTGCTTTATGAGAGTGTAATGTGGGACTATGTCAAAAGCCTTATGAAAAATCTAATATATTATGCCTACTGCTTCCCCCACTACGCCAGTAAACCTGTCAAAGAAGGAAACTAGGTTGGTGTGTGTGGCATGATTTGTTCTTGTTAAATCCATGTTGGCTATTACTTATAACCTATTATATTCTAAGTGCTTACAAACTGCTTGTTTCCTGTTCTAATATCCTTCCAAGTATCAAAGTTAGGCTGACTGGTCTATAATTCCCTAGGTCCCCTTTTAAAAAAAATTAATTGGTACTATATTTGCCCTTCTGCAACCTTCTGGGCTCTCAACCATCCTCCACTAGTTCTCAAAGATAATTGCTAATGGTTCCAAGATTCCTTCAGCTAGTTCCTGAAATACCCTAAGGTAATTTTCATCAGGCTTGCTGACTTGAATACATCTAACTTATCTAAATATTCTTTAACCTGTTATTTCCCTATTCTGGCCTGTGTTTCTTCCCCTTGTTGTTAAAATTAATTGTTTTAAGCCTCCGGTCACAATTTACCTTTTTAGTGAAGACTGAAGCAAAATAGATATTAAACAATTCAGCCCTCTTAGTATCATCCATTATTAGCTCTCCTTCCCTGCTAAGTGGTGGACCTAAACTTTCCTTTGTCTGTCTCTTGTGCCTATGTGTTTATAGAACCTCTTCTTATTTCCTTTGATGTCCCTTGCTAGGTGTAACTCATTTTGTAACTCATTACCTGTAATGAGTAAACTCATTACCTGTAAAGTCCCATTTAAAGTGCCAGAGCAGTGTAAAGCCTAAATGAGAATCAGGACCAGAGTCTTTAGATAGATCAGTACAGGGTCTGGCCGACAGAAAGTCAGTATCACTCCCATCGGTGGAGTTACACCAGTTTACACCTCCTGAAGATCTGGCTCATTGAGCATAACTCATAATTTACTGTATTTAGTATTAAATTCCCTTCTGCAGCAAACCCTCCCCTTTCTCCCCACAGCCTGAGTAGCCAGGCTTGGCAGGTATGGATAAAAGGTATCCACCTAATAGATTCCCTCACCTTGACACAGTGACGACAAAGGCTTTCTTCACTTGAATTATGTTGCTTTATTTTTTAAGTATCCACGTTGCTACGAAATTCATAAAAACTGATCTCCTGAGAAACAATTTACAAACAGGAAAAGGGACTAAATTTGATGTATAAATTGCATGAAATTAATAATTTGGCCACTTCTACTCATTATGTCATCCTCAGCCAATGGAAGGGTAATCACGTGTCACTGCATCAGTGCAGAGCAATTACTAAAGGATTTGGGACATGAAGTGCCCTACTCCTAGACTGCACCTCAATAACCAAAAGACAGATAGCTTAATTTATCCGCAGTGCAACTCTCTGGAAGCCAACAGATTTGCACCAAGGATGAATTTCATCTGAAGAATAGGAATGTAGCTCTGAGTAGTATTTCTGTCGCTGCATACTGCACTATGGTATATCTGATTGCCCTCCCCATTACTAGTTAGCTCAAAGAACTTTGGACCTGTTAATTACAGCAGACTGGAGAAAGGACTGGGACTAGCGCAGATTCCTTAGCAAAACAACTCCTCTTCTACTGTGACTTCAAGTGCCAAAATCTACTGGAGCATACCAATGACTGGGGTGCTTGGCACTGAGTGGGAAACAGACTTGGAGCTTGTCTTAGGCCAAAGTGAGACATTTGTGTGGTTGGCAGGGAAGAGGATGACTACCTCACAGAAGTACATGGATGGATGGGCAGGTTGCAATGGGAGAGTCCAATTCTGTGTGTTAGGTAATAAGAGGAAAAGTGGAAACTACATCTGTAGATAGATGGATGGGCAGGATCACGGGGGTGGGGAGGTCAGACTGAGAGGATGGATGGCTTTATGCTTCAAGGGGAATCTCTCCACACATAAGATGGCAGGGTATCAACATGGGAAAACTTGTGATCAGGAGCTGGGAAAATTCTATTGTTTAGGGACTCAGTTTCTGACTGGGGGAATAGAAGGAGAATGAGACTTTAGAAGGGCAAATGGTTGAGGAAAAGGGGAGGAATTGTAGCATCCTGGAGTTAAAAAGAAGAAACATATGGCTTCAGTTTGAATGGCTATGAAAAATGAAAATAACATATTTAAATAATGAGGGGGGAGGCGCAGTGTCATAAGCAGTGCAAGTGTGACAAAGCCCTTTGCTATCACTTATAATTGATTAGGATGGAGAAGCTGTGTTGATACAAGAGCAAATTAAAATTGGGTGGAGTGGCAGACATCCTTTCCCTGGAAAATTTTGAAACATCCTGCATTTTAGAAGATTTTAGGTCATTTCAGAAGAGATACTCTATGCACAATCTTCATCTTTTATCTGGCTTTTCCCCAGAGGAGACAAAGTAGCCCTCTCTCCCGGCAGTCAGCTCTCCTTCCCTCTCCTGCAGGTATTGTTCTTTGGAGCAGGCTGTGAGGCGAGAGGCAGAAAGGCCAGCTCTCCTACAGTGACAGAAGATAAGGCAACATGAGAAACAATTACTGTTACCCGGGGTTCTTTCAACCCAAAGCTCTTGGTAACATTTACTCTGTGCGAGGTGGTGTCAGGAAATAAATCAGGGGAGACATGGCCATCCAACCGATAGATGGCTAGCACAAACAGGACAACGCAAAAGTGCTTTCACTTAAAGCTAAACTTTACTTAGTCTCAAGCACTTACACACATCCACAAGAGGTTAGTAAAACACCCCCAACCCTTGATAATTACCAAAGCTGAGTGTGGCTCTCGAGTGGCACAGCGGCAGGCTTCCGGTGGCCAAATCTTCCGTCTGCCGGTGGGGACTGCAAGATGTATCCAGAGGGAGAGTCCAAAAAGAGTCCAACTACCTCACACTTTTCCCCCCTTACTTATACATTAGACATGTCCCTTAAAGAAAACTTGTTACAAGCAGTTTCAGTGGTCCAGCAAAAGGTTCCTTCTGATTATTGATTAACCAGGTGTGGGTTTTTCCAGAGTTTGCAGCCTTGAGGCCCCAATAGACATTCCTGGGGCACATCCTGCTCTTCTAAAATGCACGTCTCAGCCACTTCAACACAATTCTTATCAGGAAGGATGCAGGGTCAAGCTGCCTTCTCTGTGGCACCCAAAGACCCCCCTCCCCTCCTGCCTTGGTTAAGCTAAGCCTGCTGACTTGGCTGCTTTTAGCAATAAGCCATAGTGGTTTCAGGCACTTTACTGGTTTGCCAAAGTCTCCCCGTACATGACCACCACCATTTCCCCAGAAAATTCTTGGATCCTGCCAAATTCCAAGACACTAATAAAACAACAACAAAACAAACAAAAAACTCCCCAATCATGACACTAAGGAGACTATAAATCAGGGAAACATTCCAATTGCTCCCCAACTCACGCTATAGACACCTATCACCAAAATGTGTCCCCTTCTAACCCATTGCACACATGGATTCCCATGGTTGTCCGACAACTTGCAACAGAAAAAGCAGAAAAGAAGAAAACCCCAACATATTAGCAGTGGAAAACACAGTCTGAAACAGACAGGCTCAGACACAAAGAACTTCTACAAATCTATGGCAGTGTCATGAAGGAGGTAATGAGATCCTACTATTGTGCAACAGAGGTAGCAAATTCACTACACCATAATTTATGGGCTATAAATTATAGTTAAAAAGAAATGCTTTTTCCTCACTGATGACACCCATGGCAAATAGTCCAGTTCTTAATTCAGTCATGAACCAGAGAGTTTTTAAGACTGGGAGACTGGCCTCACTCCAACAATTTTAGCCCATTCCATCTGTTAACTGCCATTATCCTGCACCCCTGCCAGTCACGCTTCAGAGACTAAGGAGACCCAGGTTCAATTCCCTGCCCCACAACAGACTTCCTGTGCCAGTCACTTAATCTCTCTGTGCCTCAATTCCTCATCCGTACAGAAAAGGGATGACTGCAGTTCCCAACCTCACAGGGGTGCTGTGAACGAAAACAGATTATGAAGCACTGAGATTCTACAGTAATGGGCCATATAATAGTCTCCTGTGTCTCTCTGGAGTGCAGGAGCCATGTTGGTTCTCTGCCTCTCAAGTTCAGAAGCAGGATAACACCCCCGCTGGTTTAGCTCAATAGCTTTGTTTACTGCTAATATGTAAACTGAGGTAAAACCTCATTCCTTTGTCTAGGACAGACCTGTTTATCATCTTTACCTAGGGCAGGCTGTCTTGTCTTAAACATGTCCTAGTAACATCATACAGAGGGAAGTCATAACTTCACATATAACGTTAACACATGCATTTTACAATGATATTAATAACCTTCATGTTATTAGCTTTCATATGGTACCACACAAGTCATATTTTGCACAAATATTACTGCAGTAGAGTGTAGAGTATGAATACGGGATGCTTTGGGTCACATCTCACAAGAAGTATTGATAAGTTTCAAGCTTTCAGTAGAGACCTCACATGCTATCCTTTCTGGCTAAATACCATGACACTGGTTTATTGGGTGTAGTGAGTTTGTCAAGTCTGAGACAGGAGTTGCTTATAATGAATAGTGAATTCTTTGCCATTCGACACAAATGGGCCTGTGTCATTGGGACACACTCCAGTACTACAGTGGTGGAATAAGAAGACAGATAGGCCTGGCTTGTCATAAATGAGGATGACATCCAAGAGAGCCAGTTTAAGTCCCAGAGTCCTAAATAATTTCAGATTTTTCCTCCCCTTCTGGATATGCTGGTGATGTAATTTTTTAAAAAGCTGCTCTGTTTACACAGTTATATAGGAAGGCTATGTCCTTACCCTCCCGTGCATTTTTGAAGCCATACTTTTATTGGTTTTTTTTTTATGAATCTTGAGAGTTGTATTAGACCCAAAATTGCAGAAAAGCACAGACAAGTGTAAAGATGCCGTCTGGCCTAGATGCTGACAGTCCAAAGCAGCAGGCTGATGTTCATCATTACTCAAATCTCTGGCCACCTGCTCTCTGTGGCTGTATGATATTTATATTCTGTACATGGTCTAAATCACAAGGCTTGCTTTGCATGTCAGATAATCCCACTCCCTGAAATGGCCGCATTCATATTCACAGAATCATAGAATATCAGGGGTGAAAGGGACCTCAGGAGGTCATCTAGTCCAATCCCCTGTTCAGAGCAGGACCAATCCCCAACTAAATCATCCCAGCCAGGGCTTTGTCAAGCCTGACCTTAAAAACCTCAAAGGAAGGAGATTCCACCACCTCCCTAGGTAATGCATTCCAGTGCTTCACAACCCTCCTAGTGAAAAAGTTTTTCCTAATATCCAACCTAAACCTTCCCCACTGCAACTTGAGACCATTACTCCTTGTTCTGTCATCTGCTACCACTGAGAACAGTCTAGAGCCATCCTCTTTGGAACCCCCTTTCAGGTAGTTGAAAGCAGCTATCAAATCCCCCCTCATTCTTCTCTTCTGCAGACTAAACAATCCCAGCTCCCTCAGCCTCTCCTCATAAGTCATGTGTTCCAGGCCCCTAATCATTTTTGTTGCCCTTCGCTGGACGTTTTCCAATTTTTCCACATCCTTCTTGTAGTGTGGGGCCCAAAACTGGACACAGTACAACAAGTGAGACCTCACCAATGTCGAATAGAGGGGAACGATCACATCCCTCGATCTGCTGGCAATGACCAGACTTATACAGCCCAAAATGCCATTGGCCTTCTTGGCAACAAGGGCACACTGTTGACTCATATCCAGCTTCTCGTCCACTGTAACCCCTAGGTCCTTTTCTGCAGAACTGCTGCCTAGCCATTCGGTCCCTAGTCTGTAGCAGTGCATATTATGAAATGCCTTTATAGTAAAAATAAATAAAACCAAAACAGAAAAGCCTTTCCTTTTCTAAGTGTTAACCTTCTAAAAATTTGTTCACTCTTTGTTATGCTGTTCTTTATGCTTTAAAATAAGCCACCAGTGAATACAGTTTAGTGACAGCTGCATCCTGAAATCACACACTCCATTGGTGGGAAATATTTTGATTCCCATTTTAAAATCAATTGATGCTTGACTCAAATGGCCCCAGTTATTGCCAAATTGTATTTTTATTGACTTAGGTATGAAAGAAATAATTATTCTTTTCATAACGTTTCTAACTCTCAATGAGGCAAAACTAAAAGTGCCTGTTAGTACCAGGGATATTTTGCTTTTGTGCTGGTAAAAAATGAAGCAGTGTCTTTAGAATGCTTCACAGCTGGTGATTAGGGCCCCATCCAGGGAGATTCTGAACACCTGCAACTCTGCTCAGCCCCTCCCAGGATCAAGCCCTGAGAGTGCTAAAAAGCCATGCAGTTTTGAACAGCTAGTCACAATAGTTTCTATATTCAAATATTTACCAAACCATTGGTATTACAAACACATCCTCTTTTCCCCAATTCTTTTGTATTTCCTCAGTTCTTTTCCCATTCCTGAGACTTTAATAGCCTAAGGCATTAGTAATAACAGGGGCAACATCAGCTCTATAATCTGTTGAAGGTAATAATAAATAAATAAAATATGTCCTCACTTCCTAGAGAGTACCTGCAATGTTAGGATTAAAAGATAGGATTAATTTCTTGATAAATAATATTTCAACTAGCTAGCCTGTAAAATAATTGCTTTAGTGTTTACTTTAATCACATTGCACCAATCTGTATTTTCCCCCAGAAAAAAAAAGTGACTTTACATGATGTTGGTTTGAAACTCTGGGATTCAGTCCTATAAAATGCTGAGCATTCTCAATGCCCACTCAACTTCAGAAGGAGTCGGAAGTGCTCAGCATCCTGCAGAACTGGATTCTTACTTTTTACCTGCTAACACTTCTCAGTATAACTCACTTGGAAAGTGCATGTGCAGTTCACTTAATGTTAACATTTCTGTTCAAATTGCACGGCAGTTTTGCTATTTTAATCCTGATAATTATAACTGAAAAGTGTTTCTAGACCTACTTTCTTGGGATTTGAATGCTAAATGCCACACATACATTGCTAGACAGCATTTTTCCCTTAGTAATTAACAACAAAAATCCTCTTTATAGACCAAACTTGCAGCTCTCTCACAAATAGTCCATTGAAATCAGTAAAAGAGACAGCAATAAGTAGCAATAGGATTGTGCATATAACCAATAAGGGCTACAGTATCTGGCCCAATAGGTGCATGGAATGCAGAATTTTATTTGTACTTGCTTCACTTATGTTCCTTGAGAAATAATGTAATGGCCACCAAGGAAATTGGAAAAAACATCACAGAATTATACAGTTAGCAGTAGCAGATAAAGTGTTACAATGATAAACAGTCAGACTTAATACAGTGAGGCAAATGACATTAATTTTGTCACAAATAAATAAATTACGAAAATAAGTTGTTTTATTGGAAGCCTTCATTTTTAATCTAGACTAATCTAGATTTTAATTAGAACATCCTGCCTCTTCACCCTCCAGGCTGCATTTCTAAGGGTATGTCTACACAGCAACTAGGGGCCCGCAGCTGGCCTGTGCTAGCTGACTCGGGCTCATGGGGCTTGGGCTGCTGCGGGGCTGTTTCATTGCTGTGTAGACATTCAGGCTCATGCTGGAGCCTGGGCTCTAGGACCCTGCAGGGTGGGAGGGTCCCAGAGCCTGGGCTCCAGCCAGAACGCTGAACTCTACACAGCAATGAAACAGCCGTGCAGCCCAAGCCCCGTGAGCCCAAGTCAGCTAGCACAGGCCAGCTGCAGGTTTTATTTTGATCAGTAGACATACCTTGAGAAGCTAAGGAGCCTCTGATGATTATTCTGAGCACTGCCACTTAACTCTTTTTTCTCCCACCCTAGAGACCAGTGCCTTTAACTTAGCCGGGCTTCTGTCTGTTACAAATCCCTAAAAGATAGTAGACTCTTTCAAAGGTAAACATCTTAGATATCCAAGTTTAGATCCTTAAAAAGTGAAACAAAGTACTACAAACGACAGGAGAATATATCTGCTGAATAGTGTCGGTTCAAAACTAGGTATTTTATGATGGCAATCTTATGTGAAATGAGCAGCGTTAGAATGTAATCCAGTTTAGCCATCTGTGCTAGAGGGGAAGCAATCACCATTTGAAACAAACCATAATATACTTATTTAGTATTTATCTTGTTTAAGCAGCAGAAACATTTCTGCTTTTGTCACAATGCAGTTCCATTAGAATTTCATTTCTCCAGCACAGAGCGAGTGCTATTCTTTAGTTAAAAAGTTGATTTTAACCCTTTTGTGCTAAACTAGAACTAAGTAGCCAGTAACTAACATAACTGGGGAGTCAGCAATTCTGAGCATATGCAGCTTGCCTCTGCGGCAGCTTGGAATGGACCCTGTACATCCTCCAGGTACATACGCTGGTATGCAGCTGGGGAATGTGAAAGCATCCTGCAAGTGCATTGTGGCAACTGTGTTTTGTCCACCAGATATGATGTGTGGTACCCAAACAGCTAATATTAGGAGAAAAAGGTTAACTGCTGATGGAAACTGCCAATGGAAATGATGGAAAAGGCTAACTGCTGATGGAAAGTTGGAAAGGGATTACATAGGGAGAACTCCACATTTTGGTTTTAGGACATCTCCTGTTCATTACATATGTATATATCGTACAATGAATGATACAAAGACATCCTTCAGCCTGATAGACAAAGATATACAAATATATTGTAAATAAGGGCCTGAGCTTTACTCCATTTAATTCAGGTGAGCAGGAAGGGCATTTAGCTCTCCAGTGGGACTGAAGTGTGTAGTATGAAAATTAGGAAGATGAAGGTAGGTTAAACTAAAAAGATTGGGTACATTTGGCCAGATGGCTGTTTCCTATTCAAAAGATTTTTCTTCTGCCTGTGAATTCACTTGATAATTGGAGAATGCAGCAAAGCAGCATGGCAAGAAGCTAAGGGAAGCAAATGACAGTAATTGAATCTGCAAAACTTAAATGCAAATAGGTCTGTGGGAGTCTCCTGTTTATTTGGAGGAAACTTAGAAAGAGTTTTCAGGTGTGGCGGAAAGTTTAAGCAACTGATTCAACATCAATAGAAACTGCATGAAAATATCACAGAAATCACTTGGAAAATGTAAGAATGAGGGCCTGCTTGTGAATTTAGAGCTGTGCCTTCTGATGGAAGAGGTACCACTCAGCCATTACTCCCCCTGCCAATTCCGGGGAAGCCAACACTGCACTGGCAGCTCCACCCGACATGGGATAACAAGTGACTTATACTCCTCATTGTGACCAGCCAGAAAAGGAGTACCCACAGAGGCAGATAGCAGGAAGCAGAGGCTGCACTTCCCTAGGGGGCTTTGTCCCATAGAGGGGTACAAGGGAAGGAAACTTCTTGCTCCCTTTCCCCCTTGTACACTCAAACAGAGCAGAATACAGTTCAATATATAATGTGTTAACCTATTGGAGAGGGAAGTCTCTGCATATTCAAGGTCCATTTCAATAGTTAACAAATTGGGGTATTTTCATCTACAACAGCAGCAGAGATAAACTTGGAGGCTCAGTGTTTGATTACAGTTGTTAATATGATCAGACTGCTGTGTCAGTGAGCCCAGCTCTTCATCAACCCCAACAATGGCAGGTGAAAATCAAACACCTTCAGAAGAGCTGTATGAACAAGTCTGACTCCCAGCAATGTTTAGATCTGTTTAGGAAAAGCCTTCAACAGAGAAAAACTGTTGACATCATTAGAGCAGAAAGAAAATTGAGAATTTGTTCTCTACCCTGGAACAGAATATGGGTCAACTTGAAGGCAAATCTGATGGCTTTGAATATGACTGCAGAGCAGATTTACCAGAATGGTGTCATCTGAGGGCCCTGAGCAGATGGATGACAGCAGGTGCTGGAGAGTGTTGTTAATTTAATGCCAAGAGAAAATGTTCTTTTAAAATGTAAAAATAAGTTATCAGAAAAATTACTTGTAAAGCTGGTCATTGCAGGCTTCTCAGAAGGCCTAGACAATAAGAATATTATGTTTTTTTCCAGGACTGTCAATTAATCGCAGTTAACTCATGCGATTAACTTTTTACAAATTAACTCAGTTACAAAAATTAGTCATGATTAATCGCAGTTTTAGTTGCACTGTTAATAATAGAACACCAATTTAAATGTATTATAAATATTTTTGGATGTTTTTCTTCATTTTCAAATATATTGATTTCAATTACAATACAAAATACAAGTACAGTGCTCAATTTATATTATTATTTTTATTACAAATATTTGCATTGTAAAAAAGATAAACAAAGGAAATAGTGTTTTTCAATTCACCTCATACAAGTACTGTAGTGCTATCTCTTTACTGTGAAAGTGCAACTTACAAATGTAGATTTTTTGTTGTTGTTACATAACTGCACTCTAAAACAAAATAATGTAAAACTTTAGAGCCTACAAGTCCACTCAGGCCTACTTCTTGTTCAGACAATTGCTAAGACAAACATTTTTACAGTTTGCATTTACGGGAGATAATGCTGCCCGCTTCTTATTTACAATGTCACCTGAAAGTGAGAACAGGCGAAGCTGATGACACTCGTTTAAAAAAAGGTGTTAATTGAATTTGTGGCTGAACTCCTTGGGGGAGAATTGTATGTCTCCTGCTCCATGGTTTTACCCACATTCTGCCATATATTTCATATTTTGGCAGTCTCGGATGCTGACCCAGCATATGTTGTTCAGTTTAAGAACACTTTCATTGCAGATCTGACAAAATGCAAAGAATATACCAATGTGTGATTTCTAAAAATAGCTACAGCAGTCAACCCAAAGTTTAAGAATCTGAAGTGCCTTCCAACATCAGAGAGGGATGAGGTGTGGAATATGCTGTCAGACTTCTTAAAAGTGCAACACTCCGATTCAGAAACTACAGAACTTGAACCACCAAAAAAAAAAAATCAACCTTCTGTTGGTGGCATCTGACTCAGATGATGAAAATGAACACGTGTCAGTCTGCACTGCTTTGGATCGTTATTGAGCAGAACCCCGCAGCAGAATGGAAGCATGTCCTCTGGAATGGTGGTCAAAGCATGTAGGGGCATATGTTTAGCATATCTGGCAGGTAAATACCTTGCAACGCCGGCTACAACAGTTTCATACGATTCTCACTTTCACATGACATTGTAAATAAGAAGCGGGCAGCATTGTCTCCCGTAAATATAAGTTACACTTTCACAAAAAAGAGATTGCACTACAGTATTTGTATGAGGTGAACTGAAAAATACTATTTCTTTTGTTTATCTTTTTTAGTGTAAATATTAGTAATCAAAAATAATAATATAAATTGAGCACTGTACACTTTGTATTCTGTATTGTAATTGAAATCAATATATTTGAAAATTTAGAAAACATCCAAAAATATTTAAATAAATGGTATTCTATTATTAACAGTGCAATTAAAACTATGATTAATCATGATTTTTTTTATCTCATGATTAATCAGGATTATTTTTTTAATTGTTTGACAGCCCTGGTCTTTTCATATAATTTTAATTAGATAATGAACTAATTCAGACATTAATCTTGAAAACACGTACGCATGTGCCTTTTGCTCACAGGAGTAGCTCCAGGTGGTCAGAGGGAATACCATGTGAATAAAGTTAGTATGTGCCTAGGTGTTTGTAGGATCGGACTCTAAAAGACTCTCAGGCCCATAAAAAGTAAGACTCCAAACTCTGCCTCCAGACAAATGAGTTCCCCAAATGATTGCACCCATGATCCTTACAGATCTGGAACTCATACGCACACTTTTCTAGAATACTTTAAAGAACGATCTTGCCATTAGGACACATGAGGAAATAGAATACCTTGGCAAATAAGGAACCTGATCTGCGCTGTAGTGGCCAGATGTCATTTGATTGCTCACACTGGCACACAGGTTAGCACTGAAATGATGTAGGCCTGTAGTACAGCAGTGACCATTGAACTGTTTCTCAAGAGCAAGATAACTCAAATACATTCCCTCTTGGTTCTCTTTCCCTGTGAAGACAAAGTATTACTCAGAACAAACCTCATTAGTAGATCTGACATTCTGATCTCCTTCAGTGCTTTAATATTTGTGAGCATATGGTTGGAAAACACAGAACAGTCTCAGTACCATCATAAGCCATCTTTTGAAAACTAAAATAAACTTTTTTCTTAATTTATAGAAATTAGGGCTAGGACAAATACACTGCTAAATTTGAGTTCAATCACATCATTGCTTTGTTGCTGTTTTTTAAAACTCAAACTAGGAAACTAAGTTATTTGTGTGAATTCATTATGTATTTGATGATTTCAGTTAATACTGACAGCCTACTTCTACATCTGGGTCTGTAATCAAATCAGGCTTTGCAAACTGCTTGCCTTTGCTCACATCCCAATCAAAAACTACAAAAGCATTCAAGATTACAATAGCAATTTGATCATATTCACATTTTTACTTATCAGTAAAAAAAGAATTCATAGCATACACTAAAATTAGAATCAACTACAGTAACTTCTTGAAATCAGGTTTCTACCCATTTGAGCAGGCACCCTGCAAGTTACTAATAGCCACATAACCTGTTTTCCCTCCCCCTTCGCCCCATCTGTATATAGATGCAGTAAATACAAGGCCAATAGTGAGCAATGTCTTTTGTAGCTCACAAATTATGATACAACAATTTAATTAATGGTAGCATAAGAGTGGCCACACTGGGCAGACCAATGTTCCATCTAGTCCAGTATTTGGTCTTCTGACAGTGGCCAGAGCCAGATGCTTCAGAAGGAATGAACAGACCAGGGAATATTATTGAGTGATCCATCCTGGTGTCAAGTCCCAACTTCTAGCAGTCAGAGGTTTAGGGTCACCCATCATGCAGCTGAATCCCTGATCAACTTGGCAAATAGCCACCAACGAACCTATCCTCCATGAACTTATCTAATTCTTTTTTGAACCAACTTACAATTTTGACCTTCACAACATCCCCTGGCAATGAGTTCTACAGGTTGACAATGCATTGTTTGAAGAAGTACTTCCTTACGTTTGTTTTAAACTTGCTATTAATTTCATTGAGTAACCTTGGTTCTTATGTTATATGAAGGAGTAAATAACACTACCTTATTCACTTTCTCCACATCATTCACGATTTTATAGACATCTGTCTTGTCCCCCCATAGTCGTCTCTTTTCCAAACTGAATCATACCAGTCTTTTTTAATCTCTCCTCATGTGGAAGCTGTTCCATACTCCTAATCATTTTTGTTGCCCTTCTCTGTAGCTTTTCCAATTCTAATATATCTTTGTTGAGATGGGGTGACTGTAGCTGCTTGCAGTATTCAAGGTATGGGTGTACCATGAATTTATGTAGTGGCATTATGATATTTGCTGTCTTATTATCTATCCCTTTATTAAAGATTCCAAACATTCTGTTAACTTTTTTTGACTAGCACAACACATTGATCAGATGTTTTCAAAGAACTATCCACAATCACTCCAAAAATCTCTTTCTTGAGTGGTAACAGATAATTTAGATGCATCATTTGTATGTATAGTTGAGATTATTTTTTCCAATGTGCATTATTTTGCCCTTATCAACATTGAATTTCATCTGCCCTTTTGTTGCCCAGTCACCCAGTTTTGTAAGATTCTTTTGTCACTATTCGCCATCTTCTTTGGATTTAACTATCTTGCATAATTTTGTATCATTTGCAAACTTTGCTACCTCCTTATTAACTTCCTTTTCTAGATCATTTATAAATATGTTGAACATCACTGGTCCCAATACAGATCCTTGGGGACTCCACTATTTACCTCTTTCCATTCTGAAAACTTGACTATTTATTCCTACCCTTTGTTTCCTATCTGTTAACCAGTTACTGATCCATGAGAGGACCTTCCCTCTTATCCCATGACTGCTTACTTTGCTTAAGAACCTTTGGTGAGAGACCTTGTCAAAGGCTTTCTGAAAGTCCAAGTACACAATATCCACTGGATCACCCTCGCCCACACGCTTGTTGACAACCTCAAGAATTCTAATAGATTGATGAAGCATGATTTCCCTTTACAAAAGTCATATTGATTCTTCCCCTAAGTATCATATTCATCTATGTGTCTCATAATTCTGTTCTTTATTACAGTTTCAACCAATTTGCCGAGTAGAGAAGTTAGGCTTACCAGCTTGTAGTTGCCAGGATTGCCTCTGGATCTTTTTTAAAAAATCAGCATTACATTAAGTATCCTCCAGTCATCTGGTACAGAGACTGATTTAAGTGACAGGTGACATTCCTCAGTTAGCAGTTCTGCAATTTCATATCTGAGTTACTTCAGAACTCTTGAGTGAACACCATCCTGGTCCTGGTACCTTAATTTATCAATTTGTTCTAAAACCTCCCCTACTAACACCTCAGTCTGGCACAGTGCGTCAGATTTGTCACATAAAAAGAATGGGCCACGTGTGGGAATTTTCCTCACATTGTCTGCAGTGAAGACTGATGAAAAGAATTCAACATCAATGGCTTCCTTGAGTGCTCCTTTAGCACCTCGATTGTCCAGAGGCCTCACTGATTGTTTGGCAGGCTTCTGATGTACTTAAAAAAAAATTGCTGTTAGCTTTTGTGTCTTTTGCTAGTTGCTCTTCAAATTCTTTTTTGGCCTGCCTAATTATACTTTTACACTTGACTTACCAAAGTTTATGCTCCTTTCTATTTTCCTCACTAGGATTTGACTTCTAATTTATAAAGGATGCCTTTTTGCCTCTAAACAACCTCTTTTACTGTGTTGTTTAGTCATGGTGGCATTTTTTTGCTCTTCTTACTGTTTTTATTTCATTTGGGATATATGTTTATTTTGAGCCTCTATTATGGTGTTTTAAATAGTTTCCATGCAGCTTGCAGGTATTTCACTCATGTGACCATTCCTTTTAATTTCTGTTTAACTATCTTACTCATTTTTGTATAGTTCCCCTTTTTTAAGTTAAATGCTACCATGGTGGGTTTCTTTGGTATTTTCCCCCTATAAGGATGCTAAATTTAATTACATTACGGTTGCTATTTCTGAGGGGTTCTGCTATATTCACCTATTGGACCAGATCCTGTGTTCCACTTAGGACTAAATCAAGAATTGCCTCTCCCCTTGTGAGTTCAAGGACTAACTGATCCAAGAAGCAATCATTTATGGTTTCTAGAAATTTTATCTCCACATCCCGTCCTTATACATACCCAGTCAATATGGGCATAGTTGAGAGATCACCACATTATTATTGGGTTTTCTGGTTTTGTAGCCTCTCTAATCTCCCTGAGCATTTCACAATCACCATCAACCATCCTAGTCAGGTGGTTGGTGTATATTTCTACTGCTATCTTCTTATTATTCAAGCATGAAATTTCTATCCATAAAGATTCTATGGTACAGTTTGAGTCATTCAAGATTTTTACTATATTTGTCTCTGTGCTTTCTTTCACATATAGGGCCACTCCCTCACTAGCACAACCTACTTTGTCATTCCTATATATTTTGTACGCTGCTATTACCAGGTCCCGTCGATTACCATCGTTCCACCAAGTTTCTGTGATGCCTATTATATCAATGTCTTCACTTAATACCAGGCACTCAAGTTCACCCATCTTAGTAATTTAGACTTCTTGTATTGGTATACAAGCACTTATAAAATCTGTCAGTATTTAGTTGTCTGCCTTCATGTGTTGTAGTTGAATGGGACTCTTTTTCATTTGACTTTTTCTCTTCAGTTCCTGAGTCAACTGTAGTTTTAATATTTTTAAAAGTAAGGTGGTATAGACTGTGTGCACAAATTATACACCCTATGCTCGAAACAGTCATAAAAATAACTAATTCAACATAACTACTTTCAAAAATGTCAGTATTTCAGCTGATATACAACATATCCAAAGTTGACAATATAACATTATGGATTAAGGGCTTGCTCCCACACCTGAACTGAAGTCAACAGTAAAGCTCCCAGAGCACAAGAGCTCAGTCCTATTCTCACTGTAGCCAATGGGTGCATTAAAAAAGCACCATTTGTTAAGTTGAAGCTGGTTTGGAGCTTTTAGAAGAACAGTTTTTTGAAACTATGTCATATGTTTTGCAATATTAGAACATAAAAGTGGCCCCAGATTGTAACAATTGTAGCACCAGCGCAGCTGTCAAGCACTACCTCCCCAGTTCCCAATCCATCTGAAATATTGCTTAACAGTGGATGGCTGTCCTGGAGCAGAATGCGCTGCACATGCTGGTAATATAATATATGGTGTATAATTATTACCAAAAGCACCAAGTTGTATCTTGTTGTTTTAGAATCCTAAAAAAATCCTGCTGGAAGAAGGACGCAATTCTCTGCCTAATAAGCAAATTGCGTCATAAACCATTGGATATCCAAATTCCAAGTCCTTTATAGAAACACCAAGGAATTGCTCTGACTGATTAAATAAAGAGAAAGAGGGCCCTTTCCCCTACTCACACTATATACCAGAATTCATTCCAAAGCAAATTTTAATGACCAGGTTATAAAGAAGAAAGAAATTAACAGGCCCTTCATGATAATTGTGCTAGCATCTTTGCTTATATTTTCATTGAAATACTATGGTGGGTTGTGACTGAAACCAATATCAGCAAGAAAATGTAAAGCAAAGACAGATAATGCGCTTTTAATCCCAAAGGATCCATTTTACAAACTCCACACATGATCTTGCAAACCCCTGTGTGCACAGAACTTCAACTGAAGCTAATAGGAGTTCCATGCAGAGCCTAGTGCTAGCATGACGAGGCTCCAATGAAGAGAAGCCACCACTACAGCTGACCCTGTTGTAAATGAACAGTGAATTTCAGTCTCCAGAGCTGTCAAGTTGTTACCGTTTGAGAGCACTGGAAGCACGCAGAACATTTTCTTTGTTTTATAAAAAGGAGAAGAGGAGATTAAAGCCTGCGTTATATTGTGAAACAATCAATTTATCCATAGTTGAAATTCTTGGGATGGAACACATGGTAATATTACAGAACGTGGCATGAAATGAAGAGTACAATAGCCAACTGAAACTACATGGGGAATTTAGGTAGGCAAAATGTAACAGCCCAAAGCAAAGTTTGTTCAGAAATAGGACACTAAATCTAAAGGTGAGGATGTCATCTAGTGCCTCAGCAACAACACTCCCTACGGGAAAGCCAAGATCTGTGGACATCTCCATTCAAGTACTGATCAAGCTTAATCCTGCATGGCATGGGACATCTGACCTGTTCATCCAGCAACAGACATAAAAGGGCACTCAACCAGGCGCAAAGTTGGCCTACTGATTTTTCCCATAGAAAGCACCTCTCCCCTAATATGCAAAAAGAAAAGGAGTACTTGTGGCACCTTAGAGACTAACCAATTTATTTGCGCATAAGCTTTCGTGAGCTACAGCTCACTTCATCGGATGCATACTGTGGAAAATACAGAAGATGTTTTTATACACACAGACCATGGTGTTTATCACTACAAAAGGTTTTCTCTCCCCCCACCCCACTCTCCTGCTGGTAATAGCTTATCTAAAGTGATCTTCTGTATTTTCCACAGTATGCATCCGATGAAGTGAGCTGTAGCTCACGAAAGCTTATGCTCAAATAAATTGGTTAGTCTCTAAGGTGCCACAAGTACTCCTTTTCTTTTTGCGAATACAGACTAACACGGCTGTTACTCTGAAATCTCCCCTAATATGGTTGCTCTTAAACCTGAGGACTACTACTATTTATTTGAAGAGCTGGATCTTAATAACTTATCCATGTGGCATGTCTATTACACATTTATAAACAGGCCACGTAATGTTATATTTGTTTTTTGTTTAAAAAATGTCTGTTTTTAATTTGTCAGTTTAAAAAAGAGTCTGAAGAATTCTGAAAACCTACAAGAAAAACAACTTGATTGCTTAATTAGCTTGGCAGTGTGCTTTTAATATTATTTAAACATACTTCCCATAATAGGTTTTTTAAAAGTGTCATAACAGTTTGAGAGTTGTCACATTAGGCTGTTATAGCTCCAAATGTGTACATTCTTTTCAGTTTAAGACTATGAATCCCATATATAATAATGTGACTGCTTAAAAGGAGATGTTACACTTTATGTCAATCCAGCTGCTATGCAAATACATACAATCTACATAATAAAAAACCTTATGTTAATTTAGGTTAAGATAATTGACTGCCTGCCAGTAACTGATTTTTAAATTTCAGCATTTTAGCCAATTAAAACATTTTCTTGTCAACACAGCCAAACTGATTTAACTACTGTGTTTACTACTCAGAAGAGGACTTTTAGTTTTTAACTCATCTTTCTGAGGAGAAAATGTGTCTTAAATTTATTCTCCTACACTCACCTAATTATAAAACACACCAAATGGTGGTAAAAATATTCCAGTAATAGTTTCTTTATTGCTCTAATTGTGGATTCAGTTTTTCATGCTTGAGCACACAACACTTTACTTTGCAACTGTAACTTCGTTGTAATGCAATTTCTTTTGTATAGCATTTCCTATATATTTTAAAGGGAAAATGTAGGAACAGAAATTCCACTATGTTTAAGTATGTACCGGACAACAGCAAAATGCACATATTGCACAGAAGAGCCTTGCCTCATTTCATGCAAACCTTTCTCTACCTCATCTTTCATAGGTCAGGCTGCAGCAGTACTTTGGCTCTCTGTCATCACCCATATACACCTTCACTCCTCAGAAGGAAGGTGGCTGGACTCCCGTTGGTTTACCTAGTATATGCATGCACAGAACTGTTAGGAAGCCATTAAGCGATCACAATAGAAATATCCATGAGCCTGCACTGTCCTCTTTACAAATCTTTCCAACTTTCACAAATCTCAACCAAACATCCCCAGATGACCAAAAGGCACATCTATAACTTGGGGACACTCTCGCTGCCAAATGCCAACATCCACCTCAAGCCACTGAGGCATAAAGGTGATTTTTAAAAAAAAAAAGTTGCCAAACATTTTTTATATTGGATTAGAATGGCTGAACCCTTTTTATTCAAAGATTACAAAAATGTGTACTCCGGGACTGACATCTAACCTGGCAAACTTCAGTCCAGTGGGTAAAAACTGCAAAAGGATAACCTGCTGAAAGTGACCACTGAGAATGAAAATGCCTGTGCAGCCAAACTAAGGATACGCTTGTGTGTAGAGCACTGGACTAGGACTCAGGAGACCTTGCTTTTTTCCTGGCTTTGTGAACAACCTCCATGTGACCGTCAGCATGTTATTCTCTGTGCCTTAGTTCCCCATTTTATAGATAAGGATGGTGCTGGAGCCACACAAGTACCCGTTAAAAAAAATACACCCCTTCCCTGCCTCTGTAGCAACCTATCTACTCCTTCTCTGGGGGACAGAGGGTAGGACGATCCGCTTTTTTAAACAAACCAGACACACGAATGGTTTCAGAGTAGCAGCTGTGTTAGTCTGTATTCGCAAAAAGAAAAGCCGTGTTAGTCTGTATTCGCATCCGATGAAGTGAGCTGTAGCTCACGAAAGCTTATGCTCAAGTAAATTGGTTAGTCTCTAAGGTGCCACAAGTCCTCCTTTTCTTTTTGCAGACACATGAAGTTCACACCCAGTCACACTCTCCCCACCCCTTGGCCTCCCCCCACAGACGCAGGGCAACCAGCTGCAGAGTCCTTGCCCAACAGCCCCCCCCCCCCCCCCACACACACACTTCGTTGCTGACATCAGAGGGTGGCAGAAGAGGAAGGCTACATTTCGGGCAGCAGCTGGAGGCTGCTGCCGCCTCCCCCACCCCCTAGCCCTGGCTGCAGTTCGCGTTTCTTCGCTCCCGGGGGCTGGAACCTGGCTCCCCCTCCCCCGCCATTGCCACATCTCCAGCGAGTCGGTGTTTCCCGCCCGGCTCCCCATGCCCAGGCTGTGCAATGATAGCTCAGTGGTTTGAGCATTGGCCTGCTCATGTGAGTTCAATCCTTGAGGGGGCCATTTAGGGATCTGGGGCAAAAACTGGGGACTGGTCCTGCTTTGAGCAGGGGATTGGACTAGATGACCTCCTGAGGGCCCTTCCAACCCTGCTATTCTATGACAAGGCTAGGGAAGGTCCTGGTGGGCTCCCCGCAGGCACCGGCCCGCGCGGGAGAGCCCCAGGCCGGCCAGAGGACGCGGCCCACGCCAGGCGGCGCTGCGCGCATCTGGAAGCCACAGGCAGGGCGCCCGGGGAGCCAGCGGCGGCACACGCACATCCCTGGCGCCCGGCCAGCGCGGAGTCAGCCCCGCCTGCCTACATGTGGCTAGCGCTCCTCCGCGCCACAGAGCAGCATCCCCGGCCAACTGCTCGCCCCTGTCCCTTCCCCGCCTGAGCCTCCTCCCCAGCGCCACCCACCTCCTCAGCGCCCTCCCTGTCTCCTCCTCCGCCTCGTCTCCCTGCACGCCGCTCCTGGAGCCCAGCGTCACTCCGGCTGCAGCCGCAGACATGGCGACGCTGACAGCGGTCCAGCCGCTCACACTGGACAGAGGTAAGCGCAGCTGCTGTCGCCCCTAGCCCGCTCCAGGGCAGCGGCTCAGGCAGGGACTTCAGGCGCCCCTGGGTGCGGGGAGTCACCACAGTAGGCTGCAGAGAAGAGGCTGGTGTCCCCTGGAGACGCATCCCCGGCACATCCTGCTGCTTCTGGCTGCCGCGGAGTAGCCCCTGCCTGTATCCCACCCTGGTCCTGGGGAGGGGCCCCCAAAGCCGCAGGAGCCCCCTGGCCATACCTGTGCTGGCTGCTGAAGCTGCACCTGCATGCTTGGAGCCTGTTGCCGGAGAACAGGGCAGTGGGCAGGCTGCGGGACTGGGGGGGGACGCTGCCCCCCATGGCAGTTCGGACTGCAGGTGGCTGTAAGGTGAAGGGGGGGGGGGGAGGGAGGAAAGCAAAGAGACCAAACTTTCTTCGAGGGGGAGAAGCGTTTTGGAGGCTGGGGTAGGGCTGGCATCCTGAGGAGATAGCCGGAGCATGGATCCCCACAGTACCAGGGGGAAGGGGATTGTATATTACAAATCTAGGGTAGTGCTGGCTAGTGTATTGCACTCTCTATGTAGTGTATTAATCTCTCTATGTAGCTCTACGATCTTGCTTTGCATCTTTTCTGCACTCGCTTTTCTCTGCTAACTTGCTGTCTGGTACAGCATCTTGCCCTACTAGCATCTCTAGTGCATTGATTTTGAGTATGTCCCTATACTGGCATCTCAAGTATAATGGCAGAGTTGCTGCTTGGCATATAGATGCATTTCTAGTTATTAGCTTTGTGGTAGCTTCACTTTCCCCATAGCTAACTCCTCTAAGAAAAGGGCTCAGACATAAGCAAAGGAAAGTCAGCCATGCGAAAAATCTGAATTTGGGGGGGTAAAGGAGAATGGGAGGGAGCTGCAATTTGCCATATTTGCTATAATTAATACTGCTTCCATATAGAAGACAGCTATATTCCTGAAGACGCCTAGTTGCCCCTGGCATTGACAACAACACTGATAAATTTTTTCCACCCTCGAGACTGTGACAACAGCACCTTTTTATCCTTCTCTTTGTACAGTCCATTACAAAAGAGATAAAGAGGGGGTGCAGAAAGCTTGAGACTATGCTAAATTTAAACTTCTGCCACAAGGCTGTAAAATTAGATCTCCCACCCAACCTGATTAGGCGACAATAAGAAACGATTTCTAAACTGATACCATTGAAAGTACATTTGTAATCCTAATAAGGTACCCCAGAAATATTTGGTTATTACAGAGGGGAAAATAACTTGATTTATTATTTGTTTGGCTTTTTCTTCGTTATGAGATCAAACAAGCTCCCTGGATAGGACTCTTAAGTGTTAGGACAATTTTTTTTAATCTGCATCCTGTGTGTCTGAGCCACTGAGCAATTTGTAAATCCTTTACTTTGTAGAGAATGATTTAGGCCAGTGCCTTGGTTTTAAAAATACTCTTTCTAGAAGATTAAGATGGACTCGAAACAAGAGGCACAGAGCTTCCTGCTGTAAATTCAATGGAAAGGAAACCTGATGAACTCAGTTTGAGATTTTAATTTAGAGGACACTAGGGTTACTTTGCTGGAACCTAATTGAGGGCATAGCAGCTGTTGTGGTCCCATCACAACTTTACTGTGCATTAGGTGGGTTGTTTTAATAAGATATTCAGACAAAAGAAAGAACAAAATGAATTTATTACTGAAATAAAGTACTGACTTGCAGAAAGAAGGAGAATACGTGTTTATCCAAAGTGCTTAGAAATCTACTGTGTAATGTGTAGTTTCATCCCAATATTGTTTGCAATAAGCAGGACAAATCTATTTCTCGGTAAAGGGTTGAACAGATGGCAATCCATTAAAATGCATGGCTTTTCAAAGAGAATTATTAGTATTTCAATATTATGATCCCATAGCATTCCTGTTCATTATTGAAACTATGTTTTTTTTAAACACTCTCTCTCGCAATAGTCATAAGTAAGATTCCACTAGATATGGGCCAGGGTGTACCTGGCACTTTCACAGAGGTGCAAGTTGAGGGCCAAAATGCCCTCTTCTCACCTTGTGGCTGAAGTAGATGAAAATAGGAGAAGGAATTCATCAATCCCAGTGACTCCTAAGAGGACTCACTGTTAATGTAGTTGAGATGCAGAGTTGCATCAGCACAAGGTGATTGCATGCAACAAGGAAAAAAAATATATCCAACGTGTTCATGTCCAAAAGAAGGCAACTTCTTCAGTGGGACGCAGTCGCCTTTCAGGGGGTGCTGCTGCTCCAGTTGTTGAGAAGGCTGAGAGCCCCAGAGACATCTCACCTAGGCCCAGTGCCTCCAGGTGTTTTCACTTGAATCCTCCCCTTACCAGCCAGGGAAGAGGGGAATCTCTGGGGCAGCAGGATTTCTCAAATCAAGGAAGAGAAGCTCTCCCTTTGCTTTTATCAAAATAGAAAGAGCTGGGCTCCTCCTGAGTCTGCCTCAGCCCTGCTAAGGTCAAGACACAGTCCACTCTGGAAAATACCATAGACCTGCACTGGCTCCATGCTCTCCCACAGAGAAGTCAGTGCAGCAAGGAGAGTAAAGTGCATTCCTTGAAGGCATGTAGTAGTTCAAGTGATTGTGGTGAGGGAATTATCATGGTGGGGTCCATGGGGGCAGTGTGCCTCTGCACTGCGCCCTCCTCTGGGCAGTGTCTAAATGGTGAAATCTAGCCCTATATGAATAATATACAGATGTAAAACCTTCATTACTGTCCTGGAATGTGTCATCATAACAAACTTTATATGCAGTTTTGTTTTTCAAACCCCATCACAGATAAATGAGAAATATGTAAGTTAAAATAAAACAACATTTAAAGGTGACTGTCATTTTTGTGTGCATGATTGGAAGCCTGATTAGAATTAACTTCCTTAATTCCTGTCAGCATGTCTCTCTCTACCTGCACAACCATCTGTGTCTGCAGGACTCTAATATGTAGAGCAACTTTCCAATATAATGGAAATTTTAATCACAGTTTCATCTCACAGACATCTCCCTTTAATCTGAGGACTGTACAGGGCTGGGAGGGAGACAGCGTATGTCCTGGGGTGGGAATGTGATGTGATTCAGCTACTAGGGCAGGTGCAGCTGTGGGGGTTTCTACAGAGCAGTGGTTCTCAACGTGTATCTCTGGGGAGTACTCAGAGGTCTTCCGGGGGTACATCACCTCATCTAGATATTTGCCTAGTTTTACAACAAGCTACATAACAAGCACCAGCGAAGTCAGTACAAACTAAAATATCATACAGATAATGACTTGTTTATACAGTAACGCCTCATTAGTTATGTTCCTGAAAAATGCGACTTTAAGCGAAACGATGTTAAGCTAATCCAATTTCCGCATAAGAATTAATGTAAATGGGGGGGGTTAGGTTCCAGGGAAATTTTTTTTTGCCAGACAAAAGACTATATATACACACACACACACACACACACACACACACACACACACACACACACAGAGTATAAGTTTTAAACAAATAATTTAATACTGTACACAGCAATGATGATTGTGAAGCTTGGTTGAGGTGGTGAAGTCAGAGGGTGGGATATTTCCGAAGGAATGCCTTACTGCTAAATGATGAACTAGCAATTGGCTGAACCCTCAAGGGTTAACTCATTGTTAATGTAGCCTCACACTCTACAAGGCAGCAGGAATGGAGGGAGGGGAGACAGTATGGCAGACAGCGACATACACACTGTGTGTGTGTGTGTGTGTGAGTGAGTGAGAGAGAGAGAGAGAGAGAAATGCCCATTTCCCCTTTAAGTACGCTGACCCACTCTTAAGTACAATGCCTTGTTAAGTTAATCAGCAAGCTGAGACCACAGCTGCTGCCAGGAAGCTCCCTCCATCCTGAGCCCTGTCGTGTGTGTCCCCTGCTCTATGGAGATGGGGTAAGCACGGTGCAGGAGCAAGGGGGAATGGGACACCCTGACATTAGCCCTCTCCGCACAGCAAGCAGCAGGCTCCTGGGAGCAGCTCCAAGGCAGAGGGCAGGAGCAGCACATGGCAGTGGGGGGAGGGACAGCTGGACTGCCGGCAATTGATAGCCTGCTGGGTGGCTGCTGCACAGGGAACTTAGGGGAGTGGGGAGCTGATAGTGGGGCTGCTGGTCCACCCTGGTTCCAAGCCCCCACCAGCTAGCTGCAATGGGCTGCTCTTCCTGCAAGCAGTGGAAAAAGCAGGCGGCTGCCAAACGACGTTAGAAGGGAGCATTGCACAACTTTAAACAAGCAGGTTCCCTAATTGATCAGCAATGTAACAACGAAACAACGCTAACTGTTGTTAACGACTTTAAGTGAGGAGTTACTGTACTGCTCTATATACTATACACTGAAATGTAAGTAAAATATTTATATTCCAGTTGATTTATTTTATAATTATATGAAAATGAGAACATAAGCTATTTTTCAATAATAGAGTGCAGTGACAGTTTTGTATTTTTATGTCTGATTTTGTAAGCAAGTAGTTTTTAAATGAGGTGAAACTTGGGGGTACACAAGACAAATCAGACTCCTGAAAGGGGTACAGTAGTCTGGAAAGGTTGAGAGCTACTGCTATAGGGGAGGCTGAAGTTGGGGGCGGGGTTACAAGTGTTCAAGAGATTTGGGAGGGGAAAAAGCCTGTGATGCATAACGGAATGCGGTGGACATAATATACCTGGAATTTGCAAGGCTTTTGACACAGTCCCACATGACATTCTCATAAGTAAGCTGGAGAAATGTGGACTCAGTAGAACTACCCTTAAGTGGATACATAGTTTGTTAAATAGCCGCAAACAAAGAGTAATATTAATGGAATGATGTCAGATTAGAAGGAGGTCTCAAGTGGGGTCCATAGGGATCTGTTCTGGGTCCAGTGTTATTTAACATCTTTATTAATTACCTGGATGTAGGAACAGAGAGCATATTGATTAAATTTGCGGATGACACAAAGCTATGGGAAGTGGTAAACACTTTGGAGGATAGACCTAAAATGCAAAGGTATCTTGATAAATTGGAGAACTGGGCTATAGACAACAAAATGAAATTCAACAAAGACAAATGTAAGGTGCTAAACTTAGGGAAGAAAAACCAAATGCACAAATACAGAATGGGGGATAACTGGCTTGGCAGCATCACTGCAGAGAAGGATCTGGGAGTTGTGGTGGATCACAACCTCAACATGAGTCAACAATGCAATGCTTTTGCAAAAATAGCAAATGCAGTTTTGGATTGCATTAACAGAAGCATAGCATGCAAGTCACAAGAGGTGATAGTACCACTCTATTTGCTGCTGGTTAGGCCTCAGCTAGAGTACTGTGTCAAATTTTGGTCAGCGCTGTATAGAAAGGATGTAAAGAAACTGGAAAGGATCCAGAGGAGAGCAACAAGGATGATCAAAGGGATGGAATGAAAGCCATATGAGTAAAGGCTGAAGGAACTGGATATGTTTAGTTTGGAAAAGAGGAAATTATGGGGGCACATGATAGCTATCTTCAGATACCTGAAAGCCTGTCATAAAAAAGATGGAGAAAAATTGTTCTCTTTTGCCAGAGAGGGCAGGACAAGAGGCAATGGGTTCAAACTATAGCATCACAGATTTAGATTAAATCTCAGGAATAACTTCCTAATTGTAAGAACAGTAGGACAATGAAACAAACCGTCTAGGGAAGTTGTAGAAGCTCCTTCACTAGAGGTTTTCAAAAAGAGACTGGATAGCCATCTGTCTTGGATGGTTTAGATACAATAAATGATGAATCTTGGCATGGGGTTAAACTAGATAACCCTGGCGGTCCCTTCTAGCCCTGTGATTCTGTAGTGACTTACAGAGAGTCAGAGGTTGAGGGTTGGGAGACACAGAGAACATGGGAGAAGCACTGTTTGGAGATAACCATGAAGGGGGCTAAGGGCAACAGTTAAAATTTAATCTTTTAAAGTTTGATCATTCTGCAATCTTTCTTTAGTCTGGACTGTAAGAATGTGCTACTGAGATGTGGGGTTGGGGAGCAGACTTACTCCCCAGTGCCTCACGGCTACAGCCCTGTGACACTATGACCTAACGTCCCCTACTTGCAGAGCCCTACTCTCCACCTGCCTCCACTCCCTGTCATGATCACCTCAAACCCAGGCCTTCCCAAAAGAACCCTGTTTTCCCATGACCTCTTCTACCAGAGACCTGCTGCTTCCATGGTTCTTTTCCTGCTCCACCATGCCTCCTGCTACAGTGCAGATCCACCCAATGCCCCCTCCCCATGTCTCCACCAGACTTCCACTCAGCTCACCAGTAAAGCCCTCTTTGCTAGGGATCCCTAAGGCTTGTCTCTAAAATGCATGGGCTCCCCAGCTCCATGCCCATGGATACCCATAAGGCAATTGCACCTTCCAAATAAACTTCTACTTAGGACTTCTCATGTATCCTTAGAGTCTTTAGGGTGGCATTCACCTCTTTTTCTCCAATTGTCTGCTGGTGGGGGAGGACCAGACTGAACTCTCCCACCCCCATCTTCTTTCTTTGGGGGGACATCAAGAAGGATTTTTGCCCTCCATAAGTCAATGGATGGTCCCCAAAATCTACAGAGGAAGGACTACTGCTTTAATGCCACTATCAAACTGTGGCCAACCTGAGTGTCTGGGCCTGTCTGTTACAGGCCAGAGTTTCCCTGTGGTAGAGTATCCTCATAGAACATATGTAAGGACTTCCCAACATAGAGAAATCCTGCTTGTCAGAGGATGGGTTTTCCAAGACCCAGATGTCTCAGCATCCTCATGTCACTCTCCCCACCATACTTCCCCTACCAGTTACCCAAGAAGCCTATGCCCCCCAAACCATATGCCCCTCAGATTAAACACTTCCCCTCTCCCTGCTGAACCAACCTTACATCCCCAACTCAGTACCACTTATGTCATTCTATCAGTCATCCTCACTGGCCATAGAAGTGGGATGGAAACCGTTTTTCCATCCCAGGGAAACTTTCAAGAGATGTAAAAAGACATTGGTCTGAAAGTTAATGTTTATTGATTGCATTGAGAGAAAATTAATTTAAACAACCTTCATTTTAAGCTAAAATATGTGGGCATTTTATTACTCTCTCTCTCAAACATTTCTTGTCAGGGCCATTGTATTGTCTGAGATTTCAATTCCTGTGTTTCTCATGTACCAAGCTCACGAGTCTGCACATGGGGTCCCTCACTTATAGGCAGACATCATTGTATCTGTCAATAATAGAAGATGGATTTTCACCTTTCACTTTATCTGAACCTTTATACTTTACTGAACATTTTAAAATACTATTTTTCAAAAAGCTTAACTTCTTTGAAATGTTATTTGTACTCTTCACTCTGAAGCTGAACTTAGTCTGCTGTGGCCACTGTTTACTCAGAACATTGCACCAGCATGTTCCCTGATCTTTTTCATTGTGGGTTTTGCACAGGACAAGCAAATGGCAAGTTAGGAAAGATCACTTTTCAAGAGAGCATCTTGATTTCTAGTCAATTAGATATTTAAATTGTTTTGAACTGACTCATGGTTAAGAGCTAGATTGTCATGGAAAATATATTTCCAGGGAGCGGGTCCCACTAGCTGATGTCTACATCTATCCTTCCACCCCATATCCTGATTACTTTTTTATTTGCATATAGTTAGTATTCACATCCTTGGGGTGAACACTTCCTTAAGTGCTTGCAGATTGAAGGAAAGACTGCTGAATTCTTTGCACAGAAAGAACTGTTACCACAGTTGTTTATGAAGCTTCACCCAGGGTCATAACTGCTGGCTGTGCAGTAGGTCAATGGGGAACAGTCTGGGATGGATTTAATTTAAAATCATTCAGGCATTAATATATGTGAACATAACCTTAAAATAACCTAAACTTATTGACAGCCTAATTTCTACTGCTCTCAGATCTGTGCTAGGAAACTGGAAAGACCTCTTGCTGTTAAGCTACACTGCATAACTAAACTCCATTTATTCTCTATTAATTCAAACAAATAACTTTCAAATGAAATGGATGTGCCAAAACACATTGGGAAAGTTGTCCTATACAGCACTCTATTTAGAAGAGATAAAGATAAAGATAAGATAAAGAGAAATAAGAAAAGATCGGAAATTAGTATTAGAGCTTCTAATATAAGCAGCTATGGCAGTGTTCTGTTGATAGTTATAAAATAAACCTCCATTCCAGCCAGATAGAACACCATTCTTTTATAGGTCTGTGTACATCCTTCTCTATGTTATTTTTCTGTTCATCCTTCTCTTTTGATAGCCTACTTAAGTGGGTTTGGTTCCCCCCCCACACACACACACACATCCATGTGTGGTAAGTACATATCATTGATATAATTTTCATGGAAATTGGAAACATGCCATTATTCTGGACTGTAAGTCTTACTATAATGTATATTTGTTCTGAAAATAATATAATTAATCCAAAGTCTAATTCATAAGGTAGGAGCTTGACCCTACTACAGAGACCCAGCATCACTTAAATCCCACTTAAGCCCTCAGAATAGGGTTGGAGTGATTGTACTGTCCCTCTGCACAGGCATGAGTATCACCTAATATCTATCAAATATATCTGTCCATCTCAGAGATTTTATAGCACCCGTCATTGTAGCATCTGAGAGCAATGAAAATACTTTAAGTGCCACAAATTTGCAGCTGGATATCCTTTATGGTGATGATATACAAAATAATGATATATTAAAAATAAAAATCACTCATTCCATTAAGATAAAAAAAATCAGAGGGCTTGGTCTGTATTTGATTATGTAGTACTGGAACAGAAAGACATAGTCACAGACTGAAATAATTTGTTTTATGTCACTGTGTTTGATTTTTTTTTTACTGGATGTCTTTCTGAAGAGATGGATTTAGGGTAAGCCGCTTGGTTTAGTGCATTTTGGATTATGAATGAGTATGCTTTTTACAGATCTATGCAACTGAAGCGTTCATGCAGCATTGATAACAAATTTCTTTAATTATGCACATAGTTTAGTAATGCTTCCTAAAGTCTTATGGCTCCTATATTTATACCTTTAATATGGGAGCTTGGATTTTTATAAGAAATGTCAAAATAATGTTACTATTTTAAAAAGTTAAATGCACATGAGGAACTCAACTGCATCTGTTAGGCACAGCCCTGAATTGTGGGTAGGTATGGAGATCCACTTCCCCAGGGGAACTCTGAAAGGGACTGGGTCTGCCTGAGGAGTCTGTGTTCCAATCTGCAGTCCACCAGTTTCACTGGATCATGGTCCTGCTTCCTTCTCTCTCTTTCCTGTCCTCGTTGAGGTGGCTTCTGCCCTGAGGCCTCTAGGAGCGAGCAATCCCTGATACCTCAGGGGTTGTAAATGGGCCTGGCCACTGTACAATGACCAGAAAGGAGCAAGAGCTCCTTCTCTCAACTTTGTCCTTGTGCATCAGACTTGCATCCAGGCACAATGTGGCCTTAAATATGAAGTCCTTCATAAACGTGTGTCTATATGTAACACTCGACGAACACACAGAGTTTTGGTGGAATTTGGTGTAAGTCACTTCTGTGACTTGGAAAGGGATATCTTAAATCCCCAGTCAAGTGTAATTTTTGAACACAAGATTAGTCATGCCACATTGTTCTTCAGTGGCTTTGTTCATGTTAAGGAAATGTTTGTTGAGCACGTTAGGGATACGATTGCCAAAACAAGATGGACAATGCTCACAGCAAACACTTATTACTGCAAGGATTTTGCCTTACTCCTGGTCTGTAAACACCTAACACACTGTTGGTACTGTAGCAATTCAATAATAATACCTAGACATAATTTTAGTTTACAGACACTCCCCGGTTTACGCAAGACCCGACTTACGCATATCCGCACTTACGGAAAAAGCTCCGTAAGCTAGAAATAGGAGGGGGTTTTTTTGTTGGGTTTTTTTTGCATAATGGTCAGGAATACATTTCCGACTTATGCAAAACTCGAGTTACGCAAGGCGTTCCGGAACGGAATGATTGCGTAAGTCGGGGAGCATCTGTATTTGAGTTTATGCTGGAAGATCCTGAATCTGAACAGAATTTAGGCTACCAATAATGTATTCTACTCCTCATTTGTTACATTGTTCTGGATTCTGAAACTTGTTGATCCTCAATAGGGATGTAAAATGTCAACCGGTTAACCGATTAACCAATAAGCATCAGTCTTATCGGTAAGGTATTCTGGTTAACATTTAAACTCTGCTGCGGGACCCTGCTGCCGGCACTGCACCACGGGTCCCAGCTCCCATGCCCCTGAGCTCCTGGCTGCTGATCCCCTTCCCCCCACCCCATCCCAGCTGCTGGCTGGGGTCCTGGTTGCTGGTGGCCCCCATGCCCAGGGCTTTGCGCGCGGCAGCAGCAGAGCCCCCTGCGTGTGGTGGCGGCTGGGACCCCAGGCATGGGGGGCCTGCTGGCGGCCGGGACCCTGGGTGCACAGGGTGGCAGTAGAGCCTAACAGTTAAACATTTAACCAGTAAAATTTTAGTCGTTTAAACATTTACTTTTTTAAAATGTTATTTTCATCCCTAATCCCCACTGGGGCTCTGAGCAGGTACAGGAGTCCATCACATACAACAAGGATTACAGGATTTGTGTGCTAATGCTTAGGAAATACAAGGCAGGCTATATTATATATTCCTTCCCTTTTGACAATGTGTTTTATAGACAAATCCCTATGCCCAATCCTAGTATCCTACATGCCTCATTCACTCTGAAGTTAGTGGGTCTTTTGCCTGAGTAAAGAGGGCAGGATCAGGTACTTAATGAAATATCAAGTAAATTATTTGTTTGAATATATGTCTTCTCTTTTCAGTTTATGTGTGCTACTGGGCTGGGCACTCCTCTAATGAAATAATCAGTGGAAATAATAAATGTGATGGATAATAAAGTCTTTGGCTTTGTGAAGATATGTTCTTTTAATTAACCATCACAAAAATACATATAAGCATTAACAGTTATGATACTTATGCAAGTACACAAAGATACACACTTTTAGTTGAGCTATGCTAGTCAAATGTAAAGATGCTCTTGGCAGATAAAAAGGCAACGATTTGAAATATTAATAAAATGTGAAGCCACCAATTTAAGTCATTACATAGAACCATCATTAATTGTTGATGAAAAGTCAAGAGAAAAAACAAGTGAAAGCAGATAGTGTTTTGACCCCACTTAAGTGGCAATTCCTAAATTTATCTATCTTCTCTAAAGTACAGATAATTTGTGTTGCATGAGAGACTTCAAACATATCTGGTACTTTTAAAATACTAACGTACTTTAAAATACACAAACATTTACAAAGAAAGTTAATCTGAGCTGATTTAATCTTCTTTTACCTAGAGTTGTAGTCAGACATTTGCTAGAGATTCAGACTGTGGATAAGAAGATCATAAGAACCAATTCAGGAAAGAATACTTATTCAGAAAAGCACTTTAAGCATGTACTGAAATCCCAAACATGTGCTTTAAATTAAGCACATACTTAAGTGCTGTCCTAAACAGGGATGGATTTAAATACATGCCGAAAAGCTTTCCTGAATTGAGTCTCTAACAAATAGTGAGACAAAACAACTACCCAGGAATAATGCTACCAAGTAACCAAGAAGTGGAAATTGCTTCTCATAAAGTGTTACCCTGTTCCCCTTTATGTGATAATACTAAATAAAGGGGATAAATTGTCATCCAGAAACTGAATGGCCAGAAGAGGCGGGGAAGGAATGCTCCAAAACAAATGGAATGTTCTTAATTATTTAAAAGATGGAAAAATTAAGTTTTCATGAGCATATCAGGCAACAAATCCAAAGAGTTAAATAACTGTTGACAGTACACAAAAATTACTCACAACAATGTAAATGGCATGCAGTATCATCATCAGAGTGGGTGTGGGTTGGAAGGAGTAGCTCAGAGAATAAGATTTTTTAAAATGTCATACACAAACACAGAGTATTGTATATGGACCCGCATTTCTCAAATGGGCATTCTCTTTATTTCTGCTGAATCAAAGTTGCTTCACCTTTACTGTGGAAGCTCCTTTTGATAAATCCCTCAGGGTAAGCATTTATCCTTCAGGACCCTGACTCTTTCGTTATCTTCCTCAATCATATCACATAAAAAAAAAACGAAGAAGAAACGTTATTTATATTTTAAGGTATCAGTCCTGCACATTGGCCTGTATGGAGTCCTCTGCAATCAATGAGCTCCAGCACTGGCACAGACGTCCACATGCAAAAATCAGATAGCTGTTTGGGGCGTATATTAGTCCTTTGGCAGCAGTCTTAACCATCTGAAATCCATCATCTATTCATGCTTTCAAAACAAATTGAAAATGTGCTGTAGTCAAACAAGTTATTTGGAGGAATACAGGAGTAACTGGATGGAATTTTATGGCCTGTGGTTTGCAGGAGGTCAGACTAGGTGATCTGGCCCTAAAAATCTATGATCCTACAAAGAATAGTAGTTGGGAAGAGAGTAAGTTGTGCATCCCTGCCCCATCACCATTTCCTGCCATGCTGCCAGTTTTGTATCATAATAGCAATGGCTATGGAGTTCATAGTGTATACCTCACCTTTTGCTTCCTAACAATGAAACCATGCCACAATGTCTCAGGTTTTGTTTTTTCCACATCTCATAAATGATGTCCTGTTAAATCAGGCTACAATTTGAAATAAATTGTACCCCCACACTTCCACTTCCAAAATCTATCAGAATCAAGCAAACCACACAGCTGTAGTTTATACTGACATTACCTATATTATCTGTACAACAGCAAGGGAGCTTTCCATTTCAAAGTTTGTTTTCAGCTTGCAGGAGCAATTCTGGAAAGTCATCGCTCTCTCCTATGATCGTACTAATGCACAAAGAACCCTAGTTCCATTCATTTTGTTGTTTGGAAAGTCATAGGCTTGGAAATTAAAAGTAAAAAAGTGGTATATTTGGCCATGTCAATCACTAGTATACTAGAACTGCCTGCAATGTCTAGTTACACTGGGGTATGTTAACAAGGAATGTTGCTTCCATTACACTAATCTTGCCATTACAATATTTCTCATATATACTTTCTGAAAATTGTGTTTCTCTCTGAAGTTGTATCTCCCTAGTCAGCTGCCACAGGAAATTAGTCTACAAAGTTCAGCGTTGGAGTCAACTAAAATGAAAAAAGGTGACTTCAGAAAGACAGAAGTTTAACAAAGTTTCTCATTACTTCTTCCAACAGAGAAACAGTGCCATTATGTATTCATGCGTAATGACTTATTGCATCATTTGTCATACATAATAAAGTCATCTGATCTCTGCTGCCTCTATGGGGAGGAGGCTTATGGAACAGCCAGTGTAGAAATTAAAATCATAATGCTAGAAATAATGTGAAGCTGTTTATGTCCACTGTTGGCCCACTGCCATCTCTTCCTCCCTTTTCTGGTATGAACAATAAAAGATCAAGATTAGTTGAAGAGATAAGAACTAAGGAGCAGACAGCAGGAGACTCTAATAATGACACACCAGCAGAGAAGAAACCAAGAGTAGTGGCTCTAGCTCAAACACAGAGCCTGTTGTGAAGGAGAATTAGTATCTGTGAACTAATCTCACCTCCCTTTGTGAAACACCTGTTGGTGGTTCATTTCCTTCCTTTTTCCCCATTCCCCAAGAAAAATCTGTCTGACAATAGCTAAAAAACACACTATTGAATACCAGTGTGGCAACATGCACAGTTATACTGTATGTGCTACTTTTTTGTGATCTAGATGCAGGACGTATCACTTGTTATGTCCTTTACTTAGCAGGTTAGGTGGGTAATGGAGTGGAATTCCGCTGAAAGAAAGATACATCACAATTAGAAATAATGCTTTTCTTCTTACTGCTTGTCTTGGTACAGACATGTTCTCTCTCCACACACACACACCCCTCGACCCCCCCCCCCCACTGCTCTAGTTTTCTTTAATTCCTCCACGGGTTTTAATGGGTTTCACCATAGGTTCAAATTTCATAAGGCAATTTTTGTTTTATTAAGCAAGCAGAGAGTTATGGGTGGGTTAATGCACCAGCCTTTTATCTGGATTAAAATCCTGCTCAGCTACCACATGAAAGTGACTCCGTTTGTTGACTTCAGGCTAGTCTCTAGTGTGGTTTTGTCCAGTTTCCAGTGCAGACTCTGCTTAAGACAGACTCTAAACTACAATAGCAAATGGCACTCCAGGTCAGAAACCAGCTGAATTACAAGGACTGCAGGGAAACTGGCACATCAGTTTACTATTTCCTCAGTTTTATGAGCTCCAAATTATAAAACTGTATTTAAATATAAAGTCAGTTTATTCACTTGAGTTTCTCAGGTTTATACAGCTGTTTTAGGTTCCCTGCCCCACTCATCCCATGGTCTTAAAGGTCAAATCAGAAAAAAGATAACTCTTGAGGCATATTTCCTGCAAAACAGGGGTAAAAGCCTTTGGGCCTATTGCTGTTCCTGGGAAGTCTTCATAGGACCAGTGGGAGAATGATGCGTGTTCCCCGTGGATGCCTCTTACTCCCTAGCCTCAGTCCACATCCCACCTCTTTGATAATATCATCCACCCCAACCCGAACCAGATGGGACCCAACTACAAGTGATGGGTTTGGGTCAGGTGTGATTTGTATAGCACACATCGGGGCTTGGCTCGGATTGAATAGTCTTTTATCACTCAGTGTGCCAACTATGTTATTCACAATGGGGGAGGTGTATACTGGGTGATGGGGTTGAAGCAGAGGGAGATGGGAGAAAGATAGGGGCAGACTCCCCACAGAGCCTATCCGGTCCCCATCTCCTCCTACCTGTGCCTGGCTCCTATTCTCTGCAGTGCGCTCTATGATCCAGACAGCCCCGCTTCCCAGCTCTTGACATTTCCTGTCTCCAGCTGTGCCCCAGGCTCCCAGCAGCTCTGATCCCCACACTTCCCTGCGCAGTCATGGGTGCAGTATTCCCGGCTCCCTCTGTGCTGAGCTGCTGCCAAGTGCCCCCCAACCGGACCTAGTATTGACACCTGCTGGCTCAGAGGATGCTCTGCAGTCAGGAGGGGAAGAGGCCCCACTTGCTCGGTTCCTACTCCACAGCCCAATCCCAGATGCCATAGTGGCTGCTCCAGCCCTTCCAGGTCACACTCTTGCCTCCATACCCCTGCTCATGAAGTACAGGGGCAGAAATGTACATCAGTGCCCTCAATGTATCTATCCAGGGGGTTGGGCCAGGCTTTAAAATTAGGCCCAAGCAGACCTCTAGTTCAGACCCTTTGTTAGCATCTTGGCATGCAGGAATATGCTGTCACGGGGTGCCAAAACTGTCCAGCGCAGGCAGTGACGGTACAAAGGATCAAAACCATTTCACCAATGAAGGGGGACCTGTTGCAGCCAGAAGGATGGAGAAACTGCAAAGGAGATGGCCAGCAGTCAAAGAAAGCAGGTGCTGGAGTATGGGATCTGTCGGCCCTGGAGACAGGTACTTCTGTGAGGATCCAGCCATTAGAGAGACACTAAAGGAGTAATGAGGGGTGCAGTGGCAACCAGATCATAGAAGGTGATTACACAAGAGGGACAAGTGATCTGAAGGAACAGGAGACACGAGCCAGCAGACAACACCCAGCCAGAAACTACAGAGATCATCACAGAATGGAGACGCAGAGAACCATCCAGAAGCCAACCCCACGGGGAAGGAGGGAACTCCGCAGAGAGAGTTTGCTAGATTATGGTGACAGGGAGATGGAGATCAGTTATTCCTGGTGTGGTCACTTGTTGAGGAGACCAAGCTGTCTCAAAGAAATATGTAACTAGCTGAATCTGTGGTTAAAATGAGACTCCAACTTGGCTCTGTTGGAGGGCAGAAGGGACACGGAGCAGGAGTTTGGGTGTCAATTATTTGTTTATATCAACATTGTATGTTAAAATGTTTGTAAAATAATGAAGGAATATCATGATCAGTTGAACTGGAGTCAGAGGCCCATGTTTCTTCCCTGGAGGGACTGTTATTGATGGGACACCAGGAAAACAGAGAATGTGGAGAGAGACTCAACCACAAAGACAGAGCAGAACACATGGTTTAACAAAGTTTCACTTGTTCAACTTAACCTGCATTCAGCTTTACTCTTTGCAAATGAAACACTGCAGCACCCAGCCTGGGAAGAGGCAGATGTTAGGGGTTAGAGCTTCTGCAATGGGAGCCCACAATCACCTTACTAACACATCTGGGAGAGTGAGCAACATTAATGTCACATGCTGGGCCCGGGCAGGGGGAATTCAAAATCAAAAGACAGACCAAAATCCACAATATAGACTTTAAAAAAAAATCTCATTATATTTGGGGTTCAGCTCATGAGTGCTGATCTCTTGAGATTGGCAGTATTGTAACTGTCACATGACCCCAAAAAGGTTGAACTGCAAAACAGCAGTACCCATGAGGCTGGAGTTCTGGGGAGGGTGTGCTTAAATTACTGGCTTAGAAACCTGTAGGATCCAGTGTATGGATCCAAACACAGCAGCCTGATGAGCATCCAGCAGAAGGAGCTTGACCCCGGCTGTGATAGAAAGCACATAGGAAGTCCACCAACACACTTACAAGTTCATTTACCACTATAATAGGCCAAGTGAGACAGATACAGCACATCCAACTCTATTGCATGGTTGGAATTTTTCACACATTAGGAAAGGAGAGACTTAAAGATTTGCTAAACTGCTTGCTTAAAATTATTTATTTTAAGCAGCTTCAGGGTATGTCTACAATGCAAATCACGGAGTATAAGGTGTGTAGCTACACGCTGCAGTGAAAAACTGGCTGCTCCCACAGCACAATGCGTTGCTACACATGTCAGTGAAAGACTTCGGCAGCTGCCTATAGCACAGAAAGGCTCTGGAGCCTTTCTGCATTTCAGGGAGCTGCCGGAACCTTTCCCTGCTGTTCCCCTGCTGCCAGAGTCTTTCCCCATTGCAAGAGCTTCCCCCTGCAGCAGGGAAAGACTCTAGCAGTAGGAAGGCAGTGGGACACTGGGGGAGGCACTGCTTGGGTGTGTAGAGAGCCGCGTAGGGCAGAGGTTCTCAACCTTTTTCTTTCTGACCCCCCTCATGATATAAAAATTCCACGGCCCACCTGTGCTACAATAACTGCTGTTCTGCATATAAAAGCTAGGGCTGGCATTAGGGGGTAGCAAGCAGGGCAATTGCCTGGGGCCCCATGCCATAGGGGCCCCGACAAAGTTACATTGCTTAGGCTTCAGCTTCAGCCCCATGTGGCAGGGCTCAGGGATCTGGGCTTCAGCCCCATGCAGTGGGGCTTCAGTGAGTCTAATGCTGGCTCCGCTTGGAAGCCCCCCTGAAACCTGCTCAAGGGCCCCAGTCCCCTGGTTGAGAACGACTGGTGTAGGTTATATACTGTGACAATCAGGGTCCAGACCCCTCCTCCACCACCCCCCGGGGAGAAAAGGGGCTCTTAACCCCAAAGAGTAAGCATTTGAATCAGCTGGTTGTATACAATGTTGTGTATAAAAATATGTGGAGTAAGGTCTTTTATGAAAGCATGTAATGTTTTGAACTTGATGGCCATTACGAGATATGTATACAGACTGTGGTTATGTATTTATCTATATCAGAAGTGGGCAAACTGAGCTCCTGGCTGGGGAGGCTCACCCCCGGACCCTCCCCCACTGTCCCCCCTTCCCCACAGCCACACCGCGGCATGGGCAGAGGGGCTGCGAGCTCCTGCTTCTCTGAGCAAAATGGTAAGGGGGTGGCGGCACGCGCACGTGGCGGTGAGGGGTTGGGTAGGGAGTCCCAGGGGATAGTCAGGGAGCAGGGGGTAGTTGGATGGGGCGGAGGTTCTGGGGCAGTCAGGGGTCGGGGAACAGGGGACGGTTGAATAGGGCGAGGGAGTCCCAGGGGGCCTGTTGGGGGGTGGATAGGTTGGGGCAGTCAGGGGACAAGGAGCAGAGGGGTTGGAGGTCGGGGGTTCTGAGGGGAACAGTCAGCGGGTGGGAAATGGGAAGGGGCAATAGGGGGCGGGGGCCAGGCTGTTTGGGGGGCACAGCGTTCCCTACCTGGCCCTCAATACAGTTCCGCAACCCGATGTGGCCCTCGGGCCAAAAAGTTTGCCCACCCCGATCTATATAGAATACTATGCCTATGACTTAAGCTACAATTTCAAATATACCTCACTGCAGGGAGGAGTGCATTCCAAGCTACGTGTTTACACAAAACCGCATGCAAGTAATGATCCATGTTTCAACCCAGGAAAAGACAAATAATTACAGTTAATGGGAAGACCCTGAGACACTCCAGCTACCAAGTCAAGAGGGAATTTTCCCCATTATGAGTAACGATGAATCATCATAGTCGACGGAAGTGGGTGGGGGGACAAAAACCATGCAAATCCTTAAAAAAGAAGGGCTTTGAAGTGAAGGCTTTATAGAAACTGATGGGCAGCCTCTAAACAGGACACTGTCCCTGAAATGCTTTATCCCATCTATGACAGGACATATGGTGTGTGCGCCAAAGTGAAACTGATAACTGGGGGCAGTTTTCACATGTTTGGGGTGACGAACCAGAGGGGAAAGGTCTGAGTGTCTTGTAGTTAAGAATTTGGGGAGATTTACATAGAAAACTATACATATAAAATGATGGGGTCTAAATTAGCTGTTACCACTCAAGAAAGAGATCTTGGAGTCATTGTGGATAGTTCTCTGAAAATATCTGCTCAGTGTGCAGCAGCTAGGGTTGCCAGTTTTGGGTGGACATATTCCTGGACGTTTCATCACAGCACAATCTTTAATTAAAAAATAATCTTTAATTCCTGGAGACTCCAGGACAATCCTGGAGGCTTGGCAACCCTTGAAGCAGCAGTCAAAAAAAGCTAACAATGTTAGGAACCATTAGGAAAGGGACAGATAATAAGACAGTAAATATCGTAATGCCACTTTATAAATCCATGGTGCACCCACACCTTGAATACTGCATGCAGTTCCCTCTGCCCCTTTCAAAAAAGATATATTTGAAATGGAAAAAAGTACAGAGAAGGGGAACAAAAATGATTAAGGATATGGAATAGCTTCCATATGAGGAGAGATTAAAAACACTAGGACTGTTCAGCTTGGAAAAGAGACAACTAAGGGGGGGGATATGATAGAGGTCTATAAAATGAATGATGTGGAGAAAGTGAATAAGGCAGTGTTTTTTACCCCATCTCTTAACACAAAAACCAGTGAAAATTAATAGGCAGCTGGTTTAAAACAAACAAAAGGAAGTACTTCACACAATGCACAGTCAACCTGTGAAACTCATTGCTATGAGATGTTTTAAAGGCCAAAATTATAGGGGGGTTCAAAAAAGAATTAGATAAGTTCATGGAGGATAGGTCGATCAGTGGTATTAACCAAGATGATCACGGATGCAACCCCACACTCTGTCTCTCTAAGCCTCTGATTGCCAGATGCTGGGACTGGATAACGGAATGGATCACTTGATAATGACATGTTCTGTTCATTCCCTTTGAAACATCTGGCATTGGCCACTGTTGGAAGAACTGGATACTGGGCTAGATGGACTACTGGTCTCATCCAGTATGGGCATTCTTATGTTTTTATGTTGGGATCACCCTGAAAGGAGTAACTAGGCTGGTGGAAGTGAGGATGAGACTTTTGTGCTTGTGAGCTGGTGTCAGGACTCTGAGCCATAGCAGCATAGAATTAAGGCACCCAAAGCTACAAGACAGGCAGCGACAGAACCCCTTATTGATCTGCATGATACTCAAAATGTCACACATACCCACAGGGTTCAGGGTTATGCTACTCACCTAAGCAGTGTCTCAGTGTCTACACTGCTGTTTATACCCATACTAGGGGAGCATGCAGTGTAGACATACCTTTAATTTTTAAAAGTGATGTCCTACCTGCTAATAATGAAGTTCTTGTCACATATGGATATTGTCATGTATGTTGGGGCCAGTGGCCGTTTACCTAGACCACTTGAAAAAGATATGCATGAGTGATTTGGTATTTATCTGAACAGTAGAAGTTTTATATGATTCATTCTTTCTTATGTTTGAGTAGCTGTAGCAATATTCAGTTGTTGGAATATAAAAGTGCTCTTGAATTAGACCTGTAATGATTACCAGATCATTTATTTAAATCAAAATAATAGAACATTAACATTGTTTTTAATTATAGTTATTTTGAGAAGACTTCAAAGATATGCTTATATATTATAGATGCAGTATGAAATGTACCATAAAGGCCTGGATAACGTTACTGGATTTTAACTGATTAAATTGCTGCTCCCTGCACACCATTATGCCCAATTTACGATAGTGAGGTATACCTCTCAGGCCTTGTCTATACTACGAAATTAGGTCGAATTTACAGAAGTCGGTTTTGTAGAAAGCGTTTTTATACAGTTGATTGTGTGTGTCCCCACACAAATGCTGTAAGTGCATGTAGTCGGCGGAGTGTGTCCACAGTACCAAGGCAACTGTCGACTTCTGGAGCGTTGCACTGTGGGTAGCTATCCCACAGTTCCCGCAGTCTCTGCCACCCATTTGAATTCTGGGTAGAAATCCAAGTGCTTGATGGGGCTAAAACATTGTCGCGGGTAGTTCTGGGTACATTTGCGCCTTTTTTCTTGAGTTAGCTGTGCAGACGCCATAGCACGGCAAGCATGGAACCCGCTCAGCTAACCATCACCGTATGTCTCCTGGGTGCTGGCAGACGCGGTACTACATTGCTACACAGCAACAGTTTATTGTCTTTTGGCAGCAGAAAGTGCAGTATGACTGGTAGCCGTCATCGACGTAGTCCAGGGTGCTCTTTTAACTGACCTCGATGAGGTCAGGGGTGCCTGGGCAAACATGGGAGTGACTCAGCCAGGTCATTTCCCTTTTAAGTTTCATCTCATGGCGATTCAGTCCTACCGGCAGTGCACTGTCTTTTAATCTGCAGCCAGCAGAAGATGATGGCCAGTAGTCATACTGCACCGTCTTCTGCCGAGCACCCAGGAGATGATGATGGCTAGTGGTCGTACTGCACAGTCTGCTGCCAGCAAGATGTATAAAGATAGATGAAGTGGATCAAAACAAGAAATAGACCAGATTTGTTTTCTATTCATTTTCTCCTCCCTCCCTCCGTGAAATCAACGGCCTGCTAAACCCGGTTTTGAGTTCTGTCTTTGAGGTTTTGAGTTCTATCCTTGAGGGGGCCATTCTGTTTCTTGCAAAGGCATCCCCTTTGTTGATTTTAATTCCCTGTAAGCCAACCCTATAAGCCATGTTGTCAGTTGCCCCTCCCTCCACCAGAGCAACGGCAAACAATCATTTTGCGCCCATTTCCCTGGTTTGCCCAAGCAGGGGCAGACGCCATAGCACAGCAAGCATGGAGCCTGTTCAGCTCACCACAGCAGTTATGACCATTGTAAACACCTCGTGCATTAGCGTGCAGTATATGCAGAACCAGCACCTGAAAAACCAGGCGAGGAGGCGATGGCAGTGCAGTGATGAGGACATGAACACACTTTTCTCTAAAACCGTGTTCCCCCGCAATTTGGCGATCATGGTGTTAATGGGGCAGGCTCATGCCGTGGAACGCCGATTCTGGGCCTGGGAAACAAGCACAGAGTGGTGGGACCGCATAGTGTTGCAGGTCTAGGATGATTCCCAGTGGCTCCGAAACTTTCGCAGGGCACTTTCATAGAACTTTGTGACTTGCTTTCCCCTGCCCTGAAGCGCAAGAATACCAAGATGAGACCAGCCCTCACAGTTCACAAGTGAGTGGCAATAGCCCTGTGGAAGCTTGCAATGCCAGACAGCTACTGGTCAGTCGGGAATCAATTTGGAGTGGGCAAATCTACTGTGGGGGTTGCTGTGATGCAAGTAGCCAATGCAATCACTGAGCTGCTGCTATCAAAGGTAGTGACTCTGGGAAATGTGCAGGTCATACTAGATAGCTTTGCTGTAATGGGATTCCCTAACTGTGGTGGGGCTATAGACGGAACGCATATGCCTGTCTTGGGACTGGACCACCAGGGCAGCCAGTACATAAACCGCAAGGGGTACTTTTCATTGGTGCTGCAAGCTCTGGTGGATCACAAGGGACGTTTCACCAACATCAACGTGGGATGGCTGGGAAAGGTTCATGACGCTCACGTCTTCAGGAACTCTGGTCTGTTTAAATGGCTGCAGGAAGAGATTTACTTCCCAGACCAGAAAATAACTGTTGGGGATGTTGAAATGCCAATAGTTATCCCTGGGGACCCAGCCTACCCCTTAATGCCCTGGCTCATGAAGCCGTACACAGGCACCCTGAACAGTAGTAAGGAGCTGTTCAACTATAGGCTGAGCAAGTGCAGAATGGTGGTAGAGTGTGCATTTGGATGTTTAAAGGGTCGCTGGCGCAGTTTACTGACTCACTCAGACCTCAGTGAAACCAATATTCCCATTGTTATTGCTGCTTGTTGTGTGCTCCACAATCTCTGTGAGAGTAAGGGGGAGACGTTTATGGCGGGGTGGAAGGTTGATGCAAGTCGCCTGGCCGCTGAATACGCGCAGTCAGACACCAGGGCAGTTAGAAGAGCACACAGGAAGCGGTGCGCATCAGAGAAGCTTTGAAAACCAGTTTCATGACTGGCCAGGGTACTGTGTGGCACTTCTGTTTGTTTCTCCTTGATGAAAACCCGCCCCCTTGGTTGACTCTAATTCCCTGTAAGCCACCCACCCTCCCGCCTTCAATCACAGCTTGCTTGCAAAGGAAATAAAGTCACTATCATTTTAAAAACATGTATTCTTTATTAATTGATTATAAAAATAGGGAGATGACTCACAAGGTAGCCCAGGTGGGGTGTGGGAGGAGGATAGGAGGGAAGGAAAAGGCCACTTTAAAACTTGTTGAATGCCAGCCTTCTGTTGCTTGGGCTGTCCATTGGGGTAACGTGGTTGGGTGCCTGGAGCCTCCCACCCCACGTTTTTGGGCGTCTGGGTGAGGAGGCTATGGGACTTGGGGAGGAGGGAGGACGGTTAAGCAGGGGCTGCAGCGGCAGTCTGTGATCCTGCTGCCGTTCATGAACCTCCACCAGATGCCAGAGCATGTCCGTTTGACCCCGCAGTAGTCCCCAGCGTTTCCTCATGCCTCCTCTGATCTTCCTCCTGCCACCTCTCCTCATGTTCATCGGCCACTGTCCTGTACTCTGCTATTGTGTCCCTCCACACAGCTCTCTCAGTGCCGGACAACTGCATGAGCTCAGAGAACATGTCATCGCGCGTGCATTTTTTTCGCCGCCTTATCTGAGATAGCCTCTGGGATGGAGGAGGGAGTCTTGAAAAATTGCAGCTGCTGGAGGAAAAAAAGGGAGTGAAGTATTAAAAAGATATATTTTACAGAACAATGGCTATACTCTTTCACGGTGAACAACACTATTCACATTACATAGCACATGTGATTTTGATACAATGTCGCATTTTGCATCTTATATTGAGTGCTTGCAGCTTTGGTGTTAGAGATCACACACGCAGGGCCGGGCAACAGAATTCGGCTTGCAGGCAGCCATGGTAAGCCATAGTCTTTCGGCCTCTGCAACCTTCATAACAGCAGCCTCCTCCTTTTCCATACCAAGCAAAGCCCATTGAGTTGGCCATTTACTGCTGCAGTTTTCCTGTTAACGTGCAGCAGCAGAAACCAAACTAACCCCCTCCCCCCATCCAATTCTCTGGGATGATCGCTTTTCCCCTCCCCCCTCCGCCTGGCTGGTATCAGGGAAGATCCCTGCTAGCCAAACGTGAACAGCTCAGCGCCAATGGCCTCCCCCCCCCCCAGCGTGTGGCTAACTGCGGGGAGGATTTATTTTCAGCCACAGGCAAACAGCCCAGTAGGAACGGCCACCTCTGAATGTCCCCTTAATCAAATTCCCCTATTTCAACCAGGTTACCATGAACGATATCACTCTCCTGAGGATAACACAGAGAGATAAAGAACGGATGTTGCTTGAATGCCAGCAAACACCGGGACCATACGCTGCCAGGCTTTGTCATGCAATGGTACCAGATTACTTGCTACTAGCATGGCGTGGTAAAGTGTCCTACCATGGAGGACGGAATAAGGCTGCTCTCCCCAGAAACCTTCTGCAGAGGCTTTTAGAGTACCTCCAGGAGAGCTTCATGGAGATGTCCCTGGAAGATTTCCGCTCCATCCCCAGGCACGTTAACAGACTTTTCCAGTAGCAGTACTGGCCACGAATGCATCCCAAGTCCTCAGGGCTACTTAATCATTAAAAAACGCTTGCTTTTATAACATGTATTATATTTAAAAAGGTACACTCACCAGAGGTCCCTTCTCCGGCTTTGGTGGGTTGGGAGGGTATTTCAGTCAGGGTGATAAAAAGATCCTGGCTGTTGGGGAGAACGGTGTGCTGTGTGCTCTCCCCAAGCTCGTCCTCCTCCTCATCTTCCCCATCTGCAAAATCCTCAGCCATGGCGGAGAGTACCCCATCCTCGGAGTCCACGGACAGGGGTGGGGTAGTGGTGGCAGACCCCCTAGAATTGCATGCAGCTCAGCGTAGAAGCAGCATGTCTGGGGCTCTGTCCCGGAGCATCCGTTTGATTCTTTGGTTTTCTGGTACTCTTGTCTGAGCTCCTTAAGTTTCACGCGGCACTGTGTTGCGTCCCTGATGTAGCCTCTGAGATTTTTTGAAACGTTTTGGCATTTCGTCTTTTGGAACGTAGTTCTGATAGCACGGATTCCTCTCCCCGTACAGCGATCAGATCCCGTACCTCCCGTTCGGTCCATGCTGGAGCTCTTTTTCGATTCTGGGACTGCAGGGTCACCTGTGCTGATGAGCTCTGCATGGTCACCTGTGCTGATGAGCTCGCCTGGCCAAACAGGAAATGAGATTCAAAAGTTCCCGGGGCTTTTCCTGTACACCTGGCCAGTGCAGCCGAGTTCAGAGTGCTGTCCAGAGTGGTCACAATGGTGCACTGTGGGATAGCTCCCGGAGGCCAATACCTTCAAATTGCGTCCACACTAACCCTAATTCAAAACCGCAATGTCGATTTCAGCGCTAATCCCCTTGTTGGGGACGAGTACAAAAATTGGTTTTAAGAGCCCTTTATGTCGAAAAAATGGCTTCGTTGTGTGGACCGGTACAGGGTTAATTCGAATTTAATGCTGCTAAATCCGACATAAACTCGTAGTGTAGACCAGGCCTCAGATGACTAGTTAGCATGAAATTTTGTACAACTTAAAAAACAAACAAAAATGGCACAAAAAGACTCCCCACTTTCTCAATTCTTCTAAACTCTCCATTTTAATCAGTAAATTAAAGAGAATTACTGGAACAGGAGAGAACACTGTTCTGTGAGTAAGTAAGGAACTACACACAAGAATGAAAGCAAATTGGGCTGTCTGGTGTATGACATCATAGAAGGAAGTGTAATGGAATACAAAGTAGCAAGTGCCATCAGTATTCTACTAATACCGAGGATTTTCAGAAGTATGCACTGAAATTCATCCAAAACTGAATATTGCAGAAATAACTACACTTAATTAGAAGAGTAGGAGATCCAGATGAACTGTGAAGTTGTACAAAGATTTATTTCATTGAAACTCTTCACCTTCTGCCTAGATAAAATCTTTAGACACACTTGAATGAGGAAGAATGACATGCCCAAGTCTCCTCAGATTTTCAAACGACATATTAGCTGAAACTCTCCCGTTTACACTGCCCTGGGTATATTTCTACTCTGCCCTTTTGAGCTTTTTAAATAACTGTTTTGTGAAATGTCAGAGACAAACTGTGTATTCTTACTATTAATTGCAATGACATCCCGGATGGCATTTTGTGTTTATAGTATATATTTCCTCTTTCTGATAAATAATACACTTTCACCTTCAATTAACTTTTTCATAGCTGGAGTGTGGCAGTAGAAGGATAAAATGTGTCTTAGAAAGGTGGGAAGTCTACTATCCAAAACCTTTTTAGTCTACAAGAAATTTTTATATTTCCTTATTGCGATCAGTCCAGCAAGATGATTCCAGACCAGCTGGTGAAAAAACAGCCATATATTGCCTATGTAAGCAATTACTGCTTGAACCAAAACTAACTTCACAGAACACTGTCATTACTAGTCAAAAAGAGTCTGTTATGCCAATGGTTAAAAATTGTTCAGGGGGCTGCAGATTATAACAGTACGATCTCCAGATAAGCACAGGAGTGGAAGACCATACATTAATTAATGTAGTACAGCTCTTACCTCGGGTGTACATAGTGGATCTAAGTATCTTGCATTCCAAAAGTTACTGAAATTTTGTATCACTAAACACTGACAGTTATAGTGACTCTTGAACACAAAATGATTCAGAATGCTAAAATCAAATATCCTGGCATTTCTATGAATTGCTGGATTTCCTGGATCTCCTGAGTTAGAATTAAGACAAACCTTGCCAAATTCTGCCATCAGTTATGGCTATCATACATACTCCAATGAAAGCTAGAATTTACCTTACAAACTGGTAACAGAACTGTGACATGTCTATCAGTGTTGGAGTACCTAGGATCCTTATTTCTCATAGTATCTGCGTTTGGTTGTTGTTTTGGGGCTACAGTTATCTAAAATGCAAAATATTGGAAATAATATTTATGTTTAAAATAAACAGATTAATTTCAGGCAGATCTATATAAATTGTGTTTAATGACATCAGTTTTGAATAAAGAGACAGCAAGGGAGAATGACATATAATAATACCATTTGAAAGAAGTTGAGACTAAACATAGGGACTGAAGGACAATGATAAACAAGCAAGATGACCTGCCTTTACAACTGTATTATTCTACATGGCTATGTCTACACAATTCTGCTTCATTTAATACTGCATGGTAATGTTCCAGTTTTTAATCACAGTATGAAATCATACTAGCTCCATGTTCTAGTGATTTCTCCCTCTTTCTTTACCTCTGTACAGTAACATAATAGTCTGCTTATGGTCCCCAGGAATGCAAACGAAACTGCATTCAAATGAAAAAATATAAAAATATTACATGAGATGAGAATTTTTCTGAAAACAATGTTCCTTTTCGATGCACACTGTTGATATAATGTGTTCCATCTGCAGCCACCTCACCATTATCTGTGTTTCACTGATAATGTGACCCACCATGCTGAAACATTATTTCCTCAAGTGCTGCATGTGAGTTCAATGATGAGAAGAGCGGAGAAGTGAACAGAATGTTAAATAGAATGGGGGGAAGAGTAGAGATCATTGCTTAAATAGAAGAGAGAAGTATAAAGAGGTGTTGGTAAAAATAAAAATGTAAGATGAGCATTAGGTCCAAAAGGGAAAGAATAAGCAGATGTTCCTTTTCTGGTATATTCAACATAAAATATCAAGTAATCATTCACCCCCAGTCTTCAAACAAAATTCCCATTGATCTCAATGGAAGATCAGTGAGTGGAAGAAGATAAATCCATGCTAATTTGATTGCAATCTAAATTTCAATCAAATAAAATTGTGATCAAAGGGATTATTATTGGAAGGCTTTTGTTTAAACAAAATAATCTGTTTCCTTGACTGATGAAAGGGATGAATTAGAAATAGTAAAGAGAAAAGATTGAGTTTAATTTCCTTTATTATATAATATAAATGTAGCTTTAAACTGTTTTTAAAATAGTTTCACAATTTCAATGGATTTTTAATTAATTCATTAATTTACACTTTCTACTAATAGATGAGAAAACATTATGAGAACACTTTCTTGCCCATTCTTCATAACAAACAGAACTAATTTCTTAGAGTAATTACATAGCAAAAGGAGGATTTTGGTCAAGAAAAGAACCCCAAAGGGAAATCCTGGCCCTATTGAAAGCAAGAGGAGTGTTTTCATTAAGTTCAATAGGGGCAGGACTTCCCCCCATATTTTAACTTCTCACATAGCTGCCAGTCACATCACTTCTTTTTCCTCACTCCTTGGAACAATTATTCACATTTTAACTCTGCCCTAAAGCAGTTATTCCATGTTGGGTGAAATTCTCCCTGTCCAGAGGGCCAGCACAAAGCTGATGCTCCACTTAAGCCCTTATGCAGGGATGAATTTTACGCTTGTTGAACCTGCTTTAGAGTAGCTATTTACCCAAGCCTCACCTCAACAGGCATATCACTTGAAAGCAGTACAACGTTTCAAACCCTCATGAGGTAATATTTTACCTTCATGCCTATATCTTACGGTGTGTGTTGAAACTTGTTTTGTCTTGTGAAACAAGAATAACGCTCATGACAAAGGTGTCTGCTTGGAACAAACATATGGCCATGAGCACATTCCTCATTTTCACTTTGGGATTTAATCCTCCTCCAAAGCTATTTATTGCTTCATATATTCTTCTGCCATGAACATTATCCCTAAAGTCACTACCAAATGGAGTCCGAGCACTGGGCCCAGCAGTGATAAGGGAAGGGAAGCACATTGTTAAGAAATATGATAGAGAGATAATAGATCAAAGCAACAGCTTGGATCACTACATCTATTTTACAGTATTGGGTGAATTTGGGAACATGGAAAGTTATATAATTTTAAAAAAAATGTCTTTGTAATAGGCACCTTGATAGTCTCATTATATTTTCTGAGCACTGGGATTTCCTTATGTTACCTGCAAATGGAAACTCCCAGTGCTATATTACTTTCTGGTGTCAGAAACAATAAATTAAATAGTATCATTTATTTACTTGCTGCTAGTCTTGGGAAATCTTCCAACTCCTGGGGCCAAAGGGTAAACAATTTACTGTTTTCAGCATCCCAAAACCCCAGACAATCATGCTTCAACTTTTACTGTAACTTACGACAGCATCTAAGACTTTGAGTTTAATCTTTTGAAATAAGTATATACCTGTATATGTATTTCTTAGACTTTCATTTTAGAAAAACAAATAGTGTGCAATACTGCTTATATAGTTAAAAATTGCATTTGCTCAACTAGTGAACATCTTGAGTTTTAAAGTATGAGAAATAAAATATTGAAATAAAAGTATATGTGTTATCAGCAGAAAGGTTTACTTTGGGTTTCAGTGGCAGGGTTTACAATTCTGAGAAATTGCTAGGCAGGAAGTATCCTGCCTTCAGGATCACTGATCAGCGATGGACAATTTTGTTCTGATAAAGTAATGCTTAGAACTTAATATCCTTGATAGAGATGGTTAAATGACTGGGTGTCTGTGAAGATCACTCTGAACTTGTTCTCTGCAGCTTAGATTAGAGTCTGGGGTCCTATTCTCTCACCGCAGAGCCTGTGTAACTCCCAGAAAAGTCAATACCTTGTAAGAAATATTCCTAGCCTATCTCACAGTGGGAGAATAAAGCCCTAGCTCTCCTGCTCCTGCAGTTGAATTACATTTCTTAAGAAAGCTTATACTGTCTTTCTAATTTGCATCTGGATTCTTTATTACTACAAACACAACTGTAAGTACCTGCAAGGTGAAGGTCTGACTCAAAAAAACCATGTATAGTGGCTATGGTTTGAAAACCTGCACAGGAGCACCATCTACATACACATACTGTATTATACACACCTCGTAAAGCATGGAGAAAGTAAAGTACTCATAACTTTTGTTATGGTAAGCAAGATAGTGAAAAGTCATGCCTCCCACAATATACATAATGGAGTCATGGCCCATGACTGGGACTCCTAGGTGCTACGATAAGACAAATAATATGCAACATATCATCAACTGGTAAAGTTACTACTGTTGGTAGTTTTCGTTGTTTAGTTTAAAAACAATCACAAGCTTTGCTTTATTAGTGCTTTATTATGGGTGCTTTATTAGTGCTTTATTATGGGTGCTGCCTGAATTTTTGTTTTTTCATGTGCAACTACTCTATCAGAAAATGGGAGATGCTCACTTCAGCAAATGACAACTTGGCACTCAGTTTTGCCTAGGAATTTATGCACTCACCTCCTGTTGATTTCACATCAGAGAGCATGAATTTATCATTTGTACTACTATGTTTCTCTCTTTGCAATATATCGCAATACTAAATGCAAACTTGTCCTACTTCTAAATGCAATTAATCATACTGTGAATTATCCAGGCACTTAAGCACATGCTTATCTTTAAGCATATACTTAAAACCCATTGATTTCAACAGGACAATGACATGGCTAGAGTTAATTAAGCATATGCTTTAAGAATAGGGTTACTTTCGCGAATCAGGGTGCCAAAGAACGCTGATGTCAGTAGGAGTCTTTCCACTGAATTTAATAGGTTTAGGATCAGGACCATAGTGAACATGGGGAGAAGCAGAGAATCCACAGAAATAGAGGTAGAACAGCTAGGTGAGAATAAAATAGTGGTGGACCAGCCAGCAGCTGCACTGTGCTTCTGCTCAGTATAGTTTGGGAGGAGAGCTAGGAAGGAAGCTCTAAACTGAGCTAACCAGGGTAAAAACAAAAACCCAAAAAACCAAAACCCCTTTTAATTTAAAGCAGCTGAAGGGCTTTTCTAAGCTATGGCAACTGCAGAGGTCCAATCAAAACTGCTCTGCTAGCAGAGTATTGGGCAATTCTCAGATGCAGCCCTTCATCTGCTTTGTACTGTCTGCACAGAGCAGAGCAGCTGAAGCTGGGGACAAGGACTGGAAGTCTAAAAATGAACTAACTGTGAACCTCTCAGTTTGAATGGGAAATGTCAAAATTATGAATCTGGTACATACCCATTTTTGGAGGTATTTCATTGTGAGAAAGATACTTTTGCTATTTGTTCTTTACATTTTTAACTATTATTATGAATATTAAAAAATATACTTTAAACCACGCATCTGAAGCCATCCTTTCCCCATTTCTAAATAGCTTCTCATGTCTGTGCCAGATATGACAGCTGCTCAGAAGAGCTGAACTGCAAGATGAGGATTCTAAGAATTGTTTCAATTAGTGTAATCTCCCAGTCACAAACACTACAATCTTTATCATGGGGAAGGAGGGTTATTTAAGGTAATTTCCATTCATTATAAAGATTTTATTTTTAAACGCAGCTAAATCACATTTAAAATGCCTCAAATATATTGCATGCATGTAGTATTGTATATTCCCTGAGTCACTATATGACTACACTATGATATTTTTTCTGGTATAATTGGCTAGTGATGTCATTGGTAGAAATGAAAATAAGTCTACATTAGAGGCAATGGGAATGACCACACAATCAAGACATCATTACAGTGTTGCCAGGCTTCATCTACTTCAGCAAGTTTTGTAGCTGTAATTCACCTCCAATGCAGCTCCTGCAGCAGAGTTGTAACGTAGGCTTACATGACATGGTAGTAAAAATGTCTGAGCCCTGCCTATGCTACAGCTTCCACAATTGCTACCACTGGTTAGGATCCACCCGTTTCAGCTCAGCTACTTGTTTCAGTTAATTCTTGCAAAGAAATATATTTTAACTAAGTGGACTGACTCAGTTCCCTCACTTGACCAGTGGATAGCCTCCATCAAGTAATACATGGAACAAATCACTACCTATCATGCTTATATGGCCCCCATCACCACATTATTTGAACATCTCACAATCTTTAATATATTTATCCTCACAACATCCTTGTGAGGTAGGGAAGTGCTTTTATCCCCATTTTACAGATGAGGAACCAAGGCAGACAGACTGAGTGACTTTCCCACAGTCATCCAGGAAGTACATGGCAGAGCAGGGAATTGAACTTGGCTCTTCAGAGCCCTGGGCAAGTGCTCTAATCACTAGAGAAGCCTTCTTCTAGCAACAGGAAAAACAATTCTTGAAGAAAATATTAGTGTATAGTTCCAGGTTTGTACAAAGAAAAGATTAAATTCTTTCCTTATCCATTATCATGCCAGACGGACTTATATAAGGACTTATTTTAAATTGGACTCTTTGACAGCACCTCTTTGGTGCTGTTCTCTTCAATACAGAAGGAAGCAGTTATGTATTTCTAACTGTTTTAAGCATGCTACTGTATATTATCTGCTTACACTGGTATCTGTGTTTTTAGAAAAGAGTATTTGTAATTGATAAATATGCATGTAATGTCAGTACTGAAGGACTCAGATTTCTGAACAGCAGTGTCTACACATATATTAGTTTAAGGTAATGTGTACATTTCAAGTGGTTTACCTGCAGAAAAGACTTATAAACAGAAAAACAAATAAATTAAGCACTGCTAAAGCCGATTGTGCATGAAAATATTGCTCATCATCACTGTACCACTTATTTGGAACATTAATCATTCTTACATGTCAAATCTCTGCTTTTCTGAGCTTTATTCCTATTTTTACCCATTCAGATGTTGCAAGAGCAATTGAATTATTGGAGAAACTACAAGAGTCCGGAGAAGTACCAGTACACAAGCTGCAATCCCTAAAGAAAGTACTGCAGAGTGAGTTTTGTACAGCTATCAGAGAGGTACGGAAATGAAAGTCATTTCTTAGTGTAGCCTTATTCCTATAAATGTTGAGGGAGCAGGAGCGCCTTGTCCACCACAGCAAAGGATATGTGATTTGAAGTCATGATGCCTCCAGAGGCAATGTAGGGCTAATCCAAAATCCACTGATGTTAAGGGGACCCCTTCAGGGGACCTCAGTGGGCATTGGCTCAGGCCTGTAGAGAGACATGAGGTCATGCTGTGTGTGTTAGAAAGTTGTAGCCACTTGCCAGTGCTGAGGACTGGGATCATTACCCTGCCATCTGTGCGAAAAGGCCCTCCTTGCACTTTCCAGCAGTCAATGATAAATTATGGCTGCCTCCCACACAGGTACACAGAGGGAGAAGGAGCTCCTTGCGCTCTCATCTCTCCTTGTCCTCCAACATATCCACACAGACACAGTTAGGATGTCTCTAAAGCAGTGAAATATGTTCTGGGCTCACAGTAGTGAGACCATAGTTAAGGCTGCTTTAGAATTTTTCTTTTACAGAGTCGGTTCCTTTCTGGAACCCTCTTTCATAAGCATACCATGGGGAATGTGAACCAAATTTCATATATGTAAATGATAATGCTTTTCTTTCACTTTACAATTTCTTGGACAGAAGATACAAATGAAGCTAATCAGTTCAATAGGATTCCTAAATGTTTAGGATTATTTTCCTACTAAACTAAACATTATTTGTATGCCTGACTGAAGTGATTGGAAATATTCTTATGGAGTCAACAGTTTACAGCTTGCACCCGGCAAGCCTCTCATCTATTTAATGCCTAACACTAATCCTCCTTCAGTGAAATCAATGTGAGTTCTATCATATATTTCAATAATAGCAGGATTGCACTCTTTGGTATTGAGGCAGCAGAAGTGCATTGATTGTGATTTTTTTTCCCATGAATGGCTGGAAGGAAGAGACAAGGGAAGGTACATTAGTTTATCGGCAACGTGCAACACACCCTTATTTTACTGAATATATTCTACATTGCGAGAAACAGAGTGCCACTTAAATAGCCCACAGTTTTAAAGACTTTTTAGGGCAATACTGTTCCAAGACTGTAAATAATGGCACTCTCTATTCTGAGATGCTGATATCCTGGCTAGTCTTTTCATTTAACTAGCTAAATGTTTCCTTAATTGACAGGAAGCATTGAAGATTTATTTATTTATTTTTAAAATATAGCACAGTTTGGCACTCAAGTTATGAAGGGGAGCTTTGCTATCTCTACAATACCACCAATGAAATCCTAGCACATTTATATTCATCAGCAGAAAATATTCTCAAAAGCAATAAACATGTAGCTTTTTGAAGAGGTATGGAGCATAGGAAGCTGGGAAATGGCCTAGACTGTAATGCACTATCAGTTCAGTGAACTAAAAATATCTAAGTAGAACTTGACAGGATCATCTATAAGGCATAGAAAGTACTTTTATGGGCTATTGGGTAAAACCATCCTGTACTAAACTGATTTTTCTTTTACAGCTTTACACTAGTAAGTAAATAATATTCACTTTAGGATATTTATAATTATTTATTTACACAACAGTTGACCAACTCCAAATAAGTGGTCAGGTCAATTGTGCCAACTGTCATAAATGACATTTATTTTTTCTCTCTCTTCTTTAATATCACTGTGAAAAAAAGGTACACAATGGGGTCATGCAGGGTGGGCAGCCTCATGAACTGGCTGAACACCGCAGGGTCCACCAGTCCCTCTGACCATAGGCCAGGATGTCTCAGATTCTGATGTTGCCAGCCAGGCTCAACCTTTGGTGCACCAAGGGGGACTCCACCATCTGTGCACATAGATGCGGGTTATATAGCACGAGGAGAACCCTTTCTCTCAGAGGCTGCTATAGACCTGGTCGCTGAAGCTAGAGTCCAGGTCCTGAGGAGGTTCTTGTAAAAGACTGGTAACTCAAAGAGGTTTCAAGAGACCTCTCAGGTGGAGATAAGAGAACTGTTGTTTGTATCGTGGTGGAGGAAGTGGTGCCAGCATACTCCGTGCCGGGCTACCTGCACTATAAAGGAGGGCAGGGCCTGAAGGCAGAAGGTGTGGATCTGGCTAGAGATACACCAGGCACTGTCTTCCTTCCCCCCGAGGGAAGCTCAGGATACCTGCAGAGACCCAGTGCAGCCCCAGCCAGAAAAAATTCATCATGTATCTTAGACAAGCATTATTTAGTGGAGAAAGTTCCACTTTGGGGTTGAGGTTGGAGAAGAAAACATTTTTCTGGAAAGAAGATCTTGAAAAACAGTGGCCAATTGAAACTGCTCAGGGGTTGGGATATTAAAACATGTGCCAGGAAATAGATTATTGGGAAGAATGCAGGTTAGGTAATTAGTCTCTGTTAGGGATGATCATTTTATTTTAAAAGTGACCTTGATTGTAGTTGTTAATTATGAATTTGATTTAAATTACAGGGTTTTATAAGACGGTTGTAAGGTTATAAGATGCCATGTCAAGAATCGGTAATTAATGTAAAAAGAGCTAACAGAAAATAATTAACTGGCATGCTCACTTAGCTGAATATTAGTACCACTTGGAGGTATTTGTCTCAAATTGGCAAGACATTTTTATTGGCTCTGGAAATAATGAATGGTGATTTGAAATATATAATTATGTTTTAATTCCTTTTGAAAATGGAAGCACCAATTTTCAGTCCACTGGCATGGTACATGGTTTCCACAGCTAAGCTCCCTTAGGCCTACCATGAAGTCTAGTCCATAATTTTTTATAATGGCCAGACAAACTCATTTTGGACTAATCATATTAAAAATTCTGTGTAAGATTTATTTGGTTAACACAGTTCAAGTTCTCTAGATACAGGGAAAGGTATAGGGTTACTACCTTGTTGCCTGGAAAAAGCTAGGTTCTTCTCCAGTCCTGCCCATCATACAACAACCCAATTCTTAAGGCACGCACCTTTTCTATTATTACTTTAGATCAAAACTGTCATTATGCTCTACTCTACTGGTTGCTGAGGAACAAGCAAAAAGGTGAGGTGTTAGACTGCAAGGCAGAATGAGACAGTTCATCTGCTGAAAAGATGAACTTAGATATGAAAATATAAGATAATGTACATTTATGGTTTGATTATAATTGGGGCAAGGCAAAAAAAGAAATGAAATTATGTAGAATTGTAAATGAAATTAACACCTAGTCTGGCTATTAGAGCAAGGCAAAATATTTCAGTTGACATTTCTTTCCCATTGGAAAATGCGGGTTTGGGTCAACTGAAACATTTTGTGATGTTGTGTCAAATTTGCCAAATTGTTTCAGTAAAAAAAAACCTGAAAAAAATCAAAGTTTTGTTTTGACATTTTTAAACACATCATTTCAATTTTGATTCAAAGTAATGTTTTCTTTTGAAATTTATTTCAATTTAGTGAAAAAATAAAATGTTTAAGAAAGCTCAGAAACAAAATGAAGTGTTTTGTTTTGGGTGAGACAAAATAATATTTAGTTTCACATGAAATTTTTTTTCTGCTTCAGTTGACCAGAAACTGAAATTTTCTCACTGAAACTATTTTGGGGGAGGAGGGGGGGAAATTTTTTGGAATGGCTAGTGAACCAAAAAAATCAGCACTTTGCAAAGCTTTATTATCAATACATTTTAGACAGCTATATACAGAAAGTGTTAGAATACACTGCTGAACCAAAAGAATAACAAATCATCAGCAAAAGATGTGGCACAACTTAATAAATAAAATGCACATACATTGCTATTGCCTTTTGGTATTCAGTAGTGGAAGGTAATACATATCAACAGAGCCTTATTTTTCCTGGAGTATGAGGTTGTCCTTTAAGAAGTTGCATATTAAAAGGTTCTGGAAATGAAGATTTTTGTTCACCTGTAGGTTAAACAACTATATTTATTAAGATATCAGTGCCTCACGACCACCATACCAAATAACTAAATATATGATAATAAAATTCAGCACCACTGGGACCAGTTTTCTCTGTGAATGTTATTTAAAATAAAATTTGATTGGTAATGTCCTATATCAGTGATATGGTTGAATTTATTACATAAATTAATCTCATGTACAATAGGATTGGGAACACTAAATAAAAGTCTGTCTAGTTATAAACCAGAGAACCTAAAATATGCATTGTCTTATTGCTTTATTATATTAACATTTCTCCCCAAATATCTGGTCATCATCTGGTGCTATTTTTGCAAGATTGTCAACAGTTTTTAAAAGAGAGAAGCAGACATGGTTTAAGAAAGGTGACTCTATAGCTGAGTACTTTGTATGGGATTATCTGGTGGAACAGTATTTGTTTTGAGGAAGGGTCAATATAAAGACTTCATTGATTTAAAATACGCTTTTTATCTGTGTATTAGAGTACTTTCTGGAGAAAACTTAATAAAACTAGTAAAGTGAGATCCTGGCTAAGTTGAAGTCAGTGGCAAAACTCCCATTGACCTTAATGGAGCCAGGATTTCGCCCCTGGTGCTTTTGAAATATTTTTGGTTATATTATATTATAATCAAAACTGGGGTTCATTACCAGGACGTTAGGTTATAATTCAGTGAGAAACGTTTATCCCCACCTTTAAAAGGTTTCTTACAAGCCCATATTCTGTCACTATTCCTGGATATGGTACGTGTGAGTGATTGTGCTTCATTAATAATGGATGATAATTTCCATGCCTTGGTGATTTAAGCACTAGAATCCCACACGGCCCTACATGCGGATATATTATTTTCTCCAGCTGGCTTACAGTGCCTTAATAAAATGTTACTTTCACACTTCACATGTTTTCGCAAACATCAGGGAGAAATGCTAAGGTTGGGTGGGTAGTATAAGTTGGGTGCAGTGATACTGAGCAATGAAGAATTGCCTGACAGCAGGGATCTGGCTAGATTCCTTCAACTATTCACCTTAGTTCTAGCATTCAGGGTTTATCATTCTAATATTTGGGATTTCTTTTTAAAAAGCTATACTCAGTGCAATGTTTTTGGGGTGTTTGTTAGACTCAACTCACACTTCCTCCACCTTAACTTCCTTATAAGAAAGATCTTTATTTAGAAATTTAAAGTGTGGTTCCAGAAATCATCAGACTGTCCCAGGTTTTTCTGTGTTTGAAGGGTTCCAAGATCAACTTTTGCTCAGTTTACAAGGACAATATTATTTCTCTCTCACTGCTAGCCCTAGATTCTGAAAGTTCAGTTCCACGCTTTCTGCCTGCTGAATTGCTTACCCCACCTTTAAAAAAAAAAAAAAAGGATTCTGCAGGCCAGATTCTACAGTCTAACAGCTGAGCAACCCCAGTGTTCTGCTCTCCATTGCACCGGAGTAACTGCTTTTTTGTCCCGTAATCACTAAAGGCAAAATTGTAGTTATTTTTGTAGCTGGTGGATGAGCAGAAATAGAATCCTGTTCTCTCTATGTAACCCTACAGAGCCAACGTGTGTACAAATGTATTCAAATAAAGCCACTAAAATATTACTTTGAATACACACAGGGAGAAGATCCATGGATGAAGATGATAGAATTTTCAGGATAGAACTGTCCTTTAACTTCAGTATGAAACCCCAAATTTAAGGTCCAGTTCTGCTCTTTTTACCCTTTGAAATTAAGGGACTACACTACTCAACATGAGTAAAAGTGGAAGAATTGGCCCTTTAGTACGTCAGCTGGTGGCCAAGGAGGCTACCCATCTGAATAAGGCAAACAAAATTTATCATTTAAATTACAGGTTATATAAAATATACCAAGTAAAACTGTAGATTAAAAATAGTCTCAGAACACATTCTTGTTAATTTAGCAGGAACAGTCTTACAGCACTGAATATGGAATTGTCCCAGATATAGTATGCAGCTGTGCAGAACATAATCGTATGCAGTGTTGTTGTAGCCGTGTTGGTCCCAGGATATCAGAGAGACAAGATGAGGTGAGGTAACATCTATTATTGGACCAACTTTTGCTGGTGAGAGACAAGCTTCGAGCTTACACAGAGCTCTTACTGAAGAAGAGCTCTTTGTAAGTGCAGAAGCTTGTCTCTCTCACCAGAATAAATTGGTCCAATAAAAGATATTAACTCACCCACCTTGTCCCCCAGAATATAATTGACTTTTAAATCTTGTATAAACAAGGTTTTAAATCTCTTAAAAAAATCTCTGTGCTTGCAAAATTCTTTGTGAAGTTGTGTTCTTGGCAGTTCATATTGTAATTTCAATTCATATGTTTAACAGGTAAAGAGAGGGCAAATGTGATAGTTTAAAACTGGTAATGTAGTTTTCATTCTAAACTAACAGATCTTGGAAACAGTTTAAAGCTTGACTTTGGGCCAAGTTCAGTGAGATTTTTTGTCATACTTACACTAGAGCTACATTTGCACCTTTGTGTTAAAATTGCTTTTATTGGATGTTAAATCTGCAATTTCAACATTTGGTTTTGAAATATTGAGTCAGATCCTGGCCATATTCTCAGTTAAACTCGTACAATTCTCCTGATTTCTGTGAAGTTGCACCGATGTAAAAAGGTATGATCCTGTTTCCATTGGAGTCCATGATAACAACCCCCTGGACTTCCATGGGTTCAGGATCAGGCCTCTAGCGAGAGCAGAATTTTGCCCCTTTTAACCTCTCTAGCCTTTTATGGTTGTATCTCATAATAAGAGCTACAAAGGGTAAAACTCAGAGTTGTCTGACCTTATTAATGTATATAGTTCTGTGGGGGGCATGATACTTTGTAGACATGAGATGTTTGGTGTTAAGATTTTCAATGAAATACTATACAGAAATAAGTGATAAAAAAGTAATAATTCTACCAAGACATCGTATTTGTCCTTCCGGTGAAAGAGCATTATTTAATTTTGTTTAGCAGTGACTTCTGAATGATTTAGGATTAGTGTTATGAGGCTCTACTGTGAGTTTTATCCTCCTGCCTTTGGTTAAAAGGGTTGTGTCTGTGATGAGGAATTTTGAGTATTTGTCAGGGGCATGTTTAGAAATTAGGACAGGGAATGACTGGTCATATCTCACTAAACAACCTGCCTCTTTCCCCATTCCCACCATAATGTATAAGGTATTTAGAAAGTTCAGAAACTGGAATAACTTGGGGTTTAAATAAGCAGAGATCATGTTTCTTGTATAAGTTCACCTTGTTAGATGCATTCCATTTCCTGTAGTTATCAGGAACTTTAACCCAAAATTACACCAAATGACAAATAATGTACTGCTGTGAAGGAAAGAGTACTTTCATGTCACCATCTTACAAACATAGGTGAAGTATCCTTACTTTGTTTCCTGAAAGCACTGTATTGCCTGAATGAACTTTTGGAATGATTACCTTGTCACTAGGCAGATGGCCCTCATTAATAGCAATTATATATGAATATACCAGGCAGAACAAGCAGTATCTGAGAGGAGACATTATTAAGCCTCTGTGCAATTACAAGATCCCCATGACTTCACTAGAGGAGATTTAAAACAGCTGCTGTTGTCACTTTTTAAAAAGCAGCTTAGAGCTAAATACAGTGTCTCTAGAATCTGGGGCCATATCATACCATTGATCTTTACTGAGTATTCCCCTTTGGCTTCAATGGAGAGTTCTGATTGAAACCAATGAGAAGTACTGATTAAAGATCAATTGTTGAGGATGGCTGCTGGCTATATAACTACTTGCATTTGTGCTTGGCTTGCTTAGCTGTGCCCCAGAAAAAAAAAATCAATATTCCAAAAAAGCCTGCAAACACCCAATAGTAAAATAATACTGTATTTCTCTCATGTCAGTGTTTGGCTAGGTTACTGCTGCATAATTGTTAGAATTCTAATAAACTGTCCTAATTTGATTTAGCTAATTCTGTACAGAGTTTGCTGCAGTTACTTATTTCATGGAAGATTGTTCTAATACAACATTGGATACGCAAATCAGCAACCTATTTGATTTCCCTACATTATCATTTTTGTTTAGTGTCACAGTATCATATTTGATTATATAAAACTCTGGAGGATAACAATAACCTTTACTGCAGTTCATCTCAAGCCTGCTTCTTCATTATCGGAGAAATCTGCAGCCAGGTGAACTGATGAGAAAAATATTTATTCTGGCAGTCCACTGGAGTGGACCAGTGCAGTTTTACTACAGACTTGCATTCCTGCCTTGTTACAGCCCCCAATGGTTCCCTACTCCCACCCACCAAAGCTTTTTAGGAAATTCTTGAGAAGTGTCTTTCAATCTATACTTCTGGGTTACTCCGTCGGAGGGGGAAAAAGCTTGCCTAATTCTAAGTCTACCTCTAGGAACCCCATGTTATCTGTTTGCTTCCTAAGTGTCTAAAAATAGATACAAATAGTCTCATTCTCTCTCTCTCACTTCCATTCCAGCCAGGTAGAACAAACACTTGGGAATGCACTCAGATAAAAGGATGATGTGCTCAGCTTTAGCCAGCTGCTGATTTTTGGCGAGGCACTGAGAAAGCTTTTTATGTTTGGTGTAGAGCTGCTGTGGTCTGCAGCCCATACAGACTCACTGATAAAGTGAAGGGAGTGTAGGTTATTGAAGGCTCAGACACTTCTCCAAACCGGAATAGGCAAGGAGTTGAGAGATGGGGTTACTAAATTATGGTCTGTGGATTATAAGTAGTCTTCTGGGAGCTGGTTGCTCCCTTCCTCATTTCCAGCTACTATAAATTGCCATAAAAGCCGCTAAAGATACACCGAGGCCAGTATTTTCAAAAAAATGCCACTGATTTTGGGTGCCCAAACTTGAGACATCTTGAGCCTTTTCTATCGAGGTGCTGAACAGCAACACCTCCCCTTTATTTCAAATGGAACGGGGAGTGCTCAGTGCTTCCTGGAAGTCTGTCTTGGGAACAGGGAAATACGCCAAATGACCTAATAGGTATTTTCAGTGTCTAATTTCTATTAATCTTATTAGAATGTAAATTAAGTTCAGTTGACTAATCTGGCTTTTTCAGTAAGAAATCACATTGCAGGAGGGAAGGGAGGGCATGCAGAGATGCCCTGCCCTAGCAGCAGTACCAGGAGCATTCTGTCTGACTCATCCAATACATATCAGAGCACACACTGTGGAATACATGACAGCATGCATGCTACGTGCATCTGTTATGTTCTCGTGGCCAACACAGAAGGGAGTGAGACCATGGCCCCACTTCATCCTATGCCCTGGGGGTCATTCACTGTGACTTTCAGCACAGGACAGTCACAGTCCTCACATGGCAGAAATTCAAGGACCAAGACTGCGTCCAGCCATTGCACAAAAGCCCAGAAAGAGGGGGTAAGACTCTCCTTGTCCCTGTCCTTCCCACGCATACCAGCATACAGAAAACCTAGTCCCAAAACTAGAGCAAGATGCTAATCCAACCAATTCTATCTGTTTATTACAGCTTCCAGTTTTACAAAGCATATGTAAACTACAGTAAGAGATGTGAAGGCAGATGGAAAAGGGCACTAGCAGCTAACGGGTGATTGAAATGAAAGCTGAAATGTAGCAACCGATAGTATTGATAAAAATTAATGGGAGAGGTCATCTGATAACTCAAAGACTAAGCTAAGTATTTATATGGCCCCGTCAGCATGGTATCCAAGTATCTATCAAGTATTTTTTAAAAAGCAACAGAAAACAACAAGATAAAAAGATCTTTTGGAGCAAAACAAATTTTTAGGCTCTAACTGGATCCTATAGAAAGTGTGGTATCTTAAATTAAAACTTTTCCCCTTACCTTGATTAAACTTCAATTATTTTGGAGGATATTTCAACCCCATAGCAGATTTTTTTCACTGCCTAAGGGTAGTTTAATAAGGTGTCAAGAGTCAGAGCATTTTTCACTTTGGTAAAACTGACCTAGTTTCTTTTTTTCCCCCCTGAAAGAAATGTTTTAATAAAATATCCTCATATTCCAAATGTTAGCTTTTACATTTTCATATATTTCTTTCATACATTCTGTAATTAAAACTGTCATATCGCCTCAGGAAGTTAAATGAGATCTAGTTCATTTGCAGGTTTGGGCTTTTTAATATGTTATCCTCTGTGCTGCATAAGGCAAAATGACACACTGTGGCTGCACTGTAGGGGATTGTTCTGACAGCTGTGATAATGATGCAGATGTTTGTCTCTGAGGGTAGCTGCTAACAGATTTCCTGATGCAAACACAAAACTACTTACAGACTAATGAAAGATTACCATACCAAAATGTTCAAAATGCTTGCAGCCTAAATGACCACCTTATATTTATTTGATCTCATACAAATAGCTAATTCTTACAGTGCCAGCTAATAAAAAAATACAGCTTTTCTGTAAATTGTCAAAGTTCAGTAGCTACAGGAAACAACATCTGTAATATAGATACTTTTTTTTATTTCTTGTAAACTCATAATGTCACAAATGTCTCCCCGCAGGAATTTCATTTTTCAGCAGTTTTCATTTCACTGTGCTCACAGGTGTGTGTTTGTTTTGTCCGTTTTAAAAAGAGGTCTTTTGTCAGGTGCTTCAGACTGCAAAATTGAAAATACTTTTGATCTTATACAATGAATGTACATCTGTGCATGTATTGTATGTATACAGACGCTCACAAAATCTCAGTGCCTAATTCTGGTTCTATCCAGAATTATTTGACCACGCATTGCATGCCATGCAATCCTAACACCAGTCCTCCATTTACTCATATGATAGGGAATTGTGCTTGTGGAAAAGGAGCGAAGTTCCAAGGGGATAGGATATGCAACATAGCGACAGCCATGATGTTTTTAGATGGGCACAGATTTGTTAGCAGCAGAGGTTCTTAAAGTCTTCCACAGTGGGAACCACCATTTAGAGAGACTGCCCCATGCAATACTCCCTCTCCTATTCTGAGTCATGCAAAATATCCCCCATCCCAGTTCTTGACCGCAAAACATCCCTGTGGTAACTATCACTATGGGAAAGCAATTTGGAAAATAACATCTGAATAGCTGTACTTTAACTCTATTTGGCAGCTGTAAAGGAAGAAGAGGAAGAGCCAGAACCCATGATCTACAACTCTCCATACTACGGGTTTATGGACCGTAGGTGTTCAACTGATGTGTTACAGTATCTTAATTATAATTTGTAACTGAGGTAGAAAACATATTATCATTCTTTTATTATCCAGTACTTAGCTCTCCTGAGCCTGTTTACCTCGTGAGATCATCTAAAATTAGCACACAAGATAAACAGAAGTATGTGAAATTGCATGTGGTGGGAGTGGGGGACACAACAGGTAGCCCATCTGTGGCAAGTCTGTTTACTCGCGTTGACCTAGTACACCATTACCTAACTAGCAGGGTGGAAGTGCCAGGCTAGACTAATCCGAGGGAGGGATGAAGGAACAGCGAGGAGGGAAACATCGCATCAGTGGGTATGGAGAAAGCTACAGAACTCTGGATCCACCCTTGCCTCAATCCACATTTATACAACCACAGTTGCATTTGGCATCATATAAGTTCTTCGAGTGCTTGCTGATGTGGTATTCCACAGCAGGTGTGCGTGCTCGCCACATGCACCGGTGCGGAAGTTTTTCCCTTAGCAGTACCCGTAGGGGGAGCGCTGCTGCGACCCCTGGAGTGGCACCTCTATAGCGCGCTATAAGGGGAGCCACGCACTCCCCCCACCCTCAGTTCCTTCTTGCTGCCAGTGAGGGTGCGTCGGAACTACTTGCTCCAGCTTCGCTTCACTGCAGCTCGTCCCAGAACTCGTCGTTCGTTGTTAGTGGTACCTCTGTCAGTTAGTTCAACAAGTTTCAGTTCAGTTAGTTAGTGTTCGGGCCAGGGCATGCCACATGCCCCATGCCCCATGCCCCAGGGTTTAAATCATGCGACTCTTGCAGGCGTTCGATGCCCAGAAGTGACCCGCATGCTGACTGTCTCCGCTGCTTGGGGCAATCCCACATTAGTGACCGCTGTAAGATCTGCAGGTCCTTCAAACCTAGAACCAAAAAGGAAAGAGACATTAGACTTCGGGCCCTTCTCATGGAGTCCTCACTGGTCCCAACCCCAGTGTGCCGAGTGGATTCGGCACCGGGCACCTCGTCTTCGGTGCGCAGTGATCCCCCGGCATCTTCCAGTGGCCGGCACCGCTCCCTGTCTAAAAAACAGAGAAAGGCCCGGTCTTCTCAGCGGCATCGAGAGAAAGCAAGGGGAGAGGCTATACCCGTGTCGGGCAGCCTCAGTTCCGCCCCCCACCCCAGAGCTCTGACTCTTGTCGAGCGGAGCAGTCCAGTTGCATTGACTCAGGCCTCTCAGAATGTCCAGATGCCTTCAACGCCAGAAGCCCTGCAAGCGGCCCGAGAATTATGACTCTGCAGGTCCCCGGGGCACCACCAGCACCCGGGCCCCACTCTAGAGGCAAGCCACCACTGGGCTCTAGGCAGTCGACCCCGACCCAACCCAGATCCCAGTCAGAGGACTGCTCTCGGGCCCGTTCGCTGCTCAGCATCCTGTCAGGGCACAGTCTCCGGCCTCCGCTTTCATCACCCACTAGGTTGTCTGGTCAGATCGGAGTTCCAGGCACCGCTCCACGCCGAACAGAGAGTATCAACGGGACAGGCACAGGCATCGTAGGCGCTCCCCTTCTTGTCAGAGCTACTGTAGCCGCTCCCGACGTGGGTGCCGTCGCCGTTCACGCGCCAGCTCTCTCTCCTCGAGGCACCGTGCCCATGACTCCCAGTGGGGATCGCCAGCTCCACGTCGTCACAGATCTAGGCGTCGCAGCATCTCAAGAAGTAGTAGTTTGAGGCAGCACCGTTCCTCAATGTCGGAGTCTTAGTCCCATGGCAGATGTCATTCTCTGCACCATCGATTAGTACCGCTCCCATGGTACCGATAGGTCGTTGGTAACCACAACCTTGACCCACAAGTGGACCCCTACATCCCAGCCCAGCCAACCCGACCAGCTGGTGCCGCCGGTGCTGCAGCATGGTCAGTGGCAAGGGCCCCCATGGCAGGGCTGGGGTGCCAGTGGACCCCCTGCCCCCCCACCCCCGTGCATGCCCAGCCAGGGGCTTGTTCGGTAGCAGGGGCGTCGGAGGCTCCCTCCACCTCACTATCCAGGCCTCCAAGGGTAGATTGGCTGGTCATAGAATCATAAAATCATAGAATATCAGGGTTGGAAGGGACCTCAGGAGGTCATCTAGTCCAACCCTCTGCTCAAAGCAGGGCCAATCCCCAATTTTTGCCCCAGATCCCTAAATGGCCCCCTCAAGTATTGAACTCACAACCCTAGGTTTAGCAGGCCAATGCTCAAACCACTGAGCTATCCCATCCCCCCTCCCTCAACACCGGCTGTGGAGTCCGACCAAGGGGTGTATCCCACGGCGCTGGCCAACGTGCAGGGCTCCGTACCGGCCTCCTCCCCCGTGCCAGATGATAAGGTTGCAGACCCACCTCCCTCCACACCGCAGGAGGACTTCAGGGCTCACCAGGAGCTACTGAAGCGAATAGCGTAGAGTCTCAGACTCCAAGCTGAGGAGATGGAGGGACCCTCAGACTCGCTCTTCAATGTCCTCTCCTCTTCGGTACCGGTACCCAATCGGTGCAAGAAGGGGTGGCTAACATTTCCAATGCCCTCTGGCAAATGCCAGCCTCCCTTGCGCCAATATCAAAGAAGGCAGAGAGCAAATATTTTGTGCCCACAAAAGGGCATGAGTATCTCTATACCCACCCGGCCCCCAACTCCCTAGTGGTCGAGTCTGTAAATCATAGGGAGAGAAAGGGTCAACCAGGACCCACACCCAAGAATAAGGACTCTAGAAGGCTGGACTCGTTTGGTAGGAAGCTTTATTCGTCTTCCAGTTTCCAGCTCCTGGTGGCCAACCACCAAGTCCTCCTCAGCCGTTATGAGTTTAACTTGTGGGGGTCACTGCCCAAATTCGAACCCTCCCTTCTGGAGCATGAAAGGAAGGAATTTAAGCCGCTTGTGGAGGAGGGTGCCGCTGCAGCAAAGGCTGCTCTGCAGGCAGCATCGGATGCAGCTGACACAGCTGCTCAGTCCATGGCCTCGGCGGTGTCCATGCGCAGGGCGTCAGGGCTACTGCTGTCCAGGCTCTCCATGGAGGCACAGTCTGTGATGCAGAATCTTCCCTTCGATGGCAAGGACCTGTTCACGGAACAAACAGACGTGAAACTTCATGGCATGAAGGACTCACGTACTACCCTGCAAACCCTTGGGCTTTACGTCCCGCCTGCCAAGGACAAGCCTAAGCTACAGGCTCCCACCCCGGCTCCCCAGCCAAGATATGAGCCCTTAAGAGGTCCAAGACCCGGAAGAGGCGACCTCAGAAGCAGTCTCGCTCTGCCCCGCAGCCTAGGCCCTCAAGGGGCAAGCAGCAGGGCAAGAGGCGTTTTTGACTGGTTGCAGGAGGGTACCCGGGTGCCTCCCGAGAGGACCCTCCTACCAATAAAGTTTGCCTTCAGCAACCGCTTATGCACATTTCTTGCGGAATGGTCCCGAATAACATTGGACCGTTGGGTCCTCAACACCATTTCCCAGGGCTACATGCTACAGTTTGTCTCACCCCCACCCTCCCACCCCCCTCCCTGGGACAGCATGGGGGACCCATCACATGTACTCCTGCTAGAGCAGGAAGTGTGTCGGCTCCTCAGCTTGGGAGCTGTGGCAAAACTTCCAAGGGAGTTCCAGGGAAAAGGGTTTTACTCCTGTTACTTCCTTATCCTGAAGGCAAAACGGGGGCTCAGGCCTATCCTGGATTTGCGAGACCTCAATCAGTTCATAGCCAAATGCCGGTTCGGCATGGTCTCTCTGGCATGTATCATACCCGCTCTGGAACCTGGCAATTGGTATGCGGCCCTGGACCTTCAGGACGCATACTTCCATATCCATATATTCGAGGGGCACAGACGCTTCCTTTGTTTCTTGGTGGGACAGGACCACTACCAGTTTATGGTCCTCCCATTTGGCCTGTCAACCGTGCCCAGGGTTGTCACAAAGTGTATAGTGGTCGTGGCGGCCTACCTCAGACGCTGAGGGGTCCGGATATTTCCCTACCTCAACGATTGGCTTCTCAAGGGCAGCTCGCGGTCTCAGGTACAGGACCATGTGGAGCTGCTCTTGGCTACATGTGCCAACATAGGCCTCCTAGTAAACGAGGCCAAGTCAACGTTGGTTCCGGTGCAGCGCACAGAATTCATAGGCACTCTCCTAGATGCCTCCAAGGCCACAGCCTCCCTTCCCCTGGGCAGGTTCCAGCCCTTAAGGGGCTCATAGCCTCGGTCACGGCCAGGGCATGCCTGCAGCTCCTGGGCCACATGGCAGTGTGCACGTATGTGGTCCGCCACGCCAGACTTTAGATGAGACCCCTTCGACTCTGGCTGGCCTCAGAGTTCTCCCAGGCCCAGGACAGGTTGGACAAAGTCCTCACGGTACCGGCGCTGGTGATCGCCTCGCTACAGTGGTGGTCCTGCCCGATCAATGTGCTCCAGGGGATTCACTTCCGGGATCCAACCCCGTTGCTAGACCTAGTGTCCGATGTGTCAGACTTGGGCTGGGGGGGCTCACATAAGGAACTCACAGACCCAACAGATGTGGTCGGTCTCGGAGTTGTCCCTTCACATAAATGTCAGGGAGCTCAGGGCAATACGCTTAGCCTGTGTGGTGTTCAGCTCACAACTGCGTGGCAAGGTGGTCAGAGTACTCACGGACAACACTGCCCGCAATGTTTTACATCAACAGGCAAGGCAGGGTGAGGTCCTTGGACTTCTGCCAGGAAGCCCTCAGGCTCTGGGAGTTTTATATAGCCCACGACATCTCCCTGAAGGCTTTCCACCTGCCAGGTGTCAACAACACACAGGCCGATCACTTGAGCAGGGTTTTCTCCTGCCAACATGAGTGGTCTCTCCACTTGGAGGTCACTCACCAGCTCTTCCGAGTGTGGGGCACTCCCCAAGTAGACCTGTTTGCAACCTGACAGAACCAGCGTTGCCACTGGTTCTGTTCCACGGGGGAGTGGGGAGGAACGCCATCTCAGATGCGTTCCTCCTGTCATGGTCGGGTCAACTCCTCTACGCCTTTCCCCCATTCCCCCTCTTCGGCAAGGTCCTGGAGAAAGTGAAAATGGACAAGGCACGCGTCCTCCTGATCACCCCAGCTTGGTCCCAGCAGCATTGGTACGGGACCCACCTGGGCTTGCTGGTGGCCCCTCTGCAGCCATTGCCGCTCCGCCTGGACCTACTCTCCCAGGAGCAGGGACATCGCCTCCACCCCAACCTGGCCACCCTCCATTTGACAGCATGGCTGCTCAGTGGCTAGATGCGGAGGAGAGAAGGTGTTCAGAAAGGGTCAGGCGTGTCCTCCTAGAAAGTAGGAAGCCATCCACGTTCCGAGCCTACCTGGCGAAGTGGTCCAGGGTCTCCAGGTGGGCGGGTGAGCGGAGTACTTCCCCAGGATCTGCCCCACTCCAACTTATCTTTGAGTACCTCCTTCACCTTAGAACTCAGGGTCTGGTACCTTCCTCCATCAGGGTGCACCTGGTGGCTATATCGGCGTTCCATCTGCCGGTCCAGGGCTGCTCGGTTTTCTTCCATGCCATGAGCGGGTGTTTCCTCAAGGGGCTAGACCAGTCCTTTCCATATGCTAGATTCCCCCGTTCCTCAGTGGGATCTAAACTTGGTGTTATCCCGCCTCACGGGGCCCCCGTTCGAGCCCCTGGCCACATGCTCCTGGTCTCACCTATCATGGAAGGCATCCTTCCTTGTGGCTATCACGTCAGCCTGGCGGGTTTCAGAACTCAGGGCCCTGACTTGCGACCCTCCCTCCCTTACCACAGTCTTTCACAAGGACAAGGTTCAGCTTTGCCCACACCCTGCATTCCTCCCTCAGGTGATCTCCACCTTCCACATGAGCCAGGACATCTTCCTGCCTGTCCTCTGCCCCAAACCTCATGCCTCTAATGAGGAACGCCGCCTCCATACACTCGATGTGTGTAGGGCACTGGCTTTTTATCTGGATCGGACTAAGCCATTCCACAGGTCTTCATAACAATTTGTTGCTTCAGCCAAGCACATGAAGGGTCAACCAATCTCCACCCAGAGGCTTTCCCGGTGGATTACATAGTGCATCTACACATGCTACGACCTAGCAGGGGTTCCCTCACCACCTATCATGAGGGCGCACTCGACAAGGGCTCAGGCCTTGTCGGCTGCCTTTGTGGCCCATGTCCCTATCCCAGTCATCTGTAGAGCCGCTACCTGGTCCTCAGTTCACATGTTCACCTCACACTACGCGATTGTCTCCCACGCCAGGGATGACACTGGTTTCGGCAGAGCTGTGCTTCAGCCAGGGAATCTGTGAACTCCTACCCACCTCCATCAGACATAGCTTGCAATCACCTACTGTGGAATACACATGAGCAAGCACTTGAAGAAGAAAGGACAGTTACCTGTTCAGTAACTGGTGTTCTTCGAGATGTGTTGCTCCTGTCTATTCCACATCCTGCCCTCCTTCCCCTCTGTCAGAGTTGGTCCAGCAAGAAGGAACCGAGGGTGGGGAGAGCGCGCGGCTCCCCTTATAGCGCGCTATAGAGGCTCCACTCCAGGGGTCGCAGCAGTGCTCCCCCTACAGGTACCTAAGGGAAAAACTTCCAGCACCGGTGCATGTGGTGTGCATGCACACCTACTGTGGAATAGACATGAGCAACATCTCAAAGAATGCCAGTTACGGAACAAGTAACTGTCCTTTTCCTACCTTCCTTTTTCTTTAAATAAAGATAACTTATCTGTGACTTGCTAACTTTATAGATTAGTCTCTGATTTGGTTTTGGCATGGAGTCCTTAATTTTTCCATATGATCTAAAATATCTACATAAATATTTATAATTGGCAGAGATAACCTTTTATGCTCATTGAGTTGGTGACTTCTTTAAAGGACTTTTTTTGTGTCTTGAATCATTTCTTTAACAGATGCTGTTACTTTTGCATATTCTCATTTACTGGCACTCTTGTGTAAGTGCAGAAATAATTGTAATCAATAACCTATTCCTGTTTTTCTTACTTGAAAGTAAGAAATTAAAAGAGAGTGTTCATAGGCTAAACGTTCCTGGGGAAGAGAAGCCTGGCACAAGGACAGTCAGACAACCTGTAACATAAAACATGTCCCCAAGCAGGAGATTTGTAAGAGTAGATAAAAGAAAAAAAATACACAGTCTTAACTCAGCAGCACCCATACTGTGGTCCATGGTCCACCAATGACAGTCCTTGGAGCACTTGTTCGTTTTCCACAGAGAGCTATCTGGTTACATGGCATCTGCTGTCTTTGTTTCTAATTGCCCCTAGAGACATGCAAGGCTCTTTATTATGAAGAGGTGACCAGAGGCCTAAAAAACAATAATGGGGGAAGGGGGGGGAGTGCAGCTTAGCTGCCTTCATAAGAGCCTGGTGCCACATAGTAGCTGGAGGAGAGAAGCAAGAGTCAACCCAGAGATTGGAGTCTTCAGGGTAGTTATGTCCAGGGGTTAGAGGATCATATAGCCGAATAGCACATACATAGGAGCAAAAGAAATAGGGAACTAAGCAGCAGGGAAGCATATGAAAGTGGAGAGGTTAAAGAACAGATGGTAGAAAAAAAGACTAGGGTAGAAGGGGGGGCAGGTAGAGAGAGAGAGCGCAAGGAGATAAAATGATGAGCAAGAGGAGGAGATGTTGCCATTAACTTTTTTCCCAATAAGGGAAAAAAACACTTATACTAGTCAGGTAAAAATACATGACTACTCTTCTTCCATCCAAGCAATTGCTGTAGTTGCTACAGGAATGTCATTTAATTGCAAACAAGGAGGAAAGTCCGTATTATGAATCCTGTTCTAATCAATTTAATTTTATTGGGACCAATATTTCAATAGTGCAGACAAGATCACCTTCTTTCTTAGATCACCTGTTAGTGTTGTTAAATATATACTCTATTTTGCTGTTGTGTTTTAATGTTCGTTTTGTTGTAGTGTGTAGAAAAGATTATTTTCACAGGATATGAGCAGTGACATGTATACACCATATTAATCTTGAGGGCCTACCTGTTCCATTTCTTGGAGATATGTTTTTCATTCACCTCAATCCAGAGAGGTAAAAACTGAATTGTGTGTTACACAAATATTGTTGGTCTTGAGAACTACCTAATCTATTAAAAAACACTATACAAGAGTTTAAGCTGTGGAGTCAACTCAAAGTGTGTCTAGAGCATATATGGACAAAGCAGACTGTGAAGAAGTTCAAAAAGATCTCACAAAACTAAGTGATTGAGCAACAAAATGGCAAATGAAATTTAATGTGGATAAATGTAAAGTAATGCACATTGGAAAAAATAACCCCAACTATACATACAATATAATTGGGGCTAATTTAGCTACAACTAATCAGGAGAAAGATCTTGGAGTCATCGTGGATAGTTCTCTGAAGATGTCCACGCAGTGTGCAGTGGCAGTCAAAAAAGCAAACGGGATGTTAGGAATCATTAAAAAAGGGATAGCAAATAAGACGGAGAATATCTTACGGCCCTTATATAAATCCATGGTGCGCCCACATCTTGAATACTGCGTATAGATGTGGTCTCCTCATCTCAAGAAAGATATACTGGCATTAGAAAAGGTTCAGAAAGGGGCAACTAAAATGATTAGGGGTTTGAAACGGGTCCCATATGAGGGGAGATTAAAGAGGCTAAGACTTTTCAGCTTGGAAGAGAGGAGACTAAGGGGGGATATGATAGAGGTATATAAAATCATGAGTGGTGTGGAGAAAGTAAATAAGGAAAAGATATTTACTTGTTCCCATAGTATAAGAACTAGGGGCCACCAAATGAAATTAATGGGTAACAAGTTTAAAACAAATAAAAGGAAGTTCTTCTTCACACAGCGCACAGTCAACCTGTAGAACTCCTTGCCTGAGGAAGTTGTGAAGGCTAGGACTATAAAAGGGTTTAAAAGAGAACAAGATAAATTCATGGAGGTTAAGTCCATTAATGGCTATTAGCCAGGATGGGTAAGGAATGGTGTCCCTAGCCTCTGTTTGTCAGGAGAGAGCTCACTTGATCATCACCTGTTAAGTTCACTCCCTCTGGGGCACCTGGCATTGGCCAGTGTCAGTAGACAGGATACTGGGCTGGATGGACCTTTGGTCTGACCCAGTATGGCCGTTCTTATGTTCTTTTGGACGCAAGAGAAAAAGTCTACAGAAATAGTGCTGTACAGCTCAGCTCCTGCCTACTGGTCTGCCATCATCTGTTTTTGTGGCATGAAGGAATGTGTGAACACTCCACAACTAACTGCCTCATTTCTGTCCTCCTCCCATTCAACTCCTGGTGCTCTCTGCATCTGAAACTCTTCCCCAGCACTGTCTAGCATGTCTAGCTCTCATTAAAACACACTTTTTTTCAAAAGTTCTAAAACTCCCTGGACTTCCCCTCACTGAAGCATTAAAGTCAAAGTCTAGTAAAACCTAAACCAAGTCCTGGCAGCAATGAAACAGGTGCTAAACCTCACTGCTCAGTCACTTTGCTTTTGTTGCATTCTGTCCTCCATCCTTCATTTCTATGTTTCTCTTTAGTTTGTGATCTCCATGGAGCAAGGATCTTGTGTTTCTGTTTATAAAGCACCTAACATGATCTGGATACTATAGAAATAAGTGACCATCCATTAGTGGTCCTCAAGTACTCTTATATTTACAGATGTATTTTAAATAGCTTGCTGCTTTCTTTAGAATCCTTAAGAACTTCATCTGGGCCTGTAGTTTGCCACTCTCAATTTCTTTATAATTTGTCCTAGTTTGTCCTCTAATTCTATAAATACATCTTTTTTTCTCCCCTCCAAAATTTTGTTTATGTTTCTTGCCTTTTTTTTTTTTTTGGCCTTCATTTTTCAGACTGAAGCGATCTAAAGTCCTCTGAATGTGCTGTTATTGCTATGAATAGGGTGGAACCCATATCAGTATCATTTCACCACTGGAAGAAAGAAGCCTTTTAAAGGGGTTAACTGAGCGAAGTCTCTATTTAAATTGTAACTTCTAGGACTCAAGCAGTAAACACACTGCCACACACAGGCTATTACAGAATGGTTCTGATAGTGTCCCTCATGCAACAGAGCTTTGACTGCATTACACTTCCTAAGGGTCTTCCCACAGCTTCACCAGGACTTCAGTAGGCCAGTCTGCATTCTCAGTCCACATTACACCGTTTTGGGCCTTTGTGCAGTAGCTTCTGTCACCAAGCTATCCTCTAGTGCTTGTGGGCCAGAGGAGGAAAGAATGTGACGTAACAGAAGGCTGTGAGGCCTAGTGGACAGAGTACTGGACTGAGACTGGGGCCACCTATGTTCTATTCCTGGCTCTGCCATTGGCCTTCTGAGGACCTTGGGAAAGTCACATCTACTGACTGTGCCTTGGTTTCCCTGTCTGAAAACGGGATAATGATCCTGACCTCCTTTGTAAAATGCTATGAGATATACTGATCCAAAGCACTATGTAAGATCTAGGTACTTATTATTATAATGTACACCTCTTTGTGACAGCTAAAGCTCCTGCGCCACAATGGGGATTCACCGCAAAGAACAGCATGCATTGCTAGGACTTCCCTCCCTCAGGGTTTCTGCCAAGTACTGTGAGGGAGCAGCTTTAGCTTATTATAGCTAAAGCTCCTACCTAGTTTATTATAGCTAAGGCTCCTAATTGTACAAGCTACATAAATGGTGGCTGAATACTATATTCATGCTATCTGGAGTGCTTCTCGATAAGAGTGTTGTACTGTGTGTGGCATATGGAAGTGGAACACAAAGCTGGGTATTTCTGGCTCCATACCACAAATTAGAGCTGCATGAATAAAAAATAAATACCTACATACATCACATTTTTGCTTCATGAACGTTCACATGTGGGAGTTGACATTCTTCCTAGAAATCTTTATTTTCCCCAAAGAAAAGGTGAAATGTCACCATTTAACCTACAATTGCAGCTCTTTGTTGTTCACCTGCAGCTCCATCTTTATTAATTGCTTGTGGGGATGGCTTCCCCAGTTTCTTTTGTGGTCTTTTCCCATCCTCTCAGTTGCTACTACAATTGTATTCTCTAGTGCCCTTCCAACCAATCTTCCAACCTTCTGCCTCCAAAACAGCCTTTGCAGCTTCAGTGACATTCATTTTCAGTATTTTAGATTAAGAACTAAATATTGCACAGTAAATACCTGGCTTTAGAAGCTTTTCTTGAAACAGACAGCACAATGAATGTTAAAGCACATTTTTACTTTCCTTCATGTTAAAATGAAGGTTTCCGTGTAGTGCGTCTACTACAGTGGACAGTACCAGTCAGTGAAGCTCTTACACATCCTGGTCTTCAGTAGTTATTTATTTACCAGTATCCATCTAGAATTTTAGGCACTTTAAACTTTTAAAAACTAGCTATAAGATACTTGCTTCATCACCAGCCTGGGGAATTATCAGGCATGCCAAATTAGTCTGTAGGCCTTGGCTTTGGGCTCCATTTATTGTCTGAATGTCCACAAACTCATAAAAGGAAACGGAGACTGTCAGCTGGGGCTTACTAGCCAGCCGCAAGTCCCAGGACTTACCACATGGAGCCTGCCTTCCTTCTACAGAGGCTGCTGAAGGACCCTGCCCCTTCCTGCAGCGTCTCCCTGCCCTTCCCCCTCAAATGAGCCACTTGCTGGCTTTTATAATCACTCACTCCCTTTCCAGTAGGTCTGAAAACTGACCAGGCCCCAGGCCCTTTAAGGAACAGGCCACCATTACGCCAACCATACACGCAAGTACTTTGCAATCTAGTAATGTTCATGCTACTTCCTCATGTCTCAGGGCTTCATCTTATTGATGATACTTTATTATAGTTTAAAGTTCACTTTGGTGGCAAGGAAAACCTCTTGGCTATAACCCTGCAATATTATTTGGAAAACGTAGGGATTTTTCTTTTTATATGGATAGTTAGATTGGCAAACATCTTTAAATTAAATTGAACGTTTGACTTCTTCTTGGTTTGTATATTCACATTATTTTTGTTGGAGAAAAAATGATTAAAATGAAAGCAATTATAGTCTGTTTGCTTTTCCACTGAAATGAGAAAAAAGACATGGCACATTAAACTGGATCCCACATGGTCTTTCGAGATGATTGGTGTTTCATGGGCACCATAGGACATCATTTTCAAAGACCTCTTTAATAAATATCCCTAAAGATTAATTCAGACACTTGTAATTATAGTACTGTACCTTTGTCATCATCTTTGATTTGCCATGAGTGATGTTTTAGCTGAGTAAATCTTTGGTGAGTCTTCTAAAAAATTCTGTTGTATTTATGAGAATTGCAGTTTGTTAAGAAATCTTTCATTGGATGTATTGCTCATGTTGGAATTGGCAATAAGATTTTTAAAACTATTTCTGGTCCTTGACATATAATGTGTGTTGAAAAAAAAAAGCCATGTTCCCTTCTGAGAATAAAAATGATCTTCTTTACCTTGAGAACAAAGAACATTTTTAGTGTATCTGTACACATAGGATAGGCAACAGAATGGATTGCTTATGTCCATTTCTCTGTGCATAATACAATCTAAATGTCTGAAGTGATACTGAGATAATTTAGATAAAAGAGATATTGTGGCGACAGACATTTGATAGTTATTTATGGAGCTCTATATGCTTTGTATATGATGTTACAACAAGTAATCTGTATCATACTAAAAGCCTCAAGGGCTTGTTGGAACAGGTATAGTTAATCCTTTTATTGTTTTGTTTAACTTAATAATGTGAAAGTAATTTAGATGTATATTTTATCTCTCTTAATCTCAAATTATATTAAGCATTATGTGACAATCACGTAGGGTAACTGGATTTGCTTGTTGCATCAAGCTGATATTCAAGGGTAATAGCATCAATTGCTTGTAGTGAAAGGGTTTTAAATTACAAGAGAAATTCCTGTCCGAATAGAACTATATTAGAGATGTTATGGTCACCATGGTGATACTGACAATTCTTTAGAGAACACCATCTTAAATTTGCTAATTTAAAAAAATTTTCATTGAATGGAAAGATTTGAAGTTCTTGCTTTTGCATGACTGATTGCAGAAAGACAGACAGACAAACATTACATTGGCTCAATGCATTCTAATGCAAGCCTCGTTCTCTCATCAGCATTCACATAAGTTACCTGTGTACCTCTGCCTCAACCTGCCATATACACGTTGATAAGAATACCCACCACCCCTTGGCTTCTCCAAGCTTAATCAATGTCGCAAATAACTTCTCAGGATTTAGCTTGATAGAATGCTGTGGTTAATTCTCAACACGATTCACTGTCATCATAGATCTTTAAGTCAGCCAAATATTGTTAATTTGTGGTCTGCAACATTTGTAGTTGTGCAAGCAATGATAGTAAGGGTAATCAGATCTCATGCTTCTAGATAAAACAGATATGAGTGTATGAAGAACATACAGCATTGTGACAGGTTTCAGAGTAACAGCCGTGTTAGTCTGTATTCGCAAAAAGAAAAGGAGTACTTGTGGCACCTTAGAGACTAACCAATTTATTTGAGCATGAGCTTTCGTGAGCTACAGCTCACTTCAAGCTCATGCTCAAATAAATTGGTTAGTCTCTAAGGTGCCACAAGTACTCCTTTTCTTCATACAGCATTGTGTAATTGGCTCAGTGCATTATTGGTTTTGAAGCAACAGTACACACTGGACGCTGGATGCCTGAAGCGGGGTAGTAATTTGATCTGATATGGTAAATCCTATACAGTAGAACCTCAGAGTTATGAACTAACCAGTCAACCACATGCCTCATTTGGAACTGGAACAGGCAGCAGCAGAGACAAAAAAGCAAATACAGTACAGTACTGTGTTAAATGTAAACTACTTTAAAAGGGGGGAGGGGGGAAGCAACATTTTTCTTTTGCATAATAAAGTTTCAAAGCTATATTGAGTCAATGTTCAGTTATAAACTTTTGAAAGAACAAACATAATGTTTTGTTCAGAGTTATGAACATTTCAGAGTTACGAACAACCCCCATTCCCGAGGTGTTCGTAACTCTAAGGTTCTACTGTATTCCTACAGCTTAATATTTAGAAGCACTAAACTGAGCTACCTAAAGCAATGCTAATTATGTAGTTTTAACCACTGTTCCACCCAATGTAAACAAAAAAGGGAGTTTCAAAATGATTACTGAGTCAGTGATCTCAGTACTCTTATTATTTGTTATTTATTTATTTTTAAGTTTTAGGGTGATATCTTGGCCCTACTGAAGTCAATGTACATTTGTACTTTTCAACAGGGTCAGAATTTCACCCTAACAAGAGATGGGCAAAAGGTTTCATCCTGTTCCCTTAATCTGTCATTAGACACTACTGTTCAGAATTTAGCCCTAGTATGATTTCTATGCTGGTGATAATCAAAGAGTTCTCCACTCTGTAGGAAAGTGCCTACCACATTTGGATGCTATAAAAAATTTCAGTTATCTTTTGGATAGCCCCTTCCCTTGTTTTGCCATTCCCTTGATATCCACCTACCTGCACATTGCATTCTCCCCTCTTCATTGGGGCAGCTTCAACTCTCATATTAAAAAAAAAAAAATTAAAAAAAACAAAACAAACAAAAAGAATCCTGCTCCATCCCAAAACTTAGCCATTGCATCCTTCTTCCTCTCTCTCCCACCACATCTGCACATGCTACCTGTGTGATACAGTGTAACTGCAAATGTAAAATTTACTCCACATTTGTACATACAAATTAATCTGTGCAATATGAAACTGTATAAACAATGCTATAGAAAAATACTGAATTGTATATCAGATACAGAAAGGACATTCTGTAGATCTTTCCCAGTACAGCTGGAAATACTTAGGGGGCCAACTGATTTTTTCAGAACAGGCAAGCCACAAGAGATACTAATTGTCTGTCCAAGTTTCCACAGAAATAAGACACTCCTTTTGAATTTTATTACTCTTGCTCAAGACAAATTACAAGAACTGGCAAAACCTCTGGCTTTGTAAGAGAACAGCTAACAGAGGAGTTACATGTGGTTAATGAATATTTTCTTGTAGACATTACACAGAAGGTTATCAAAAAAAGAAAAGGAGTACTTGTGGCACCTTAGAGACTAACCAATTTATTTGAGCATAAGCTTTCGTGAGCTACAGCTCACTTCATTGGATGCATACTGTGGAAAATACAGAAGATGTTCTTATACATACAAACCATGAAAAAATGGGTGTTTACCACTACAAAAGGTTTTCTCTCCCCACACCCCACTCTCCTGCTGGTAATAGCTTATCTAAAGTGATCACTCTCCTTACAATGTGTATGATAATCAAGTTGGGCCATTTCCAGCACAGGGATTCTAACCATACCTTTCAGATGTTAAGCATTACGTGAGATGTTCCACAATTCAACTTTTTTCCTAGCAGTGTTCTGTCCTGCCAGGCTGCCTGTGAATCCCAACATCTGTTGCCTAAAGATGGCAGCTACCTAGGTAGAACAGACTATCCTCTCTAACCCACACTGATGAGTTGTGCATGTGGTTTGAGCTACCGGGGGGATGAGGGAAGGGGGTAGTGCAGCTGGCACCCAGGCTCTGTTTCTTCTGTTGCTGCCTGAGCCTTTACTGCCTCTGCTTATCTACAGCTCCCAACAGCCACTCACCGACTATCTAGTTTTTTTTAAAAAATAAAATAAAAAGGGTGTTCATCACCAGGGCAGGGTATCAGAACTCCATCACCTCCTCTCTGCACCCATTCCGAGGGACCCAGGATAACGCCGTGAGAGAAGATGCCATCTCCCTATTCTTTAAGAGAGAAGATTTAAGTGGGAAGGATGAAAAGGGAGGGTTGGGGCAAGAGAAAGGGGAGCAAGAAAGAGAACATTGTGCAGAAAGTTACAGCTATTGGGATTCTTCACCTTATACAACTTCTGTGGCAACACATGATCCCAATCCATAAAGGGCCATCCCCAATGTTAACCATTCCTAACCTAACACCCAGATTGCCATCCCTTATTCCCCACCATTTGTCATGACAGATTAATGCCAGTAGGTTACAGCGAAGATTAAATTCAACACCACCCCAACTTAGACAGCGAAGGTCTGTAGCACTGAGCGACGATGCCCACATTGTACAATTAAATTCCCTGAGATTTAATTTGGACTTCCCTTCGCAGACCCTATGAGGAAAGTGGATTGGGGGTTTTTTTGTTTGTTTGTTTTACTTCCGCCTCCTGACTTCCCAATTCTTGAGGGGGTTCAGAGGTCACAGAAACTCAACAAGTTTCTGTCAGAGACAATGGACACAGTCCAAGGCAGACATGGCCAGAAGCTGGCCACTGGTGGAATAGGGATTGGCTCTATAAAATTGTGGACCCATAGATGGGGAGAGAGCAGTTTTGGGAGGCGTAGAGGGAGGATTGCAAAGATTGTCTTCAAGGGAACTAAATGTACAGCTAGGGCAACAAACACAGGATTCTCTAATTGTATTAATGGAACATTAATGAAACCATCTTATGATGGAAAGAGTATCCTGGATAGGGTAAAATAAATTAAGGTTTTGTTCCTATAATTAATTCCTCTTTGTTTCCATGAACATTTTAGGTATATCAATATATGCATGAAACCATAACTGTTAATGGCTGCCCAGAATTCCGTGCCAGGGCCACTGCAAAGGTAAGACCTGTGCAACTATTGAAGTACATGTTACCAAAGTGACCTAGTAATTGACTGTGTGCGTGTGTGTTTCAGGTATTCGTGTGTGCTCTGTAAGAAAATTTAGACATCAGTGGCAGCCCAGAGTCTAGAACCAGTGCTACTTCCCAGGTAACAATCCTAATGGCAAATTTAACCTTTGTGCTGCTTCTGTAGCTTAAGAAAAGAGAATGATATCATGGGATTTGGTGGTTTATTGAAAAATCAGTTTGCAAAAGCAAATCTACTGGTTCATTCTGTAGAATTAAACCTGGAATATCAATATTTTCATGACAAATTCTCCTATAGGGCTCATCCCAAGTAGCAGGTGGTCTAGCCTCCAATCAATGCATGTAGGATTTTCAGAGGTGCTGAGCACAGAAGACTCCAATTGAAGTCAATGGGAGCTGTGGGTGCCCATCACTTCTGAAAAACAGGGCCCAAGTATGTAAGTCTGATAAAAGTGAGTGGTAACGATGTGTGAATTCCCCTGTATCGATGGAAGAATCCCTATTGTACCCAATGTGTAATATGCTTTGTGTTTTCAGTGCATGAAAAAAAAATAATTGCTTCCAACAGGGCTTCATCATGGAATTAGCTCCCTGTGCACCAAATTGTAAAAGAAGATTACCTACCACTTGGTAAACAGGTTATGTACATATCGTGCAGTAAGTGTATTCTAGGAAAACCATGGTATTTTTTCAGGAAAATAATTCATTAAGACCTAATCCTTCCCCCAGGGAAGTCAATGGCAAAATCTCACTAGCTTTAATGTGATTACACCCTTGTAAATCTACACTAGGGGAAAAGAAGCAAACACCCCCCCCCGACAATAGTAAAAACAGACAAATCAGAAATATGTATAAAAGACACCTACAGTATCTCAGAGAAATGTTCCCTATGGTAACCAGTACGTTTAAAATAATTAGCCTACCATACAGTAAACAACATATTTTCCTACATTTGATTTTTTATTTTATTTTTGTTATATTGAGTTCGGCTTTTTCTTACAAGTTAACCTTTTTCTTGAAACTTCAAATGAACAATGTAGATTTGTAAAGGTTCTACTACTGAATGTAGAAAATTATGTTAGATTATGATTTTTTTTTACACCGTAGGCAAACACAAAAATGATTGATACATGGTATAATAAAGGGTGAAAAATTCTGAATAGTGTTTGCCATTCTCATTTCTTATTCATATAGAACAGCAGGGTTACAGAGCAATGTTTGAATATCGCAATACTTCCTGGTTATTTCTGGGCTGTCTGCATTGCATTTTCCTAGTGCATTCATGTCTGACATTTAAATGTACGCATGATGACAAGGTTTGCATGAGCAAGTACATATAACTGAGAATGATCCATTATATTCACATTATCTACTAGCTTCAATTAAAGCATAAACATTATTAGAATGCTGAACAAGCATTAACATAATGTAGAATTACTGCAGTAATTTTAAATCTGAGGATATGTTGAAAAGTAAAAATAATTATTTTTTAATGTTTACTTAATGCTTTACCAGGGTCTACAATTAAAAAAGAGACAATTGCTAGTGGAAGACTGAATAAAGAATGTTTTTCTTTTCTTCATACAAGATTTACAATACCTTACATATTTGTAATTTTTCTATAGTGAGAATAGTCATTTAGTTTTTTAATTCATTTTATATTTTCATAATCTGAAGATTATGTAGCATTACTTTTCAAGACCTATTTATATAAAGTGCAGTTACAATATAAAAGCTCATGCCCCTGTCATAAAAGTTATTAATCTATCAGCGCTTCTTTCAAGAGGAGGATTTTATTGAGGCTATTTAATAAAATAGTTGAAATGAAAATATCCTTCTTCAGGATTTTTTTTGGGCAAAGAATAAACCAAATAATCAGTCCCATACAAATTGGGGCGGGGGGAAGGGAACAATTAACTTTATCCAAGTTACATAAATTAGAAGTACAGCAAAAGGTTATATCGGTGTGTTGCACAGCAGTAAGGAAAGAAGTGAGTGACAAAGCAACTTTAAAAAGAGAAGTAATGTATTACAGAGTTAGAACAGATGACTAGCAATCCGGCCTTTTAGGATCTATATCTGGGTGACACTGGGCAAGTCACTTAACTTCTCTCAGTGCCTGTTTCCCCAGCTATTTCAAAGGAGTGATTTGAGACTTAACGTTTGTAAAGTGCTTTCAAATCTTTGATAGCATTTCAAAATATTTTCATATGAACAAATTCTTTCTGCAAAACAAACAACAGGGCTTAACGGTGATCTCATTACATGACCAAATAACTGTCTTTTCTTCCAGGCAACAGTTGCTGCTTTTGCAGCAAGTGAAGGCCATTCACACCCTCGAGTGGTGGAGCTGCCAAAGACTGATGAAGGTCTTGGCTTTAACGTGATGGGAGGAAAGGAACAAAACTCTCCTATATATATTTCTCGTATCATTCCTGGAGGGGTGGCAGAAAGACATGGAGGACTCAAGCGAGGAGACCAGCTGCTTTCTGTTAACGGAGTGGTATGTGAAAAGTTTAGAATGATTTCCTTTTTCATGTGAGTTTTTATTTTTCCAAATGAAGGTTTAAAATGCTGGCATACCATAAAGAAAATTAGCTCTGCAGTAAGAGACCAGAGATAGTACATTTGCGGTGAACTAAACAACTTTGTGCCACTACATCTTTGTTACAGTATTGGTTGTTAGAGCTTCATCTTCCAGTGTGGCTCAGCTCTGAAAAGTGACTCTAAAAATGTCCTTATGGATTTCCATTGTTTATTGTCTTGATTTCTGCATAAAATACATGCAATTTACAAGTTAAAAAGATATCTTCAGTCATTGCCAGTGCGTCAATTGGAGAGTCAAACTGAGCTTTTTTCTTCTTGTATTTCATAGCCAGTAACAGTCCTACAGGCCAGATTAGGCCCTCTGTGTCATTTGTGCAGTCTTGTGGGCTTCAGTGGCTTTGTACAACTATAATTAAAAAGGAACTAAGTAAACAATTTTGTTGATGATTCACAATGAAGAATAAAATCCAGCTCATTCTCTTTTATTTGTGTTGTTCTGTGTGTTATTTTTGTCACTAAAATAAGCTGATATCAGTAAATACCAGGGTGGATAAAAATCAATGTTTTTTTAAAAATATATTTTAAAAAAAGTCGGATTTTATTTAAATCGGATTTTTTTGATAAAATGCTTTTTGAGGAAAAAAACCTATCTAGAGATAGTTTTAATTAAGATATATCTTTGTGCTATAATGTCTCATCATGGAATAGGGATTATAAATTCTAATTCTTTAGTAGGAGACAATATATTCATGTAATGTTTAACAAAAGTTTTGTAAATGAGTTCCAGTAGTTCATGGACTAGGGACCCCATCTTATGGGATCCCAGGGGCTTCTGTATCTATTATTTAGATTAGTCTGTCTATCTACCCAATGGGTCTCAGTGCTCAGTCTAGAAGATACCATCAGAGATGTTTAGTTTTGAAGTTCTCGAACTCTGGATTTGTGTCTCCATAGGTAACATGCTTGTTAACAGCAAAAATGTTTTTAAATACATAAACATATAGGAGGTGAGAAATAACAGACCTCAACCCTATTGCCCCTCTGCAAATTTGTGTACATAGAGTCAATCCCTTACCTCTCTCTAAAAGTGCAAAGTTTCAAAAAGTTCAATGAATAGAAGATTGTTGGCAGCAGAATAGATCTGGACAAGGAGAAGAAGTCTGGAGATAAATGTGAGAAGAGAGGGACCGACAGTAGAGACAAAAGTGAAACTGTTTGAGCAGCATATTCCAGAAGTCTTGAGGTCTTTCTGAGTGTAGCCTTCATTGATTTGAGATCTATCATACCATTCTCTCACTAGAAGGGAAAACCTATAATGGCAGCAGGCCATAAAAGAGACCCAGTTTGGGAATATTTTAATGAAGTTCCTCTACCTGTGGGTAAGACAGGCATGCGTGCAAAATGCAAACAGTGCAACAAAGAAATGCAAGGCCTGGTTGCCCAAATGAAACAACATCATGAGAAGTGTTCCTTCTCAGGCGGAAGCTGCGTTGAAGATGATGAAAGGAACATGTCTGAACATGCAGGATCTTCAGGTTGGTAAACTTTTTTATTTCATACTTCTTTCTTAAGAACTGCCTGTCTTCCTTCTAGACTATTCTTGAATTCTTATGTTTGAGCAAAAAAAAATATAGTTGTTACTCTACGGTACAATCATTTTAGATGCAGTTGTGATAAAAAAATAAATAGGCATATCTTCCTTTTACAATTTCACCTTTGAAGTGGTACTGAGTGTCAGTGAATGCAATGGAATAATACTAAATGAACAGTATGGTAATAATGAAATAACAGCATTGACTTATTTTGTTCAGGAGAACCCATCCTCAACCTACAGGATTCTGAAGACTATCCACCTTCAAAATCACCATCATTTTCTATAGTTTCAGAGTTATCTGCCAATGATAGTGTTTCAGTCACATCATGTATGTCACATAGCCACAGTATATCACCTGTAGCAAAAAGAAAAAAAAAATCCATCATCCAGAAACAACCATAGATAAGTTTGTGATAAGAACCAGCAAACTACAAAAAGAGGTAATTGATGAAAAAATTGCCTAGTTTGTTTATGCAACAAACTCTCCTTTCCGTATGACTTAGAACCCACACTTCATTAACATGATTCAGTCATTAAGACCAGGATACAGTCCACCCAACAGAGCAGATGTAGCAGGCAAATTGCTGGATAAAGTGTATGAAAGAGAAATTGAGCAGTGTGCAAAAGGTCTAGAGGGTAAAATTGTTAACCTGCGTCTTGATAGGTGGAGCAATGTCCACAACGATCCTGTTAAGGGAATGTCTTCCTTACAGAAACAATTGATATATCAGGAAATTGACACACACAGCAGAATACTTACAAGAAGTGCCTGTGAAAAAAATTCAAATGTCTAGTATGCAGCTTGGTCACAGACAATGCTGCAAATTTATCCAAGAAAAGAAATTTAGAAGAGAGAGTGAAGAGAGTCCCAAGCTAATAACATACCGTTGCAGTGCTCATTTGATGCACCTCCTAGTCAAAGACTTCTGTGTTCCAGAAATAAAGGCTAATGTTGTTGAAATTGCAAAATACTTCCAGAACAACCACTTTGCAGCAGCGGCTCTGGAAAAAGTGGGAGGAACCAAGCTAGCTCTCCCACAAGACATGTGATGGAACTCAGTAGTGGATTGTTTTGAGCACTATATCAAGAACTGGCCTAATCTGACGACAGTTTGTGAACAAAATCGTGAGAAAATAGATGGCACCGTCACAGCCAAAGTTCTCAACATTGGGCTTAAGAGAAATGTTGAACACATGCTGAGTACCCTGAAGCCTATTTCTGTCGCCTTGAACAAAATGCAGCGAAATAGCTGTTTTATTGCTGTTGCTGTTGAAATTTGGAAGAACTGAGTGAGATCTTAAAAAGAGAAATATGCAATGACGGAGTTAAATTACAAGCATTTAAAAAACCAAATGGGACAAAACACTATCTCCAGCTCATTTTCTTGTAAATATTCTCAATACTCAGTACCAGGGTCAAACCTTAACTGCTGAAGAGGAGGAGTTGGCGATGACATGGACATCCAGCAATCAGCCCTCCATAATCCCAATTATAATAAACTTCAGAGCTAAGGGTGAACCATTCAAGAAATATATGTTTGTTGATGATGTTTAAAGAAAGTCACACCAGTGAACTGGGGGAAGTTACTTAAGTACTTGGATTCGGAGACTGTTGAAGTGATAATCTCACTTTTAAACAGCAGTAGCTTCTTCTGCCAGTGTAGAAAGAATATTTTCTCTCTTTGGACTAATTCATTCCAAATTGAGAAATCGTTGGGACCTTAAAAAGCAGGAAAGGTTGTTTTTCTTTTCCACATTATGAACAAACAGGAAAATGAAGGTGAAGACGACTGAGTTAGCTGCAGTAGCCAGTATTTTAAGTTTCTCACGTTGACCAGGCTGACATAGTTGATTTAATTTTTGTTTTTAAAAAAATATTTAACAATTTCAATTAAAAACAGTTTTAACAAAAACAAACCTGATTTTAAAAAACTGTAATGTTTAACTAAATTCAAAATTCATATGCTTGTTTTGTTAAAGTATTATATGTTTGTTGTTGAAGAAAAAAATCCAGAATACATAACATTGTTGTTTTAGTTAAATAAAACAATTTAAATGTCTGTCTGGTGATGTTCTCCTCCTAATACAGCCTGGCAAGAAAATCCTCCAAATATTAATGATTAACCTGTTGAATTGGAGATAGTTCACCTCCCAATGACTTCATAAATAATCTGCTTCAGTTACCTTTAGTAAATGAAATACCCAAACAGTCATTCATTTTCCGATATAGCTGTAAAACTAATCTGAAAAGTTTTCAAAATAAATCACTTAAAAAAAATATAGTGCGTACCTTCTGAAAATGAAACCTACATCTATTAATACATATGAAGAATATGTATTAAGGTTATAACAACCAACAGGAATGCACTTTTATGTAGAAATGTAGAAATCGAGTCTTCCTGACTAGTGATTTAAATCATGATTTAAATGAATTTGATTAAAATGGTAAATACATACAGGGATGCGTAAAGTAAAAAGGTGTCATTTTACATAGTTACTGTACTCTTCAGTCACTTTCAGACTGACTGATTTGCAATAGTTTCACTCCAAACAGGGGAACTGGAATAGAGAGGAGAAAAATCAGGCCCAAGTGTCTTTGGGACAAGTTCTGCCCTCAGATCTCCCCATAGCTTCTTATCACATATTTGTTGCACCTCTCCTGTGTGTGGTATACCAGGAGATGAATAAAAGTATTGCACTGCAGTTTTTCAGAGTGACAACATTGAGTCCCTGGGTAGAATGTATCCCTTAAAAAGAATTTTCTAACAGTCTGAAGACTTAATGATGAGTCAGGATTACACTATTTCTTATTCTTCTTACAATTGCCTCATAAATATTACAGTGTGTTTTCTTTGTGTTATAATCTTTGTCCTCAGAATAGGGCACATTTTCAGCGTGATAGTCAACTCATCATAAAATATGAAGTCATTGTGGCATAAAGCTAAGTATTCTGTTCCTTCCTTGCCCTTTGCACAGCCCCATTAAAATCCATGAGGCAGAGGTGAAATGTCAGTAAGCAGATTTTGTAAAATATTAAAATAGTATGGCACACTCCAATAGCATGCTTCTGCCTGAAAACACTGTACAAAAGACAGTAATCCTGTATTCCTTATGCACCCAAAACTTCCATCCTAATCTCCCATTGACCATCACCTCCCTATGAAAGGGACATAGGATCACACCCCAAAATGATTCATAATAGGCTTGAAATAGAAGAATGTTCAGCTTAATTTTCTGTTCATGGCAAGACTGTAAAGAATAGTAAAGCATCAGCAACTAGAGCTAGTTGGGAATTTTCTTGATTAAATGTTTTTCAACTGGAAAATGACGGTTCATTGAAACTGACCCTTTTTGTGATAACATAGTAGTTGTGATGAAACTTTTGTTTTGGGAATTTCTAGTTTAAAAAAAAAAAACAGCAAACAAGAGAATAGCCAATAGCCTTAGGGGTATGACACCATGTGGTATGTGGGAAATCCAGATTCAAGTCCTGGCTCTGTCTGATTTGGAACAGAAACTTGAACCCTGATCTCCGACATCCCAGGTGAGTGTCCTAACCACCAGGCTATGCTAGGGGGTGTGTGTGTGTGTCTCTCTCTCTCTGCCCCGCCCCCATGTTTTTGTGTGTGAAAATGTGTAAAGGTCTCAGTTTTGTCCCCATGCAGAATAGGAAATTTTTGGAAATTGTGAAAATTTTGCTGACCATCCCTATGCACTAAGGGGGAAAAAGTATGATTCCTAAAAAAAAAAAAAAAAAGAGAAGAGTTACTATAGAGATCAATCAACTTCACAAGTTCCGGTTGAATACTTAACCAAATAAGTTACTTGAACTTCACAGGTTGGAGGTAAATCAAATAATCTCATTGATATTTAGCATCACTGCCAACCGATAAAGGGAAAAATACAGGTTAAAAGGAAATTAAGTATTTTAATTGACCAACAGACTTAACTGGAAAGATTTTTTTATTTCAATTACAGCTGGACAAATGCAGTAAAAATATGTGAACTGTCAAATTTTAAAATTCATTTGCTTTGACTATATTCTCACCTCTTTGTGAGCAGCCTACAGAAGTTTACTTTCAGGAATGTGCACTGGAACAAATATTAAGCTAATATTGCAGAAAACAGATGTCAAATTCACCATTTCGAGTATGCACACGAGAAACATGAATCTAAGAGTTATGCTCATCTGGAGAGGTGAGACAAACGTATCTGTGATCCATGTCTAATGAAAAAACCCCTCTATTTTGAATTATAAATGTTGAAAACTTGAAACAATACCTATTGCTAACAATTCACAAGCCATCCAGAGGCGAATTTTACCCACACAAAACATTTCTAGAATAGTTTCAAAACAAAAAAAAAATATGGAAGTAGTGATCTTTTCACAGACAACTTGAGAATAGAAGAAAAAAAGAGCTAAGTTTTGCTAACCTATTGTTCACTATGAACAGGTCACCTGCATCTGAGATAAAGCAAATAATATACAGCAGGTGCAGTATAACAGATGGATCAGCAGTGGTACATGAGATGAAAATGAAATATCAGCAGCTTGCTTATGCTCATATGTTGGTGGTTATCCAACTTTATAATTATCAACATAAAACTAGGGCTGAGCGTTCAGAACCTGTATTACTTATCCTAGCATGAGCGGTTGGTGTCGCTTAAATTGTCTCACCAGAAGTTTAAAAGAAATACCCGATCAGTGTGCAGGGGAGTAAAGTACATTGTATGCAGTAAGCCCCGCAGATGGCTCAGCCAGGACACAGAGGTAGCTGTCCATATTTGGCACTGGTTATGCTTTTATTGCATAGCTACTGTTAGTCAGATATTGCAGGGGATACAGCATAAATATACAAGAACTAATTCTCATCCAACATCTGTACTTACAGACCTCAAATAGCAATACTACTCGCACTTTGCCTGTTGCCCGGTAATCAGATTCCTTTTCCTTGTCTGCAATTGAGTAGGGGATTTTTGACTATAATTATACGCACCTGGGTATAGTAATGACAGTCCTTTCCTGTATAATATCAGCAATTCCTTTACCTATTGTTATCTCTACATTAGGTATTTTACTTTTATTCTGCTTGATAGCACCTGCCAATGCTACAAGATTAAAAAAAAATTATATGTGTATTCTGAATATCTTTCTCTTTGCTGTTCTTAGGTTGTTAAACAAAGAGGGAGGAAGCCAAGTTGGGTGTTAAATAGTATCACAACCTTTTATTCAGCAAGCAGCACTGGCATATGGTATTCTTTATTAGAGGGGGTGTTAGTGAGCAGTCCCCCAGATAACACTCAGCATACAAACACGTTATGCTTTAGTTAAACAGAGGTTATTAGGCTTGACACAGGGGTCACTGAGTAATATTTAATTGCCTGTGTATACAGGAGGTCAGACTAGATGATCTAATGGTCTCTTCTGGCCAAACTCTTACGAATTTAAGAGTGACAGCGGGCACAGATGCATTAAAACTAAGTGCAGTAATGGTGTTGAATGCAGCCGAACTCACCTTTAAATTAGCTTTGGTTGATAATACCTGAACTCAGGTCTGTGATGGGATCAAGTTCCATATTTAGTAGCATAATCATTTACTTTGCCTTTTGTAGTTTCACCTTCCTTGTTTTGTTTGAAAGCTTAAGTCTTTATCCTGCACCATTCAAGTCAATGGGAGTTTTTCCATGAATGGGAGCAGGGTCATGCCCTTCATTACTAACTAGAAGAAGATGGTGTTAAGCTGGAGGACTTTATACAAATGGGGAGGGGACCGGGGTGAAGTCCCAAAAATGAGCAGCTATGAATTGCGATCAAGTTTAAGTGGTTTGAGAAGTGGATGTACACAATCTTGTTGAGTCCATTACACAGGCACAACCACAATTGCGTACAGCACTGTCTGTAGCCATCCATCCCCTTTAAAAAAACAAAATAAATGTTTTATACTTAAATAATTGCATGCAAATTCAGATATGCTACTTGCCATGTGCTTTACTGCCTATTATAAATAACAGCAGTGAAGTAAATATATGCTGCTCAGTAAATATAGACAGTGTTAATTGCTATGGGTGCCCAACGCTGATGCCGATTCATATTGACCATAATTCGTTAGGAAGAAAGTGATATGCAGAAGGATGCAGAGCTGCATGTGGTTAGTTTCAAGAACAGAAGTCACTTTAAAGTGATCAATGTGACCATGTCACATATTAATGATTTATTATATAGCTAGCACAGTAAGCACTGAGTACATTCTCCTCTGATGGAATTCAGTACATCCTATGGGTTTATTAAAATAGATTGATTTTGAAAAAAAATCAAACCACAAAACTCCTAAGCAAATTTTTAGTTTGTACATGCAAATTATCTTTCAAATAAATTTTAAAATACCCTATTCATATATTGTTTTCCATTTGAGCTCTGATCATTTTGTGCATTAGACATATTCTCACCTAATAATTTTTCAAGTATTTATAGTGGAATTCTATTTTCTGCAAATTACTTTCATTTAGCTCTGGAAGTTCAGCAGATTTGTATCATCATAATCACAACAACTAAAAAAAAAAAAAAAAGTATACTCTGTCACATAACTTTAATACTATTTTAAGATCTTGCAGTGGGAGGGTTATGGAAGAGATTTAGAAAATCTGTACTTCAGAAACCATATGGTCATGCATCTGAAGCTACATGGAAGGAGGTTAGTTAGTTAGTTGAAGGTTCCTTCTCACTCTGGCTGCCAAATACAGAATGGCCTACAGAGGTGAAAGTAAGCCAGTACGGTATAGCATGGCATACCAGCAAGAAAGTGCCGACTGTACCGGCAGGGCTGCTGACGGGTGCGGGGGGGGGGAGGGCAAAAGAGGTAGCTGCCCCAGGGCCCATATTGGGGCCCTGCATACCGATAAGTCATTTAAGTTACTTTTACCCCTGGGCCTACCTCATCATTTTAGTACCTGAAATGATAATTATCATTCCCCCAACTTTGAATATAAATATAATGCTTTCTGAAGCATGTTCACATTTCTGAAATACTTATGTCCCATCAGTTAATCTAAAAGTTTATTCCTTGCTTGCGACAGTATTTTCCAAATATGTTGTTGATGTATCTCTTGTGTTTGCTGCCAGCAAGAGGTTAGAGGACAAACAGTATTGATTGTGTTACACATTTCATTGAAGTCAAATCATGTCATGTGCCTGCTTTTGGCATCTTCTGCCTTGAAAGTTCTCTCTCATAGTGTGCCACAGCAGAAGTAATTCATATTTGTTCTGCCCTGTTCACACAGTATTCACAATCTATTAGAAGTGACAAAAATAAGCAAAATTTTCTTCTAATTTCTGACATTCCTAAAATGATGCCAACGTATTCTTGCAATATTGGACTTTTATTAGTGCTGCTGCTTCTCTTTGGAGATTTGTGGCATATGGGCATAGTTTCCTTTTAAATAGCATGATACACAATTGCTTCAAGATACTGTGTGGCAAAGCTTTGATTTCTTTTCTTTTATGAAAAAAAAAAAACATTCATTTAAAAATGGTCTACAATCCACATGAAGATCTTGGTTGTAGGGTTTTTGCACTGAGACACTTTTGTTTGTTGGAATGTATATGACAATCATCTGTCATTATAGAATTCCACCATTCCACCTAATGTGTGGAACAATTTGTACTCCTGAAATGCACTTCAGTCAAGCAATTTAGTGGGGAAAAAATGAAAAACCTCTTTCAGAGAAATCACCTCTGCTTTTGAAGACCTACTATTTAAAAACAATGTAAGCATACAAATCAGAAATTAAGCACATTTGGGAGTATGTTTCATTTCACAGCAGATTCAAAAAATGACTTGCATTAAGTGTGAGAAAGGGTATGTACTGATCGGACAAGAGAATTTTGCCCTTAATCAGGGCCCTGAGATCTTTCAGTTGTTAGTATGTTTTCTCCCTCATTCCTGTCTTTTCCTCTGTAGTCTACCACAAATAAAGGACCACTTTTGAGGGACTATATCAAACCTCATTGACAGAAGACCTTGCTTTCTCTCACAAATAGGCATTATCACTCACTTGTT